>NC_091724.1:0-320000 GCF_000512605.2 Kwoniella pini CBS 10737 | reverse complement strand
CATATCTGATCGAGCTGACTGTACAATCCTCCAAGGGTTATAACCATAATCAAGTTGATCAAGGGAGGTATAACCCAAACTCATTTAGGATATCTCGTTAACAAACGATTATAGAAATCGTTAGGCTGATAAACATGCCCGAAGGCTTTACACATGCATATGTGTGATTACAAATATCAACCGAGATAAAGCTATAAAAATCCTTCTGGTTGTACGCACTGCTGCAGTATTCTACCTCGGGCGTCGGTTCCGTTTCAATAGTACGTTCTGTATAGCTATATTTGAATACCGATTTAAAGACAAACGTAAGATGTGATCGAGTTTAGCGTTTAAACGGTAACGAATTCAGGGCAAATGAAGTGGATCTGGACGAGATCTTTACCAAAGCCGCCATTTCTTAGATTTCTTTTGCACGCTTTTACAGATGTCATACATACGATTTCAAGTCATGCGTGCTCGTGATGGAAGACCGATAAGTAAAGCCGCTCCAGTACAGCGAAGAGTGAATTATCGGGTAGTTGCATGATAAGAGCACAAGTATCATTCAAACAAGCTTGCAAACACAATGCATGCAACCCAAAATTGGATCTGACATAGATCCTCAATTGAAACCTGAACGGATGAGTAATCTAAAGTGATTTGTAAGAAATAAGAGAAGACCGTCGGGCAAATCGCCATAAGCTGATAAATCCAAATTTCCAAGAAAGCTGGCCGGGTTGATAACTGGAGTTGCAACTACGTAAAGATTATCGACTTAAGAAGATGACACGGGTAGAGACTTGCGGATTACGCCGCCACTCATCGTTCGGTGTCAGATGCGATTGCCTATAACTTGATGTTAAGCATGACAGCATCGGTATTCAACACGCTTACAGGCTCTTGTCATCTCCAGTGCGACGAATCATCGATCTCTCTTGGGAACCAATTAGGCAAGGAAGAATGCAAAATACATAGATTCGAACGAGCATGGAGTGACCCATATTCTGACCCTCTTAATCTGTGATATCTGGTTATCCACGTGAATGTGACGTCATCGCTAGCTGGTGTTGTTAGTGAACCTATTCTAACTCCACTTTAGATGGCCTCTGTGTTATCTTTGAAAGCCAAAGAGGTTAGAGGGACTCATTTTGACAACGCCTTCACATACTTTAAGCATCAGGTCAGTGCTCGGTAACGATACAATGCCAGGAACGTCAGAAGATTTACCCAAACCACCGGAGCCATTAGCTCAACCGATACGATTGATAGTCGCATTAGCTTCTTTAAGCGCAATTTCAAACCCAGCTTCACAGAGCGATAAATTCAATCCAGAATGGTACAGATCAGTTTCCTCAAAATGGTTATCATCGATATGTAAATTAATATCCTTTGATCAAAATCGATTACCACCTTCGATTTCTCCAGAGGACGTAAAGGAATCCGCGAATGATCAAAGAGATGAATGGAGTTCAGAAGAGATTACTAGGATTGCTGGAGTATTAATAGAAGCTAGTTTAGCTTCCGAGAATAATATCACAAATCAAGGCTCACACAAGAAAGGAGAACAGGGTGAAGGAGTTCTAAGATATTCACCGATCTCAAGGAATTTGTCATATCGAACTCTCAAGTTATTAGGATTGAACGCGAAAGAATTAATACCAAAGGCGGAGAAGAATTTATCTAGTACCTTATTTCATGCTTTGAAAGCTGCAGCTGAAAAGGAGAATCAGGAAAAGCTAGAGAAAGCCAAACAGGCACAATCTCAAGGATGGGGTGGTTCATTAGGTAGACATCTCGCTACTGGTGCTGGAGTGGTAGCTGGTGGAGTTTTACTCGGAGTGACTGGTGGACTTGCGGCGCCTGCCATTGCAGCTGTCTTAGCCCCATTAGGTGTAGGATCAATTTTGTCTGCTGGAGCAGCTCCAGTCGTACTGGGGACACTTTTTGGAGTTGGAGGTGGTGGTTTAGCCGGCAAGCGAGTGAGAGAACGATGGAGAGGTGTAGAAGAATTTAGCTTCATCGAAATTGGTGATGGTCATAAAGCTACAAAGGAAGAATTAGATGATTTGAAAGAAGTAAAAGCTAGAAGAGACAAACAGAAATTGGAAGAGGACAAGAAATCAAAGGCCCAAGAATCTGAAAAGGCTAAGCCCCAGCCCGGTGCGGATAAGAAGGATGATGAAATAACTGATCCTCAAGGACAGGTATCAGAACAAGATGCTCAGGCAATGGTTGAGCAAGGTAGATTAGATATCGAGGCTAGATTGCTCAAATTATCCCTTGAATCCGGCACGAGGAAATCCATCTCAATCTCTCCCGACAGCGCACACCCGCCTCCACCGTACTCTCAAAGTCCCACCAATAGTCCTAGGGCGTCGTTGGATCAAGGTAAAGAAGAGAAGGCTTTGACCGAAGTGAAGAAACCTCCTAGCTTGGTTGTGAGTGCACACAATACTCACGTACAGGTAGTCGTGCGTACCATCGTGACTATGCTAAGCTTCAGTCCTTCTATCTCTTCTGTAGGCCACTATTGTCGTTCCCGGTCTTTTGACCGTATCACGCACAGAAGGTATAACAGCCTGGAGAGCCATCTGTTCTTCTGCCACCGCTACAGTTCAGTCTTTACCGAGCGAAAAGACCGATGCAACGACTACGATATCAGGCCTGAACGATGGACGAGACGTATACCTACTAAGATTCGAGAGTGCTGCTATGTTGAAGACCGGTCGTGACGTCGATCTTTGGGGTGAGTGGCATGGTACAGAGAGTCTCTAGTCTGCATGCTGATTCAGGGCCGGCTCAGTCACTTCCAAGCTGAAAGGCCTTGTAAAGAAGGAAATCATCAAACGAACGGTTCTTTCTGCTTATTTTGCTGCTGTCAGCTTACCACTGCAAGTCCTGTAACTCTATCGGTGTAGTATAGACGACTGATCAAGCATATCCCTACAGTTCCGTGTACTCTATGGCGACTATGACTTTGGATAACACTTGGATGCATGCTGTGGATCGGGCTAAGAAAGCCGGTAAACTGCTAGGAGAGGTCATTGAGAAGAGGGTCCAAGGTGAAAGACCCGTTGTCCTCGTAAGCTTTGCTTACACCTAACTTTAGACATCAGGATGATCTGGATAGCTGATCGACCCGAGTTTTTCCAATCGCAGATCGGTTCGTCAGTAGGGGCTCTGACCATACTACACGCTCTACTCTACCTGGCGTCACTACCCCCTCCTGCAGGCAGAGGCTCGATCCCAGCATATGTCGAGTCGGCTTACCTCATTTCTTTACCTGCTGCGCCCAATGATGAAGAATGGCAAAAGGCTAGAAGCGTTACCAGTAGAAGAGTAGTGAATGCCTATAGCGATGCGGATCTAGTTCTAGCTGGCGTGGTCAGGTGAGTTGATCCTACCGGTGATCTCGCGTTGATATGAAGAATACATTTGCTGACGATAATCACATTACTAGACTCCACGAAGTTGTCTCACGAGCAGCAGTAATGTCGAACGGTATAAAGGTATCGGGTCTTGGGCCGGTCGAACAACCTGGTATTGAAGATATCGATATATCGAGCGTACTTAGAGGTCATATGGAACTACAAGCCAAGATGCCTGAGATCCTAAAGATTATAGATATCGATGCTTAAGTGGATACACGTGGTCTGATTGTAGGGTGCATTGGGAAACAGTACAAGTCACACATAGACGCGAATAATGAGATATCTTGTAGCCACTCATAGCCTTTTGATGCTTTGCGAACGATGTAAACTTACTCATCTGACGCAATCATAATGCAAAAGGAAGGCGACTCATCAGAAAGGATGTGCGACAAGACGTTACCGTTTCATCGTGAATAAACGTGTGACCTATAGTCTATCCTACTAACTTAGGTATCAGTTGATGATATTGAATTAATTGGTCACATCATACGAAACAACACACCCGGCTGGCTTGAACTTTTAAAAAATATCTTTGAGCGAATCCGAGATCGCGAGTTTGTTGAGTGCAGAAATATCTCGTCTTGATGAGATTGGTTTTTCTGGAGGTGAATCTTTGAACTTTCACTCTGAACATCCTTACAGTCTATCTAAAGGTTCAAATTCACGAGAAAGTAGCGAATCATATACGAAGACAGTTACTGGTCGGGTTAAGCGATCACCGAGGAAAACCCTTAATCAATGGCAAAATGAGTGGGAATCCATCAAGCAACGGCGTAGAGAGCTTACTAGTAAAAGGGATGAGTTGTTGGATCCTCTCCTCGAAAAAAGCGGCGAGCGAATTTTGGGCAAGGCAAGAAGTGGAACAAGTCATCATAAGAGTAATGAAAAAGGTGAGCTTCGGATGAACATTTGTCTTGTGATAACAGAATTACAGTACTATCTGCTTGATTATCTGTGCGCAGATTAAGACTCCATCATTTGCTAATGTGCTGCAATGACTGGTTTTGTTTATAGGCCTAATATCCTCAAATCCGAAGCAGATTCAAAGCTGGATACGTTCAGCTAGAAACACTAATATAGCCTTAGAGAATGAAATTGGGCGTTTAAGTCAAGGCAAGCGTCCTTTCTCCGATGATCCTCTCATTGAAGAACGTGATATGTGACTTGGGTCTATCTAAATTTCTGTACGTTTGGCCTGGCTTCAGAAAACCGATCTATCTGGGCAGCCGTAATTTACTGATCAAAATGCTTCACTCTTAATAGCTAGCTGTCGATTCTATATTCCCTCGAAGGCAACAGTCATTTCGCTATTTTCTTATACAATATTCGCAATAAATACGTACAATGTACTGCTTTTCTCTTCCTTACCCAGTCGCCGACTCTGGGGAATGATCAGTGATTGAAAGTTAATTTGTTGCTTCTAATCAAGTGTAATAACCTTCTCTGAAACGGAAAGAGAGTCGGGATGCATCTGATAATAAACATGAAGAGTATCATACCAATCAACCGTTCTAATCGTATATACCGAGGGAATTGGGACAAAGATGAGAGACTATTCCTAGTCACAGACCAAATCAAAATGGAAGCCGGTGACAGAATCAGAGGTGTTCTCCGACGGAATAGTCAAAGTCCTGCTCGTGCGAGCTTTTAGTAAGCTTTTCGATCGTAGTTCTCAAGACTTCGTATTGGTCCTGCATAAGCCTACATTTGGTTTCCAAGTATTTATCACGCCAATTTTGGATAACTGTATCGTCACCCAGAGTCAAAATCAAACCCTTGGATCGCTTCTGGAACAGCAATACGTTTCGTTCATGATAATCGATCGTTAGATGCAGATGGGATCGGGAGCACTCACGAGTTCTCCATTTTATTGAATTCTTTACCTTTACGTTCTCCCGGTGGCTGTTTAGGGCGCTTCGATAGATGAAAGAGACATCAGATCAGCTTTGGATCTTATAGTACTGGTCAATCTGAGTGTTCAAAGTGATAAAAAGTCTACACTGACTTCTTCGTCCATCTCCATTAGTTCTGTGCTCACTTCAACGTTGGTCATAGCCCGAGTAACCTGTTCTTGTACTTCAATTGGTTGCTCCTTGATCAAGTTGAGAAGTGACGTTCGTTGAGCTTCTATTTTTCTGTGAAGATCCTCTTGCTGGGACGTAAGTCTTTTCCGTGTTTCAAGCTCTGTGATTTGACTCACTCATCAGTCGAATTCCAGTACACTTCGCGAAAAAAGCGTCGTGTGACGAGAGATCACTCACTGTTTTCAGATCCGGGGAGTCGAGACTTCGACCTCCGTCTCTTCTTTATATCATATCGTCGCGAATTCGGATCCTCACTTGGTGATACCTGAGAGGTCTGGTGAATCGCAGGCTGACAGTCTACATAGCCTACCTTCTTAGATTGGGAATAACTTGAATCGTCCTCGTCGACTGAAGAGAATCCGTCATAGCCCATACGTGACTCATCGCAACGAGGAACTCTGAGTAAGTAGTTTGAGGCGGAAGGGACAGCATCATGTGATTGGTACCCTGCACTAGTATTATATAGGAGGGTCTCGGAAGACATGAGACGATCGGAGGATTCGCCTCTCCATGGAATGTTGTGGAGTGACTGGGCATCATCAGCAACATCGGATGATGGAGTCTGGGAAGCGTCCCTCGCGGATGGCACTGGATTGTATTTATTGTGCTGATGGGGAGCGTACCCGGAATTCACTTGAATTATGGGGATTCCAGCAGAATGGGTATTTTGCATTGTCAATCCGCCGTATGGGTCCCTATCTTGAGCTGCAGCGGAGGACTGAGGTCGGCCATGGAAAGTGTCAGCAAAGAATTGCGTGTTTCGATACTGTCCGGCCTCGAATGGAGCATTAATTGGACCAGCAAACTGATTGACGTTGCTGTCGTTGAAATAAGGCTGGCCGTGAGAAGCATCAGATAGGGATTGAGTGTCGTAATCTAGTGCAAGATTGGAGTTGGGGTTATTATAACCAGTATTCCGAATTGGGTTGTGGGGGTGAGGTTGACCATGATAGTTCGAAGTTTGGGTGGCTGGGTCAGTATCCCTTAACTGCGTTTGGAACCACTGTCACTGTCTCTGCTCATTGTTCGAATCGGTGTTGTCTTCCATGATTGTCGAATATTTGCAGGATGTATTCGAATAGAAGTAATGTGAGTGGCAACCAGGGATTTCTGTTCGTCTGAGCCGGTCTCTCCTGATTATATATGCATTTGTCGGACCTTATCGAAAACAAAGGACAAAGTGCTAATAAAGGATGTGCGATTGTACAATAGCTTCGGATTTACACGTCATAGGTCGTCATGCCATTGTTGATGAGTGATATTTATTTCATAGACATTGTAGGACTCGCAGGATCAAAGGTATGAATTTGTAAATGACTACAAATTCGTGATACTTTAGCTATTGTTCCATTGAACTGCACAAGCACAGCCATACCTTCATTTCATCCATTGTTTGACGATATCAGTCCAGTTCTCTTTTCCTTTATCTACCACTGTACCGCCTAGACTTTCGATTCTTTGCATTGCCTTATGCGTGTCTTCGGGAGATATTCCACGAATACCTGGACCTAAAACTAAGGTATCGAATGAAGCTGAAATGGCAGAAAGAGCAGTTTGCAGAACACTAAAAGTGACGTTGACCACTATTTAGCTAATTCGCATAGGCTGGCGAGATTAACATACCAAAAATCAGTAGCTAGTCCAACTATCACAACCTTTTCTATACCTTTTTCCCTCAAATAGATGGTTAGAGGTGATTGTTTCGGTAATACTGTTTTTCCCGGATCAGCCGAGGTCTGTTCGAATGTTGGTTCATCGGGAGTTTGGAAACTCGTTATGTATCCTTCGAAAGCTGAGTATGCTTCTAGCTTCTCGTGAGTGCCCTGAACCCAAGCGAGCGGGTTAACCGAGAGTACACATAGAGATCAAATAGTTTCCATTCAGGTTGTTCGATTGTGATTATTTGATTAGGGCTCTTACCTTCCGAGCCAACTTGACTTTATCACCCCATGTCTTCAAGTCTTCTACCAGCTTTGCTTCAAGCTGAGTACCTCTTGTATCCTGTATACAATGGTCAGGCCACAAAGCTTGTTCGTAGCTCGTTCCCCTTGCATCTGTCAACGTCATCTTCTCAAATGGTTTATGCGGTGAATGATTCGAAGCAAAGGATATATGATTCTGTGGATGATAATCCTGTAAGTATTAGTAACTATTAGCTATAGTAGCTATGTAGACATATGTTGGACATCTTGCTTACTTGACTAGCTACGATCACTGACCAATCCCATTTACTTTGATCCAATAGATCGTGGATTACCGGTAAGATTGCTTCTCCATCTGGTACAGCCAAAGAGCCAGACGGCGGAAGGAAATCGTATTGTACGTCAATTATCAAGAAAGCTGTCTTGCTCATCTTCGGTCCTCGTCACTTTACACAGTCTTGGTGCTTATGGAAAAACTCTCGCTCAGAAGCAATCTTTGAGATTTTAGCTATGTATCACTCAGTGTTTATCTATCTAATGTCGTCCGACAACCTCCACCTTTGATGACGTTGTAATTAACCACGTGTTAGAACGGTGCCTGTGCATCATCCCATAATAATCTGCTGAATCGCAGTGCTTTACATATTATTGAAACACGAAGTATCTCTCCTAATTATATATTTGACAACTTGAATGACTGAATCTCGATCGAACTTCCGCAAGCAGGCATAACTGAGCTTTAGAATGACAGCATCTCCAACTTCCATATCAATACCACCACCTCCAGCACTTGAACCACCAGAAGAACCAACAAATACCCTAGCATTACTTTTACCGAATCAAGCATTATTCGAACCTAGTATCTTGGCATTACTTAAAAGCCATTATGGTTTATTCGGAGAAATTATACATTGGGCACCTGTAAAAGGATTCGGAAGAGTTATAATAGCATTTGCGACTAATGAAGATGCCGAAAGAACGAAAAGGGAAGGAGATTGGTTGAAATTGGATTTAACACCAAATATACTTAGTGGCGACAATGGAGTTGAAGAACAAAATCAAGAAGTCAATATGATGCAGGATACAACAAATGAAGGCGAGAAGAGTTTCAAAGAAGGAGTTCAGAGTGAATATTTTACGCCTAAAAGTACGAGAAAAAGGAGATCACAAATACTTAAATCTAACGAGTAAGTAAGCGATCATTGAATATCGTTAGGATTTTCATGCTCAACCGTTTAATCGTGTGGTAATTGACTGTTAAGCTGATTATCTTAAAAATATTTAGACTAATTCTTCGACTTTACAATCTACCACCTACACCTATAAATCCTGATCCTTCTTCATTTCATTTAGCTCCTCCAACTTTACCTCATAATTTTTTAATTTCACCACCAGGATCACCACCTGAAGGATGGGAACCAATTTTAGAAGAAGGACCAAATACTTCAATTTTAGCAGAAGATTTACAACGTGCTTTAGAATCTTTACAATTAAATGGAATTAATAGAAAAAAAGGTGGAAAAGAAATTATTTTATCAGAAGGTCCAATCACTGTTCAAGTTGAAGATACTACTAAATTAATTGAACAAGGAGATGATGATCAAGAAGAAGAAGAAGAAGAAGAAGATTATAGTAGTGATAAATGGGAAATAAAAGAAAAATTAGATAATAATATAAATAAAGAAATTTGGAATATACCTAATCAAGGTAATTTCTCTTCAATTCAATCAATAGATAAACAAATTGATTTAGGGGGATTAAATGGTTTTATAAGTGGATCAAATACGCCAAGTGGGAAAATCAAAATAGCTCCTACTGCTAGACCACCTATGTGAGGTATATCATTCAGATCTGACAATAAAAGGCATTTCATTATTTTGTAACATATTTAAGCATTGTAAATTGTATATAAGTAGCATAATAAAATATTTTAATGACAGATTAATGATCATGTATGCATTTTTAGTTTTTGTTCAGATAATATATGTATATATACAACAAAATTCTTTATAATCATTTAAAAAATTGATGATAAGGTTGAAAAAAAGAAGAATATAAATTGAAATGATCACTTACGACCTGTTTTAATTTCTACAGCAATATTTAAACACATTAAAATAATATAAGCGAAAATTAAACAAGTTGCCCAACGACGATCAATTAAATAATTATTTAAAGGAACAATAATAAAAGTTGAAATTAAAATGAAAATTAATCCTGCAGAAGATACCCATAAAGTAGGTGAAAAATGAATTTTAATAGGTTGATTTGATTGTTTTAATAAAATTTGATATGTTCCTGAACCTCCTACACCAAGAAGTAAATTTAACATTCTAACAAAAAAAAAAAAAGAGAAATTTAATAATAGCTTTCGAATTCTTATAGGTATCTTAAAAAACTCACGGTCCTCCAAAACATGCTGCATATGCCATTGCAGGTGCAAATTGAGCTACAGTTACATTTGCAACTAAATCTGCCAAACTATTTCCCACAGCAAATACTAATAGACGTCCGATTAGATATAGTGATCTCAGCATTTGATGAGCTAACTCACTTGTAAGTCCGATAATAGCATCACTCAAACCTAGAATTTCGCCAACAGTCTGAATGGGAGTTCAGAAATCAGCAAGGACTACTGATTTCCAAGTTAGGTTGTACAGCCACTCACGTCAAGTACGTTGACTACTTCATCAGCAATAGCAGCGATCCAAACCATACTACAAATAAAGCCGCAAAAGCATCTAACCAGTCTCCAAGTATAGCTTGAGCCGTCTGTGGCAAGGTACAGTGTTGCTATTGCCGCTAGCAGACCAACAATCACAGAACCTAGTAATACCCAATAGAAATAGGATTGATCGTCTGCCAATTGTCCTCCACAGGTCAGCTGAGCCAACAAGGAGGATGATATAGTGTTTTAGGCATCATGTACTCACTGAACACGATGAAAATACAAAATGTCGGTCCGAGTACACATTGTACAGCAGTCAACCATCTATTAAATTCCAATCCCCTTTCTTCATTCATTTCTTCATACAAATCTTCTTCTTTAGTGTGTCCTTCCTCATTAGTATGTTCCGTATTGCCCAAAGTGAGATCACCAGACTCCAAGTGAGAATTTAATCTTCTAATGGAACCATGAGATATTCTACCAAGTGGAGAATGTAATGGTGAAAATCCATGATCAACTAAATGATGTAACTCTTCACCTATTTCAGGATTCAATAATCTATCTGATTCTTCTTCCATTACATCTTCCATTTCAGTTTCGGTACCTTCATCTTGGTATTCCCCATGTTCAACACAATCCGCTTCAGGATCATTCAACCCTTCATCCTCTGTTGTAGGTAAAGCAACTCCACCTTCTTCTCTACATCCATCATCTACTACAGGCAAAGTTAAAGTCAAAGCTAAGATTGCTGGAACAGATGTAATGGCTAATATCATTCCGATCCATGATTTATGCCTGAATGATTGTAAAGAAGGGAACATGACTCTCAAAATCATTCCAGATCGCCTTCTAACTGCAAAGCGGGATTCATTCTTTTTCACAAAGGCTAATGGAGGGGTTTCGATAGGTGGCGTATTGGTAGTTGGAATATCTCTGTGTCCTGTTGGGTCAATCACCGATATAGAAGGTACACTAGGTTTGGATAAGTGCACACGTTGCTCTGAATTGGGAATTACAACTTTCGGTCGACAAGGTTTAGGGATTGTGGGAGGTACAACTAAACTTGATGGTGCTGCCAGCACTGGAGTAGGAGGATTTCCTTCTTGATCTTCCCAAGGATTAGGTTCTGGAGAAGCAGCCAATTTACTTGTGGAGGTCGATTGTTGAGTTTGTAAGGGTTGATAAGGGGCAGAAACGCTTCTAGGGGTACCTGTAGCACTTTCACCCAATTCTGAATGTGTCGAAGCTCTTCTTCTACCTTTTGATGAATCTGATCTTCTAGGTAATGTGCCAGAAGAAGCTATAGCAGCGTTAAATCCATATGAAGATGATCTTCTATGTCCTACAGTTGACACGGCTCCAAAATAGTCATTAGGTTCCCTTTCTCTTTCCCCAGGTGACCTACCGGGACTATTACTTCTTGAATTGGATTCTTTCCTTAGCGAATTGACGACATCACGGAATTCGATAGCGCCAAGTAAAGAAAAATTTGCTCTAGGAGTATCGATTGAATCATGATGATGTAAATGAGCACGATGAGGTGTATGTCCATTCAAGTAAGATGCTGAAGTATGTGATCTGATTCTACCAAGATGTGGTCTGACTGGAGTAATTTCACTTGGTGTTTGGTGAAGTGTATGTTCGTCATCATCGTCATCAATATTCAATGGTTCAGGTATAGGCGATAAATGAGGTGAAGAATATGTTGATCCCCTCCTACTTTGTTGAGATTCATCTAAAAGAGGTGATTTATGATTGTTACGTTGAGCAAGATGGTCGTGTGATAATTTACGTCTTCGTCTTCTGGCTAACCAATTTCCACCTACTACTACACAAACATACCCAATGTAAAGTATAACCATACTTCCCGCTTCATGTAGTGATAAAAACCCATCACGTAATACTAATACCAGTAGACAAACTGCTGAAGTGAAGAATAGAACGTCTCGTAAGAATGCATGACGAGGAACGTGGAATGGTCGGATGAATGCAATTGATCCTACGACAATGGAGACGACTACCATCTCTCCCTGTCAGATAACCAGAAGAGTATCATGCAGCGATAATAGAATTCACTTACTGAAACTAGCAGCTCCTAGTAATTCTCCTATAGCCAAACCAACCGTATCATTCTTCATAGCACTAAAAGTACTAAATACATCTGGACTTCCATTTCCAAACGCTAAAAAGGTTACTCCTGCTGTTGATTCATTTAAACCAAGGTATGATGCGATTGTTGATAAATTTGGACAGAAGAAGTCTGAAGCTGATATACCGATGAAGGAGAATAAGAAAGCAAGAATGACAAGTAGAAAGATTATATAGAATGGTTTGAAAGCTTGAGGGAGTTGTTCATACCATTCCTGATATGGTATCTCGAATAAAGACTCCTGCACAGATCGAAGGAGATAGAATCAGTCAAACAGAACACGCTCAAGAATATGATGAGTGTGTATAAGACGAGGACTTACAGAAGGAACAGATTCGCTAATGTTTAATCTTCTGAGCAATCTTTTAGTTGGTGGTAAACTTGTTCTATCTCCTATTATCCGTGTGTTGGTGAGTAAAAAGATATGTAATGTTATCGAAGCTGTAAGAAGCAGCCATGCTCGTTTGCTCCGTAGCTGAGCTGGCATATTGGTTTCTGCTGGTATAGCTCAGATTTGTTGTGAATTAGGTGGCGAAGATTAAGATTATTTACCATGGAACTTGGTAAACGAGTAACATCCTTTGCGGTGTTTGACTACTGAGTTTGAATCTCCTGCTCAGTGCTTCGTACACCAGTCAATCTTTAGTGAGTATTGGGATTACGATGATTGATAGTATATAAGATTTACATAGATGCTACTTTTACTGACGTCGTATTGTCGTTGCAATTGGTTGCTTTGGTATTGGTACTGTACAATTACATAGTGTGACGTTTCGTGCCTGAATCTGTAATATCAATCCAATGTTGCAACAGGACCATTTCATTGATGTTGTCCCTTCCTTGATAACAACGATAGAATAATACATTATAACATCATTCAATAAGTTACGAAAACCTTAGCTTGATCTACTCACCTTCTACATTAGTCAATCCAGGACGATTTGCACTGTCTCCGAAAGGAAAAAGCCAAAAATAGCTAATTGGCAAGCAGGGTCCGTTGAAGCCAAGAGGAACCAAGAGATCTGACTTGAAACGCTGGCTTGTTTGACATAGACGAGTAAGCATCATGGCTACACCAGCTAGAAAAAAGGTAAGTCAGTCCATGCTTCTACCGGCAGTGTAGTGCTCTTTGTGCTGATGCCATATTTTGTAGGTGCTGTTGATGGGAAAGTCAGGTATGAGCTGCTTTCTTTCCACCTGTCAGATCTAGAGTGTGATGACTGATTTGAAGCTCGCTCGAACAGGGAGTGGAAAGACATCTATGCGTTCGGTCATATTGTAAGTGGGCTGATGGGTTATGGACGTGCCTTTGCCTGACCACATATGGCAATATACAGCTCAAACTATACCGCACGAGATACAAGGCGTTTAGGAGCGACAATAGATGTTGAACAATCTGCTGTTAGATTTTTGGGAGGTCTAGTCTTGGTGAGTGAATTATAATATTGATCATATGATCGGAAAAACTTGCTTCGATCATACCAAGTAGCATATTGGAAGAGTGAAATTAAGCAACGTTCGCTGACCTTTGTTTGAGATAGAATTTATGGGATTGCGGAGGTCAAAATGCATTTGTTGATAATTATTTATCTTCACAAAAAGATACGATTTTTTCAAATGTTGCAGTATTAATTTACGTATTTGATATAACTTCAACAGAATGGGAAGGTGATTTAAGATATTTCGAAGATATTTTATTTGCATTAAGAGAAAATTCTCCTGAAGCAGGAATTTGGGTATTAATAAATAAAATGGATTTAGTTGATAAAGAAGATCCAAAAAGATTAAAATTTGAACAAAGAAAAAATGATTTATTAAATGTTGATAATCAAGTTAGAAAAACTTTAAAAGATGAAGGTAAAATTGATAATATACGTGAAGTTTTAAGATGTTTTCCTTCTTCAATTTGGGATGAATCTTTATATAAAGTGAGTCAATTGATTCATCTCTCTTTCAATTTTATAGACATTTTATCATTCTGATTTACACAAATTGACAAATGTTTACCTAAATGACACTTTATTCAGGCTTGGTCATCAATAATACATACACTTATACCTAATATATCCCTTATAACTTCTCATCTTACCTATCTTCGTGATTTATGTTTAGCAGTAGAAGTAGTCCTTTTTGAAGCAGATACATTTTTAGTAATAGCAAAATCCGGTTCACCATTAGATTGTGATCCAAGTGATTTAGATCAAATTGAATTGAAAAATGGTGCGAAAGAATTGGATCAACAAAGATTTGAAAAAATCAGTGAAATTGTAAAAGGTTTCAAGAAAACTTGCTCGTAAGTTGTTATTTTTCATTTGACAGTAATAAAATGTAAATCTATTAATCTCAAACTTTTTTTAAGGCGAAATCATGAACAATATCATGGGTTCGAAGCGAAATTTGATGAATGTACAGTAATTTTAGAACCTCTCACTAAAAATACATATATAATGATAATTTCAGTTGATCCTAGAGCAGGTATGTTTAATATTTCACATTCCCCTCTCAAACGTGCGGGAATATTTGAATTGAATTTTATCAAACTTACATCTCTTTTTTTCTTTGAATTTACATAGAAACCGGCGCTTTATTATATAATGTTCATCAATCTTCAGCTCATATGGCTGAATTCGCTTCTAAACATACATTAGAAGATCATAAATGCGGGTGAGTCTAGTTTGTATTTCCGCGAATTTATTTGATCTAGCGGAAATCATTTTGTATCGATCACATAAGCTAACAATGAGAAATTAATAGGATATGTCGTCAAAATAGAGAATTGAAATATTCCGTTCAAGGGGATGATGATGATTCGATACCGGCATGGGATGATCCAAGACCATAGTTATATTATAAAATTGATAAATGAGCGATCACGTGTGGTCTGATTGGTTATATATAGTTCAACGTAGAAAAATAGAATTACATTTGTATAGTAATATAGCTTATAATATAACAAAAAGCATGCTTGAATTATAAATATTTTGAAATAAGAATCAACAAAGATCTCTCCTGAGTAATAATTCTATTGCCATACAACTTCAACATATCTGTTTCTCCTGGTTGTTTTGATCAGATTATTCACCAATTCTTTAGATATCCTAATTCCAGATCCAGGTTCATCTTTACCATAACATTCACCCTTATCGAGCTCTGATTTATCTTGTGAATAATGAGTCTGATCTTCACTATCTGTTAAACCTCTAAGTCCCAATTTCCGTAATGAAGGTAATTTACTTTTAGGAGGAGAAAGTAATGCTTCTAAACAATTATTCGTAAGATTAAAACGAGGAAAAGATAAATCTAGAATCTTTTTTTTTTTTTGAGAATATTTTTAATTCAGCTTTAATGACTTTTGATTTTAGACATCTTAAATTTTCCAACTCACTTGAAGAACAATTAATCTTTTACCAAGTAAATTAAAATTCCTTCTTATATTATCTTCATTTAAATTATCATTATTTTTATGATTATTTTTATAATCAATTTTAATACCTACTAAACTTAATTCTTTTAATCCAAAAGGTAAAATATTTATAAATTTTTCTGAATTAAAAGGTAAAATTGAATAAGATAAATTTAATGAAATTATTGAATTTAAATTATAATTATAATTATTATAATTATTATTTATTTTAAATAATAAATTAAAAGGTAATGAATTTAAAGTAATAGATAAATGATTAATTATAGGTTCTGAAATTAAAGGATTATTATCCCAATCAATTTCATTTAATAAATTAGAATGATTATTATTTAAATTTTTTTTATCATTTATTATTGGATTATTTAAAATAGCTAAAAATGAATCATCATTTAATCTATAAGGATGATTTGAAGGTAAATTTGAAGATATATTCAATAAATAAGATTTAAGATGAATTGATAAAAAAGGAATTTGTTCTTTAAGTAATTTACTTAAAGTATAAATTTCTTTTTCATCTTCAGAAATATATATAATTTGATCATCTTTTAAATGTTTTAAAATCGTTTTAAAACAATTTTCAACTAATGAATTCTTTTGAGAAATAATTTGACTTTGTTTAGATGTATTTGAAAATGAGAGTAATTTGGAAGATGATTCCAATTGACTAGTGGTAACTGGTTGATCAATTTCATTTACGAATGAATTGACTTTAGTTGAAGAAGAAGAAGAAGAAGAGGCATTCAGATTATTTGATCTCCAAGATGGTGGAGGTGCAGGTCCAGCAATATATCTTGATGCTTGTCTTTGTGCAATATTTGATCTTCTTAATATCTCAGCACTAGATTTGATTTTTAGCTTTCCTTTCCTTCGATCACTTTGGTTGGAAAAGGAAAAGAACTCACGGATGAATACCTCCTTGTTCAACTTCTACAAGTCCCCCAGAACTGCTCGTATTTGAAGGTGTCCATATTCTTTCAGAGGTAATATGGGGGGGTAAATCTCTATTTGATGGTATTACAGGTCTGGCATTTCTTGAAGAAGATAATAAATCATTAACTGACTTTTCTTTGTTTTCTTTTTTTTGAGTAGGTTGTGATGAATGAAGTAAATGTTTGAATGTTGGTAAATGCTTTGGCATCTCCCCATTGACGAACAAGAAGTTCAAGCTTGACTCTACAGTATTCAGATTTAAAGAGTCAAGATTTATGATTTAACAGATAAACTATCTTTACGAGTAATCGGGACTTTTGCAATCGATTACCTCATATCGCATGCATGATTACCCCACTTTCCCCCTTTTTGAGATTCACGTGGTTTAAAGCTGTTTACCCTTGATCTCAAACCGGTTGAGTGTTAGGCCGAAAGGTACACTAGTACTACTACTGCTATCACCATACAATACTAATATTTTATCGCACCATACGGTAGATTAACTGAAATGATCAGATGATTAACACTTGACAACGCATCAATTCCTTCTTCATTTTCTTCTTGACATTCAACGATATACTGTGAAGCTAATTTTGCCGATCAGATCGATCAGTACCTCATCAGCTTTCAATGAGCACGATGAGCTCGTACGAGACTGTTAATCACAAGAAGGTGGACTATCCGCAAAGAACGGACCAAGCGAGTGGGTTGTGCCTTTTCTTCCTTTGATCCACAATGATGAATGAAAGTCTAGGACGACTGCTAATATGGATAATGCTCCACAGGATACAAGAAGCTTGGCTCTACTCATGGTAGACTGGACCAATTCATCGTAAGTCCATTGTCAACTATTCTCGTAGTCCACTTGCACTTGCTTCGGATCGATACTCCTTTGTGGTCCATCTTCCGGCCCAAACCTTACTGACACTCTTTGAACTTATAGGGAGGTCACTATGCCGACTATAACCTTTCATCACTTCTCTTTGCTCATCGACTAGATGATCCTAACCACGTCAAGATCGAAGTATGGTCTGCTCCTAATCGATCTAAACCATCTTTCGAAGAAGCTAAACGACAAAATTACCGCTTAGCTCATAAAGGAGAAGAATTCGGTCCATCTTGGTCCAACCATTGGTTTCGTATAACTTTACACATTCCACCAGAATATTCAGAATATGAAAGAATACAATTCGAATTCGATAATTCTGGAGAAGCCTTGATTTATACTGTAGAAGGAGATCCAATTCACGGTTTGACAGGTGGTTTCAATGGAGATCGAAGAGTTGAATTCATTATACCTCAATCAGATCGAGATGCAGGAGTTAGTCATTTCTATATTGAAGGAAGTTGTAATGGAATGTTTGGAATAGATGATATGGACCCACCTAATCCCAATAGGTATTATAGACTAAATTCTGCAGATTTAGTTGTACCTAATATGGAAGCTTGGAGATTATTATGGGATTTCAACGCTATTCATCAAGTATATAATACTCTTCCTGATGATTCCCCATTGAGTAAACATTCAATGTATGTTGCCAATGAAATTATGAATACCTTTAAGAGAGGTAGTTTAGAAAGTGTTACAAAAGCTAGAAAATTAGCTCAAGAGATATTGGGTAAAGAATGGGAAAAGGAAATCGCCAAGGATAGTAAGAATGCTGTAGAGCAAAAAGGTACATTGTGGGGTGTGGGTCATTGGTGAGTTCTATTTGTTTTCGTATTGCCCTGCTAGATTTAGGAGCAGTTTCAATCGAGTATCAATTTTTGATTCCCGTCTCACTCGTAGTCACATCGATACAGCATGGCTTTGGCCATTTTCAGTCACCCAACAAAAGTCAGCGAGATCTTGGTCAACTCAGTGCGATTTGATTGATCGATATCCCGAACACAGATTTTCTGCTACTCAAGCACAGCAGTTCAAATGGACCGAAGAATTATACCCTACTTTATTTGCTAGGATCAAGAGTAAAGTAGCGGAGGGATCTTTCCAACCCTTGGGAGCCACATGGGTAGAAATGGATACCAACATGCCGTCAGGAGAAGCTTTAGTCAGACAGTTCTTGTATGGTCAACGGTATTATCAGAGCAGATTCGGGATCAAAGCGAAAACTTTCGTTTTACCTGATACTTGTAAGCAACTGATATCAGCGCTACCATTATGCTATAGCTGACAACCATATTATCGAACAGTCGGATATTCAAGTCAATTGCCACAAATTTCTAGACAAGCTGGTGCACCTAATTTCTTCACCCAGAAACTGTCATGGAACTCCATGTAAGCGTTTTTAGAGGAAGGTTAGCTTACGATGAAGCTTACGAGTAATACCTCAGCAACAACTTCCCCCATACCACCTTTAATTGGGTTGGTCTTGACGGCTCTCAGGTTTTGACCCATATGACACCAGTAGACAATTACAACAGTCAGTAAGTATAGATGCGATTCACTAAAGAATCAATAAAACACTCAGCTGATCTTTTGCCAAGATGCGATATCGGAGAGATCAGGAGGGGTATGACAGGGCACAAGAATCTAGATGTCACTGGTGAGCCTCTGCCGCTTCTCGTGTTTCCCTTCTTAGGCTGATAGAAATGACAGAACAATCGTTGTTACTCTTCGGAAATGGAGACGGAGGAGGTGGACCTACCCCGCCAATGCTTGAGAAACTTCGAAGAGCTCGAGCCATTGGCAAAAGATCCGATGCAGGCGGTCAATTACCCCTAGTCAAGATGGGAGGTAGTTTCGACGAGTTCTACGATTCAGTAAGAAAGGAGACGGATAATGCTACCAAGCTGCCCTATTGGAGAGGAGAGTTGTATTTTGAGCTTCACAGGTATGTCTAACAACCTCTTGTAATCGCACATACATTGACTATCACATAATAGAGGAACATATACCTCACATGCGTCGATCAAGAAAGGTAATAGGAAGAGTGAGATACTCATGCGAGAAGCTGAGTATGCAGCTACGATCGCGAGTCTGATTGATCCGGACTATGAGTACCCTAAGAAGGTACGTCATCTGCTTAACTAGTCACAGCATGTGTCATGGGCTCATTACAAACCTCGGGCTCAGCGTATTGATTCCGCTTGGGAGGATCTTTTGTTATGTCAATTCCATGATGTCTTACCTGGGAGTGGTATCGCTATGGTAAGTCACCGCTTATCTGTTTCCACTCACAGATCTAGACTGATTTCAATTGACCGGGCAGATTTACGAAGATGCGGAGAAGAGATACGCTTCGATACAATCATCCATACACGCCGTTCTGAACGAAGCATACTCTGTGATCTACCACTCTTCTGTACCAATCTCAGCCGAGGAGCCTGCCAAAACTTCCGGACCGATATTTGCCGTCAATACCATACCTGATTATGCTAGACAAGAAGTAATTGAAATACCACTTGAAGCCCATGTTCAAATCCAATCTAGAGCTGCGCAGATTAGCAAAGATGGAACAATCGGCTATCTACTATTATCCACCAAGAACTCAACTCCTTCGCCCAATCAAAATTGTGGGCGATTGACTCCCAATGAGCATCAAGGCTTTATGTTGTGTAACCCTCGAGGACTGTATGCTAATCCTAAAGTCGAAGGTATGTCCCGGCCTTACCCTTCCGTATACACCCAGCGTCTAGTGGATGGTAACGCTAACACGTTCTAAATCAGTCAAAGAGGAATATAAGGGCCTCTTCATCATGGCAAATGACAAGATTTCGATGAGAATCGAGAATGGTAGAATCACTAGTATTTATGATAAAGCACTCGAGTAAGTGGACAGCTCGATGTATTCAGCGATGAGGAGTGGCTGATCGTACATCGACCTATTATAGTAAGGAACTCATTCCTGCTGGTCAGACTGGCGGCTTGGTTATTATGGAAGACCACCCTAATTATTGGGAGTGAGTGTATTCCTAGATCTCAACAGTCTAGCAATCGCTAATATCAGGCCCGAAATTTCTTCAGCGCATGGTAAGCTGAAAGGCCACCCAATACATGTTTTATTGTCGGTGGTCAACTGATATATGCTTTGAAGGGATGTGGATGAGTTCCATCTTGAGAAACAAACTCATCTTGATTTCGAAAGCGTACATATCAAGGAATATGGACCACTTCGAGCGATCATTGGAGCTAGTCTGCAGATCGGCCAAAGCAGGATCGAAGTCAATGTGAGTGGCACTATATGAGGATGATATCAGCCGACCGCTAATGGATGCCACTGTAAAGATATCTATGGATGCAATTGCAGCTTCTCTGAAGGATGATGCCAGGAGTATGATCAGGTTTGATGCTACTATGTGAGATACTGCCTTGTGATCTTTTCGATGGAAGGCCGGGCGCTTGCTGACTATTTTGTAGTGACTGGAGAGAGAAACATCAATTCCTCAAATGTGAGCTACTCACCAGTAAGCGAGGTAAAAGGCTAACACGACTTATTTCGGGGCTATAGTCGAGCTCCCACTGGATATTTACTCAGACTTCGCCACCTATGATACCCAGTTTGGTACTGTTGCTAGACCTACCCATAGAAATACCACCTGGGATGCTGCTAAGTGAGCTCATCTCTGCTTGCAATGAAGACTTGGAAGCTGACAAGGAGACTAGATTCGAAGTTTGTGGACATAAATTCGCTGATTTGTCTGAGGTGAGCTGATTGTTGCGTACATGGTCTTCCGTAGCTGACACCGTTCTTGTCGGTAGTACGGATACGGTGTTGCCATTCTCAATGACTGCAAATACGGCTAGTAAGTCATCAGTTTGCATTGATCCTTGGTCCAGAAGTAGCTGACATGTGTCCAAAGCGCGACTCAAGGGAATATCATGCGATTATCTCTTCTTCGTGCCCCTACTCAGCCGGATGCTGACTGTGATATGGGCACCCATCGATTCTCTTTCGCCATATATCCTCATAAGGGTACATTCGTGGAGAGCGATGTGGCCAAGGTCGCTTATGCTTTCAATGCACCAATGAATCGTGAGTCCCCTATCATCATTCGACATCATCAGCAAGTTGACCTAATTTGCCCCTTCTCCCAAAGTGAGATATTCCAAAGAACCGATCGATATAGCACTGGAGCCTTTGGCCCTGTCCTGTCCTTTCAGGCTCGAAAATGCACCCAATGTCATGCTGGAAACCATTAAGCGAGGCGAAGACGATGATTTCTCTGGAGAAGCAAAGACGATTATATTGAGATTGTATGAACACCTTGGTGGACATGCCAGAGCTGCGTTGAAAGTGTAAGTCATGATTCGGCAACTTGTCAGCAGTGAGATAATCCGAAGCTGATATTTTGCGAATAGTCATGGTCTAGATGTGATCAAAGCTGAAGTTACCAACATCCTTGAGGAACATGTTGAACATCTTAAGATCCACAAGTCATCTGACTTTATTCAAGACAGTGATGATGTTGAAGAAGACGAAAAGAAGCCCAAGAAAGATGAATCGGTATCAGTCAAATTATCATTCAGAGGATATGAAATCAAGACTGTTAAATTGACTTTAGGAAACGATCACAAGAAGAAAGGTGATAAGAAAAGAAGAGAATCGGAATGTAGTTGGGTTAAAGTGTGATCAAATGTTTAGCTAGAGAACGGATAGGCTTGTAAATTCGGATATACACGATGTGTTGTTTGCTCAAGTTGTTCCGTTGATGTGACCATTATATAAAGTTGTTTCTACTTTTTAAATGTATTTGAATTCGGTTTGATCGGTCAACCGAAATCTCTCCAGTATTTCAAGTATAATTCGATCGACACGCGACAACACCCATAGTTTCGGAATCCAACTTTTTTAACCCTGAATTATCTTGTTTAAGTCTATTTTCAGATTCTTCTCTTTTATTGCGCTCGTCGCTTATAACTCGGATTTGACCGATGAGAGTTACCTTTTCGGTCAAATGCGACATATGATGAGTTATAAGATGGGTTATGAAAAATCCATTAGTTCTCCGTATATACAGGAATTGAATCTTTCATGTCTTTAATGCTTTTCTTTATTCATTTATGATTGTATTTGATTGTCTTTTGATTGATTTCTCTTGATGCGCTGAGCGCTGTACAAACAACAGTTGGAATTATTCGATTTTTAGATGTTAAGAGTCACTATATAAAGGATAGATGAACAATGTCGATCGATCAATCTTTAAATTCTAATACAAATATAAATTTAAATTCTGATTCACCTTCAAGTTCAACTTCAACTTTACATTCTTCTAATCAAATTCATTATAATAATAATAATAAAAATATAGAAAAAATGTTAAATTCATCTTCTTCTAATGAACATGATATAAAATCTAAAGATTATGGAATTAATGATAAAGTTGAAGAATTAAATACGAAATTACCTATTGAAGTTGAAATTGAAATTGAAGAAGAATTTTCAAAACCACCTTCTTTTATATCAATACAAAATAATTTAATTTTAAATTCTGAAAGAGAAATTCAACTTAATTCAAATGAAAAAAATATAGATTCTAGTAATTTAACAATAACGAAAGAAAAAGAAATTGAATTGATTGATGGTAGACCAAAAGATGTTTATGATAGATTTACTAAATCTCAAAAAAATAGAATATTAGCTATTGTAAGTTATAGTGCAATTATAGCTCGTAAGTTTTTTTTAATTTTTCTAAATCTATTTAAATTTGATTATATTAAATTCTATATTTTTTATAGCAATGACATCTTCAATTTTTTTACCTTCAATTCCTCAAATGGCAGAACAATTAAATACAACAGCAGAAATTATAAATTATACTGTAGCTGTTTTTATAATTATAATTGGAATTGCACCTGTTTTTTGGTCACCTTTTGCAGGATTTTATGGTAGACGTCCAGTTTATTTAGCTTCAATGCCAATTATGGTAATTTCAAGTATTGGTGTTGCTTTAAGTAAAAATGTTGGTTCTTTAACAGGTACAAGAATTATTCAAGGTATTGGAAGTTCTTGTTTTTTAAGTGTTGGTGCAGGTAGTATTGGTGATATTTTTAGACCTACTGAAAGAAGTAGAGGTATGTCAATGTTTTATATGGTGTAAGTTTTTTAAACATTTTTTCCAATCTTTTTGAAAAAAGGGTTTGAAAATAAGAAATTGATGTTATTGTTTTGTTTTCCTTAAAAAATTCCTAGAGCTTTACTTGGTCCTGCAATTTCTCCTGCATTAGCAGGTATATTTACAGAATATACTTCAGCAGGATGGAGATCTTGTCAATATTTTTTAGGTGGAATGGGTGCATTATCTGTTTTTGCAGTTTTTTTCTTTTTACCTGAAACTTCTCATCCTCCTTTACCACATGATTTATTAAAAAAAGAACAAAATAAAAAATTCGTTTGGTATTTTTGTAATCCATTATCTTCTTTAGGTTTATTAAGATGGCCTAATATTCTTCTTGCTGTGAGCATATCATTTCCATTATTCACATTCAAAGATATTTTTCCTTCGTTAAATTAAAACTAATAAAATGAAATTTCTTTTAGACTTTTATTTCAAGTGTTGCAATGATTGATACTTATGTTATACTGGTACCTCTATCTTCTGTTTTTGTACGTTAAATCAGCTGTTAAATTTAATTGACATACAAAGATCAGCTAATTGTAAATCGTTGAATAAATAGAAAGAAAGGTATAAATTACATAATTTAGCAATTGTTGGATCTTTATATCTATCAAGTGGAGCAGGTAATATTTTAGGATCTAAATTAATTGGCCGTAAGTTGGAAATCGAATTCAAGATCAATAGTGTAGAAAGCGAAATTGATTGCTTTATTTCTCTATTTCGTTTGAAAATATAGCATGGGCAGATAAAGTTGTGATTAAACAAATCGCTAAAAGAGGTTATAGAAGACCTGAAGATAGATTAAAAACTGGATATTTAGGTGCATTCATTCTGATGCCACTTTCAGCTCTTGGATATGGTTGGTTAGTTGAATATGGGTAAGTTTAATATCATCCTTGTATACTTTCAAGCGGTTAAATCATATTGATTTTCGTGCTTTAATTTTAAGTGCCGGTGGTATTGCTCCTCCACTAGTTATGGTATTCTTAAATGGATTATCTTTGATGTTCGTAGTTGCTCCATTGAATACATAGTAAGTCAACAATGTCTTATTGCAAAAATTAATTCAGCTTAACAAATCACTTTATGGATTTAGCTTAGTAGATGCCATGCAGAGTAGAAGTGCAGAAGTGATAGCAGTTAACAATTGTGAGCAATATTACCTCGAGATTACTCATTTCAATATATGCACAGTATAGAAAATTGATTTTTTTGAAAAATAATTTAAATAGGTATACGTTATATATTTTCTGCAGCAGCTTCAGCTTGTGTTTTACCAATTGCAAATTCTATAGGATGGGGATTAACTTTAACAATATGTACAATTTTAACTGTGAGTTGTTTATCAAATAATCTATTCTTCTCCATCAATTAATTCATAACTTATCGATTTTTTTTTGAAATTCTTATGGAACTTAGTGGATTTCAGCTATAGCTTTAATGTTATTATATAAATACGGTGATAAATGGCGTGAAAAATCAAATTTAAAATATTGTATAAATGTAAATGTAAAAAAAGAAGAAAAAGAAGAAGAAGAAACAATTGAAATAAAAGGAAAAGATGAAGAATCTAATATATCATCAAATAATCAGAATAATCAAATAATAAGAAAAAGTAATGAAGATGAAATTAATGATGAACATCCAATTGAATTGGAAAAAATTAAAAATAATACAACAACTAGACCATCACATATAAAAAGACAAAATTCTAATAATAAAAACAAAAAAGAATTACCAAATGTTGAACAAGTTTTAAAAAGGACTATATCTTTAAGTGGAGCAAGTGTACATGGTGGTGGATAGTCATAATTTCCCAATTTTCAATGATTTATTGGAATGTATAATGTATTATCTCAGTATAATGTTACTGTATGTATGATATAATTGCTTTTCAAATTGATTTGATCAATAATATACATTCCTTTTTATTTGGGTGAGTAACTGCTCCTGAAGAAACCACTACTCAAAGGAGTAATCCAAGGTAACATATATTATCCAAAATAAAACTACATTTTAAGTGCCAAAAACAAAAGGATATATACAGTACGTGTATGGCGAATCCTATATACAAAAAAGATACCATGTTTCCATAATCGGATTCTGAAGCTTCTCGCTTTCACTGTTAAGCTAATCTTCCTTTTCTCCAAGATTTTCCTTGGTTCGCTCACGTCAGTTTAATAATAAGCACCATAAGCTTCTTCTCCCCAATCATCTTCAGTGATACTTTTCCAGGCGAGATATACTAGTACCACAGCGCTAGAATCAAGTAAAGTAGCTAAAAATGCGCTATTGACTTTTCCATTTGATGCCTATACATACCCAAGGAGTTGGTATCAGCACACACTCCTCTGTATCAGACCAAGAAGTCAGACGAGAACTTACATCACACAGTGGTTGCGATACTAAGAAAAATAAAACTTGACCTATACCGAACAGAATAAATGCGCAGAGGTATAACACTGACTGAAGTATAAGCTACGCTCAAATTCGATCGGCGACAATCAGCTTACTAGCAGGTTTCGTCTCCCTTAAAGCACCCAGAGTGATGTAAATCATCAATATTGTATAGATGACTGCCGCGCTAACGTGTAGATTCAGCATGATGGTAGGATGACGGCCGATGCAGTGGATAACTTACACTGCTGGCCAGATCATAGTCAATATGAACAGCGCTATGTTCTTCACATTCGATGCGTTCTCCCCTGTATTTCTAAACACACTTGTCCAGCCTAATGAGGTGTCCAAGGAAATATATAACGTAGGCACGAAAAAAAGGATAGCGAACATCGATAAAGGGGCAATGGCAGCTGCTGTACCGTCCCTATGGTCGTCGATAAGATCAGCACGACTCCGCATATCGCCAAATAGGCTTAGAGCAACTAGGATCAGATCACCTACTCAACAACTTGCGTAGCAATAATAGCATTACCCAATAAAACCCAAAATATGGTAGCTATGACAGCCACATGTATACTGCTAAGTACACTTAGGACAATCGTACCTTGTTCCAATAATGATGACATCGTAATGACTTGTAAGGCCGAGTGTAGGCCATACAAGAAAAGGAAGAAGCGCAATTCGATTCGACCAACGGCTGCTTTCCTCTTTGAGGCCTGGAATGACAGTGCGAGTGCCAGTAAGAACGATAGGACCGATAAGATGATAAGAGCTGTATTGATAATCTCGCATTTCAGCTCAAAACCTCGCGTGCATGAAGCAAGATTTGGAAGTATACTAGGAAGAGGCTCACCTATATCACCTGGGGAACCCTTGTGACCAACTCTAGCATTCTCACAATTACTTCCTATACCTGTACCTGCATCAGACCGAGCGATTTGAATTACAGGATCTTCACGAACGTTTGTACCTGTCTGTGCAAAGCGGGAGTTTGCACTGTGTTAGCCAACTCGTTATACTACTCAAGCCCAAATGCCTGATACTCACTACATTATAGTTTGTGAAAAATTCTGAACTGTCAGGAAATAGAGTGGTGAAAGATGGAGAATCCCCGTTGAATAGTTGAGAGAAAAATAGATTACATTGCGGAAGTACTGTATGAGAACCTAAATGTCGTTATTCGATCAGCTCTTGCAAACTTTGGTATATCTTCGACCACATAGTCAGAGGGGCGGGAAGGTACGCACATATCCATGAGAATGAACCGAACGGATCAGGCATTGCGTCAAATCCTCCTCGATCCACCTACTGCAATCTGACTTGCTTGAGGTTTCGGCAAGTTCCAACCGTCCAGACGTCGACAGATAAATACGATGAGTTGCCAAGAAGTGGTGAAGAATCTGAAAGAATATAGGTGAATCAATAAACCTGCGCGGCTTCGAGTCTTGGTAGTCGAAATGAAAACAGGTCGGAAAAATGAATAGATTGTGAGATGTCGTGAAGCTATCGATCTGCTTAGCGAAAATTAGTGTATGACTGACAATATTCGATATCGAAATTAAATGGCTAAGGCGAGAAGAAGCGATTGAACGGTCGGTGAGAGGCTGATCGATAAACAGAAGAAAGGAAGGAAGTCTTCAACAGCTTTCTATTCGTAGCCGCGAATGATGTAGTCGACGAGAAACGCAAAAATTACAGGTCAATGCTTACTCGAACATATAAGGTACCGTTTCACCTAAATATCTACCTTCTCTAATCGGTGAACGATAGCGATGTTGATACGAACAATGCCTGATGAACGATTGGCAGTCAGATGCAATGGAACGAGGCTTCGTTGGTCAATCCAATAAGTAATCGAGCGGTCCCAGATTGTCGTCGATTATTGATGATCCCAAAGGAAGCTGCTCGTCAATGTTGGGCGATGCAGAGAACGAAGGATAAGATGTCCAACTTTCTCGTTTTACGCGGTCGAGATCATATGATACTACCTTGAAAAATTCGCAAATACTTCAAAAGTATATCTGACCAGAAGTGTTTGATCATGTAGAACACATTGTCAGTGATTGAATCAGTATCCATCCATCTCATCGCCATACAAACAAAGTAAATTAAGTCCAAGCGCAATGACATGTTGATCCAACTTCTACACCATGAAGCGATCAAAGCGTTAGCAAGAGGTGATGGTACCTTTAAGTTGTAGATTTGACCCTCCTTTCGACAACGGACGATGACAAGCAAGTGGCATCAGCAACATGCGAGCAATTTGAGCGTTTTTGACCGTTCAGTTGAACAAGATGTATGGTAAAATGAGCGAAACAAAGAAGGTTCAGTACTATAGACCGTAGCAGAACAAAGGTCAATGAAGCGTACGTCCGCAGCTGTGTGTTTCATGTCTAAGTATTGGTCGTATTGTCAGTCGGGTTTAAAAGCGAAGGATTCACGATCGGTCAAGTATACAATACAAAGACAACTGACTTTCGGGTTAATGTGATGAAACATTGCGAAACGCGACTTCTAACAATCGTTTTGTTTTGCTATTTCCCCATATACCAAGGTGAGATTCCAACGCCTATTCTTGGCGAGACTTTGCCAAAGAAAGACAATATGATCCCCTCCACGCAGCTGATCGAGTAAAATTCTTGCTTTCGTATTGTGTAAATTTCACCCGCACAGTTGGAGTTTGAAGTCTGACAAAAAGTAAAAGCAAAAAATGGGAAAAGCGATCAAAGCGCGTCTCATCTTTTGTATCTTTTTTTTGTCTTGTTCAGGGCGTTTTAATCCGAAAGTCAAATTTTTTCAAAGTATGAAACCTGAGGGATTATCCCTTGGAAACCGGTAAGGAAAAGTGAAACGTACTTTTATTCCCTGAAAATCAATGTGACATTTTTCTAATGGACAGTAAAATATGCGGCTTGACGTGACGACATTTGAAATGTACCATATAAGAAAATAGTCGCGATGGATTCAATTGATTTTCAACTAGAACGCGTAAACATGTCACATTAGTTGGTATCACCTTATGATTTCTTGTGAATTAGCCAAGCCAATACATACCCTGATTAGACATGGTGAAAGAGGCGTCCGATGAAATCTAGATGCACAGTTCAGTCCCAGTTCCATTGAGCCAAATGCAAAGCAAAGTTGTTCACGTCAAGATTCAAGAAAGATTGATTTGTTGTATCTTCTTCTATCATCATTCATCTCATCATTCCATTCCTTTGTCCTTGACTTATCTGTAACATCTTCTTTGATCCGCTTTACTTCCCTCATTTACTCTCTATTTCGACTAGACGTTTGAGTGATCATCACTCCTCACTCCACCATACAGTTACAGATAAACAGATTAACGCACAAACCCACTTGTAATAAACAACCCTAAAAGGAAGAATAAAATAGAATAAAAACAACAAGGGACACGGGAACGTGTTGATTGAAAAACGCTTTGATTATCTTTATAAGCTTCTAGACAAGCTATTAGATTAAATCGGATTCCTTTGTTGGATGAACGGGAAATAATATTATAACATTACCCCTTTCTTCAATTCATTCTCTCCGTGAGTGTGTCAAACTATAAATACAATAGAACACTTTCATCATTATTCCTTTTTCCTCTCTCCTTTTTACTTCATTTCTTTTTTTTCTTCTTCTTCACAGCTCTTCTATACGGCTCATTCACCTACATACTCTCCTCGTTCCGCATTTACGATCCCAAGATTACATTTCACGACTCCACGCATATTTGCTTGTTACTGTGCATATTTACAGTTGCCACCTCGCCGCTCATTCAACGCGTTCTCTCAGACTTGCATGCTAACGCTTTTGATGGTTTTAACGATTTTGTAGTTTCTAATAACGACCCCACGTTCTTTTCGAATATAGAGTCTGGTACTCTACCCTATTCAAGACAAAATTTATAAACCAATAAACTTAGTAAAAACAAGATACAAAATGTCCCCAATCACATACGCCACAACGTTTTTCGCCCTCCTTTCCCTTCTTCCATCTGTCCTTTCCACTCCAACCGATGGTACAACATACCAAATAGAGTCAAATCATTTCTCTGGAATGTGTATGGGTGTAGAAGGAGATTACAATGGTGCTAAAGTAGTACTTAAAGATTGTGATGACGATGATACAACTTGGGAATGGACTGGATCTCATCTTGAAAATACAGCGACCAATAAATGTATCGATATTCCAGATGGTGGTTGGTGGAATGGTAACAAACCTCAAATTTGGGATTGTTTCTCTTACAACACCAATCAACAATATTCCGTTGTTAACAATAACATCAAATGGGGTAATTGGTTCTGTCTCGATATCACAGATGGAAATTCCGCTAGTGGTACGATGATCCAGCTTTGGCAATGCTTTGACGGTAACACCAACCAACAATGGTCTTTTACCGAAGTCGAAGAGGTAGATGATTCCGATGATTGCGAATCAGGTATGTCGCCTCCTTATGGATGTATTATCCTACACCTTGCTGATAAAAGTATCTGGTAACATAGCTACCGTCACCGCTACTGCTACTGCCACTTCTATAATCGGTGGTGGACTATACGCAGGCGCACCTACATCTTCTTCATCTTCTGCCGTCGCCAACGAAACCGCTTCTGCTTCTACAACGGCCGATTGGTGGGCCACTTCAGCTGTCACCGCCTCAGGTACTGCCTCTGTCACCGCCTCAGGTACTGCCTCTGTCACCGCCTCAGTTACTGCCTCAGTCACTGCCTCAGTTACTGCTTCCAATAACTCTACTTCCACCGCTTCTGCCACCTCGTCAGCTAGCACCTCCGTTACCACCGGATCCGTTTCGTCAGGATACCTCCAAACGAGCGGATCTAAGATTGTTGATAGCAACGGTAACGAAGTCGTGCTCCGAGGAACTAACATTGGTGGTTGGTTAGTATGGGAAGATTGGATGTGTGGTATCACCGATTCTACGAACCCAGATCGATTCCCATTGAATACTTTAGAATCTAGATTCGGCACCGATCAAGCCAACACTCTCTGGGAAGCATGGATCAATAACTGGTTAACTGAAGATGATTTCAATAACATTGCTGATATTGGTTTCAACGTTATTCGATTACCCTTCGGTTTCAGAAACTTATACGATGCCAGTGGTAACTGGAGGTCAGATGCTTTCACTCACCTCGATTGGGCTGTTGCTCAAGCTAAGCAGAGAGGTATTTACGTCATCTTGGATTTCCACATTTGGGCAGGACAACAAGCTTCTTACTCTGCTATCAGTGAAAACACATCCGATGGTCAATCTCAACGAGATGCAGCTGGTGAAATCTGGAAGAAAGTCGCAACTCATTATCTCGGTGAATCAATCATTGCCGGATTCGATATCATCAACGAACCTACCGGATCATGGGGTAACAACTTGCAACAAGATTTGTATGATGCCGTCAGATCAGTGGATGCCAACAGAATTATCATTCACGAATCAATCAGTACCGATCCAAGTCAATACGGATGGACCAACGTTGTATACTCTTTCCACGAATACCTCATGATGGGTTCAGACTACAGCTCCAACGTTCAACAATACGCCCAATCCGTTCAAGCTTACATCGATCAATGGACTGGATACGGTATTCCATCAATGTTGGGTGAATTCATGGCTGATGGAGAAACTTTGTCATACATCCTTAACCAAGCCAACAAATACAACTTGTCTTGGTTATCTTGGGCTCATTCTACTGTTAACATGGGAAGATGGGGTCTTTGGAATCATCAAGCTTTCTACGTTGACGTTTCTTCCGATTCTTATGATTCCATCTTAAACCAATGGAGTAACATGCCTTCCAAGCAACAATCGACTATCATCTATGATCAATTCAAAGCTGGTGCAACTGGTTCAACTTCAGTCTCTCAACGAAAGAGAGATGAGATTACTCCGGTTTTGACTAGATCCGAAAAAGTGGAAGGAACAAAGAGATTAACCGCTAGACATGGTGGCAGATCTAGAAGATCTGTAGCCGGTCAACACGGTATTCAAGGTATCTCATTCTAAGATAGGTTAATATTCTTTGGCTGGATATTTTAGCGAAAAAGAGCTTTTTTGTCGTTGTATCTTCAAGTAGTATTGGGTTGAGCTCTTTCTCACTTGTTAGATATTATAAAATGGACTATTACTTAGTCACATTGTTTGATAATCTATCTGTTGATCAGATGGAATATCACTTTCTCAACATCTTCGAATTTTTACAAAAGGGTTTATCATTTTATAGATTATTATATTAAAGTGGGTTTCACGTTTTTTCTGTTTTACGCATCATCATCATCGACAATCATCATGCCATGCCATGTTCTACTTTTTTGGTAGTTTAACCGAATTGAAATTATAATGTTGAACATTGTATTTTCATTTCATAGTATGTAGATTTATTGCTAGTTCAATATATATGCATTCAAAAATTACCAATATACGCATTCTTTGTTCACCTAATTAATCTACATACATCTTTTCGAGTTATACGAGTTGAACTATGTCATATCTATACTTCTATTTATGACACGCAATTTACCAGGCTGTCCCTGTCTTTAAAATTGATTGAATCACACTTGCTGCACGCGTCGTCTTATGTGTTCCGGTCCGACATCGTTTGGGATCCTTTACAAAACTCGCTTGAAATCATGAAGCATGGCAAGAACGACTGCTAAGATCCGTTAATAATCAAGGTAATACCGTCTTCCGTCTAATGACAACGTGCTAACAAAGGAGAATAACAGCGCTTATAAATAAATCAACATACTATAGTAAGATTAGAGTTCGGTTATTTGTTTAACCGCGCTGTTGATCATTAATTTCAATTATTCAACTGACTTTTACTTGATTTTATCATTGAGAAAATCGTTCCATTCAACATCTGAACACGAATTAACTATGTCAATGCAAAAGTTTAAACTGAACATCTTCTCATCTTGACATCTTTCAATAGCAATATAAGTAAAATCAGTCAAGCTCTTATAATTGTTCACACTTACTGAAGTTGAAAGGTATATATAGAAGTAGAGTGAGTAACAAGTTCTTCCACTCCTTTTCGAATCTTCATTCACTTCATTCTGAATTTGACTATTCCCCTAATAAATCATTGAAGTAATACTGAATAATGTCTCCTATAGCTATCGATACTGAATTTGAAAATATGTTTCCTAAATCTATTTCTAAAACTATTTTAAACGGTTCTAGAACTAGATTATTATCTACTAGAGCATCAAAAATCCTTTCTTCACTTGATTTACCTATTGATACAAATAAAACTATACCTGGTGTTTTTGATGGTTCAAATTGGTTAGGATCAGGTGAAGAACTGATTTCAGAATGTCCAGCTACAGGAGAAGTTTTAGGTAGAATAAAAGGTGTAAGTTTTAGCTCGGCTTTCTTGTTTCCGAATACATTGATGTCTAAATTTCCAACCCATCTGGGAATATGAATCGCTAATTCGCCTGGATTTTTGTACATATAGGGAACTGTGGCAGAAACTCAAGCTGCTATAAAAGCTTCATTTGAAGCTTCTAAGTTGGTTCGAAAAATGCCAGCACCAAAACGTGGTGAAATCGTTCGACAAATTAGGGAAGCTCTTTTATCGAAAGTTGATGAATTGGGTGATTTGGTATCTCTTGAGATGGGTAAAATTAAATCTGAAGGACGAGGAGAAGTCGTAGAATTCATCGATGTTGTGAGTATTATATTTGAACTTTATCGCAGGATCACTGATTCCATGGATTATAAACTATCTAGTGTGATTACGCTACTGGTTTGTCAAGGTCAATGAAGGGAAATGTTTTACCTTCTGAACGACCTGAACACGTAATCTACGAGAGTAAGTCAGCATTTTGTTCGAACTTTACCAAGGACGTAATTAATCAGAATGTTCGAGCTTATAAATCGTTTCACTCTTAGATCCAAATCCGCTTGGTGTAGTTGGTATTCTCTCAGCTTTTAATTTCCCTGTAGCCGTGTACGGATGGAATCTCACTATCGCTTTGGTCACTGGTAATGCAACAATCTGGAAACCTGCACCGTCAACCCCATTATCGTCCATTGCAATCACCAAACTCATACAACCTGTCTTTGAGAAGAACGGTCTACCAGCAGCTGCTGCTGCGTTAGTCTGCGGTGGGGTAGATGTCGGTAAGACTCTTGTAGGCAGCGAAGAAGTCCCTCTTAGTAAGTCTGCCGCCGTGACAATTTTATAGGCTACAAGCTGATCAGGTCCACATCGTGCACAGTCAGTTTCACCGGAAGTGAGAAAGTCGGTAAGGAAGTTGGAAAAGCCGTTCAAGATAGATTCGGAAAAGCCATTCTCGAATTAGGTGGTAACAATGGTGAGAGATGCTACACAAAAACAGCCCTCTGACATTACTAATGGTTACTTTTGGCTAAATTAGCTGTGATTGTCGACGAAGATGCCGATCTCGGTCTTGCCTTACAAGGCGTCCTTTTCGCTGCTGTCGGTACTGCGTAAGTGAACCTATTCCTGATATAGGACTTAGTCAAACTGAACATAGTATCCACATAGTGGTCAAAGATGTACTTCGACTAGACGATTACTCCTCCATAAATCCATTTCCGCAGAATTCCTCTCCCGATTATTGAAAATGTATGACTCAACACAACCCGGGAACCAACTACTCGTAGGAGACCCTTTGAATCCATCTACTTTGATCGGACCATTGCACAATCAAGCTGCTGTAGAGAAATACGAATCAACATTAGCTGGAATAACTTCCCGAGGTGGTGAAATCTTGACAGCCAGATCAGGCAGGATAAAAGGCGGTGATTTCGGTGTAGAGGAGAAAGGAAATTGGGTATGGCCAGTCGTTGCCCGACCAAAGAAAGATGATCCATGCTGGAAAGAAGAAACCTTTGCTCCGATATTGTATGTCCAGGAGTTTGATACTCTTGAGGAGGCTATTCAGTGAGTATTCTCGATCACCTTTTAATCGTTGGAAAGGATCTCCGTAGAACTCAAGTTCGTTATACTAATGATGGTCAAATAGAATCAATAACGGTGTTCCTCAAGGATTATCGAGCTCGCTGTTCACTTCGAATGTACAATCTATGGGCAAATGGTTGGGTCCTGATGGAAGTGACTGTGGTATTGTCAACGTGAGCCAATGCAGTATTGACAGTTTTGTGAACAAAGCTAACCGCTATAATGATTCAGATCAATGTCGGTACTTCGGGTGCTGAGATTGGAGCAGGATTTGGGGGTAATAAATCTACTGTAAGTCCCTTCCTCGATAATTTTACCAAGGCACTGAGGCTGATACGCTACCTTCGTTGTTTTAGGGTTGGGGTAGAGAGTCAGGTGGTGATGCTTGGAAACAATACGTCAGGTGGTCTGCGGCTACTGTCAACTATTCAAGCAAGTTGCCTTTAGCTCAAGGTGTAAATTTTGGAATTCAAGGGTAAGAGTTCAGTTCTGATGGAAAGGAAGACATAAATTGAAAGGGTTTTGTATCGCATTTTGTTCATATGCATTGATTTGATTCCAACTAAATACTCATAATCTTATGCTTGGGTCACAGATGTGAACGCCTCCACGTTGACGACGGCATATATATATATATCACACCGTATGCATGAATCCACATACGTATACAATATTTCTGATGATTCTTTTCAAACCTAGACAATTTCCCAATTCAGCTTCTTTCCTAACCAAAATGGTACAACTTCTAGACCTTCAACTTGTTCACTTTTAAATGTATTTTTAACAATACCTTTATTTTCATTTTCACCAATTCTTCTTAATTTTAATTCATCTCCTTTTTTTGCAGGTATATTATAAAAATTTCTACCATTATTACTAACAAAATTTTCAAGTTGATCTAAAGCATTAAAAGATTCAAGTAAAGTAGCAACTAAAGGAATTAAAATAGGTGAAGTATAAACTCCTGCTGCACAAGCAGAAATTGATAAACCTATTTCTTTATCATTATTTAATAAATTTGGAATTTTTGATGAAATTGGATGAGGAGCAGAATCAGAACCTAAAAAAAATTTAGAATTTCCTGATTTAATTATATCTTGTAAAGATTTTCTATCTTTTGGTTCTTTTGCTAATGGTTTACAAAAATGATGAGGTTGTGGTGCAACTTCATCTATTGTTAAATATAAATGATGTGCTGTAATTGTACATCCTACATTATTTGGTAATTCTTTAACAGTTTCAATTGCATTTGAAGTTGTTGCGTGTTCTAAAACTATACGTAAATTTGGAAAATCTTTTGCTAATTTACGAAGATGTGTTAAAAAATGAATTTCGGCATTTAAAATTGATATATTCTACAAATCATAAAAACAATTAGCAAAATCATTTTTAGCATTCAATTCAAATTAGGGAATATGAGTTTAATGTTTTTGGAAAAAAACTAAAAACTCGACTGACCTTCTCAGGATCACTAGGTACTTCTCCATGTAAATTTAAAACCATACCTTCTTCTTCCATAGCTTTGAATACAGGATAATATACTCCATAATCTTCTATACCTGAATTAGAGTTTGTAGTTACACCTCGAGGATATGATTTAACACCTATTGACACATTCAGGCAGAACCATCAGCTCTCAAGCTCAATACTGGAAAAAACGACCCGCCAAGACCCCTTCGACAGCTTTTCGAGTCAAGATATCTGACCCACCGCTAATTCCAGCTTTAGCAGCTTTCCTAATTTCCTCAGGTGTTACGTCAGGGTGTAGATACAAAGTCATGAGCCATTGAACGGAAGGATCAATACGTTCCAATTCAGATTTATAAGATAGAACAGCCTCGGTCGAAGTGAGTGGTGGAACGAGGTTGGGCTATCAATGTTCAAAAATGCTGATCAGCATAAAACCGAGATTATCATTCATCCACATAAGAAGCGGGCTTGAAAGGTTGTCGAAACACATCTCAGTGGATGAAACTGAAGATGTCCAGCTCGGGAATTTCGGGGATGATTATCACTTACCATCACATAAGCTGTCTTTACACCTCCTTTTGCTACTTGTGGAGTAACGAGTTCGCACATCTTCCCTTGACGGACATGGACATGAAAGCTTTTTGACTAAATGAGCACGTTGTGCAAAACGGAATTGACGACACATGGACTAGAACTTACTCCGCTGGAGAAGGAATTGTTATCTCGTTCGACATACTGAGTGCTCTATTATTGGGTTTAGGAATTTGGAACAATGAGGTGAAGTCAAATATCAATAACGAATACCTCTCTGAACTTGTTATCGACTTTTTATCTCTCTCGCGGAAGGTCAATTCTCGAGCGCGGCCATCTCCGCCCTTCCCTTTCGATCGCTCCCGGTATTGAAAGAGTTGAAAAGCGGTCTGTTCACAGCGTACAATCTATGCATATTTTTTGAAATCTACGTGATTAAGCTCTTGTAAGGAGGAGAAGGAAGAATGCGCTTCATATGCGAAGAGACTTCACACAGCATACTTGGTGAATCTCCCTTGTGAACGATTAATTTCATATGGCCGTCTCACAACAACATATGCTGTAAACTCAGTAGAAAGCAAAATCGCTAATCTGTGGCGTAATTACTGATGAACCTTTTTTTCTTCTTCGAACCTTGATCAAAGTTGTTACTGGTCTTTCATGAGACTTATGTTCGCATGCCAAGCACTCAGACATTTCATTTTTATTTGGATTCTATAGCCTTTTGTCATTGATGAATGTGATCAGTTGCCGTATAAGATTAAAAACCTAAGGGAACACTGGATGGATGCAATTTTATATGATACCACTAAAGATCACTACAAATCCTTCACCACCATTACCTTCCTGTTCTGAATCATCAAGTCTTGTTAATCCTGTGACCTAGAGAAGATTCACTGCGTGAGCAGAAATCTGTAAACTAGCAATATTTTCGATGAAAGACTTCTTCCGCCTTTGCTTTCGCTTTTCTTTGAGCGGCCTCCATGATAATCTTTTCTTTCTGCTGTTTCAATCTTATACCATTGTGGACCAACTTTCACCAGAATCTAGTATCGAGCTGATCAGAGAGACTTGGTCTGAGGAACTGTCTTCCATAACGGATATCTCATTCTCAATATCGATCCAATAGCTATATTCGCAGTCATCAACAATATTGTACTGTCAATGAGGTGTTGAAGGACCCCCATCAAGGATTCTGGATTGACGTCTTGCTCTTTGCATACCCCTCAAAACTTTATACCTATTTTTTTACGGAGCATACATTTCTACAAAAAAGTCTTGTCGACTGGGTTCCTTGGTCATCATTCGTTCCTGATACTCATCGAGATGAGATTTTCCAAAGGTGTACCTGTCAATGAGCCGTTGTGCAATAGATTAGGACTCCTCAACCACTTAAAAAAATTATTTTTTACCCTGATCAGCAATAAGCCTAGAAGACATCAAGATGCTAGACTTTATGTGGATGCTTGGCATTTATCGGTGAAAGGATATATGAAACGGAACCAAGTCAAGATGATGGGTATCAGGGTGTTGGATAGACTAGGTGTTTACGCCTAAGTTGAGTCAATCTCGGTCAACCTTTCAGAAACGGTAAGATGTCACACTGACGTCAATCCTTCCTTTAGTTGCGGAAATGAGCTGTAGGCTATCGTGGGGCCATGAGTAGTAGACGTCCCAATATCATGGCTTGAAACCAGCTGAATGCAAGATTATGACCCATGTGAACCCTTGAGAAGGTTTGGTCGTCATACCATGTCACCTCTATCATTCATGTTGATATCTGATGCATGACTCGCAAATGTTATAGGTAGATCATGATCTCCAGGTGGAAGATCAGCGCGTAACATTCCTCCTCTTCAAGACATGGTTTTTGAACCATGATTTTACAATGTGTGTATATATGCTTGTCTACTGCTCTAGTCGTTCGATCTTGATTTTATTCCTGGTTATTCTGTGGATTATGTCATAATCTTTACCCATTGAAAGGCAGATCACTTTTTTCAAATTCGTTTGTATGCTGTTCTTTTGGTGCAAGGATCACAGGAAGAAGGTTTATGTTACCCATCTTTCTAGTTTCCACTATTATCGGCACAACTGAAGGGACTATAGGCCGGAAAATTACGTCAACCTTGAGGTATTCAGGAGTATGAGAGATTCAGATGGTTTCGACTTACCTTCCAGAGTCTCCACTATTCAAGTTGTCATTTATAACTACTACTGCAGCGTATGTTCCCGCGATCATCAAGAAAGTACCGATGGCGAAAAAAATGATGTTCATAGCCATCATCAAATTCCACTTTCTTGAACCTCTGTTTGGAGCTCTCCAATTATCCCACATCCACATGTATGCTTCCATAAGACTGTAGAAGCATGTAAAATCAGCATAAATTTCGTGCGATCAATGAGAGGTAATTGCCTGGCTGCTCACATGCAAATAAGAGTACCTAGAAGAGCACCAATCAAACTCAAAAGATCGTTGAAAAATGGGATAGCCTCGGCAATTACAAATCCGATAGCGCAAGTGAATATAACGACGGAGCTACAAAACAGAGTAATATCAGCTATTGATCTCCATATTCGATGAGATATAGTACTCACAACCAGATGATATAGTGAACAGGGGTATTCTTAGATAGGTGTCGAGATTTTCTGAGAACTCGTACGAAGACTGAGTTTGGTTGTCAGAAATTGAGTTGTAATTTGCCTTTGCAGGAAATATAGCAAGGAAGACTCACCATATTTAGCAGCTGTGTGAGCGTACAGAGTTCCACCTACGATCAAACCTGGAAGAGCAAGACCGTATGTGACTTTTTTGACTACGAAACCGGCACTACCCAGAGCAGGTGAAGCGATATATTGTCCGACAAAGTGATAAGTGACGCAACCGACGATCTATCCGAGATTATTGGTCACCGTGTGAAATCAGATGAAATAGTACGCAGACGTACAAGGTAGATCATGGTAATGATAGTTTGAGCAGTAACGACCGATTTAGAATATTGAGAAGGATCTTTCATCTCTCCAACGATGTTGAAGAAGTTGGGCGTACCAGCGTATGCGAAGACAACAATTGAGACAGCATTGATGGCATCCACGAAACTTGGGGTAGCAGCGACTTTGGTGATGATCTCAAAGTCTCCAGGTGGAGCGAGAGATGGTCTATCAGTCAAACCCGCAGCAATCATCAAAGTGATGACGGCTGATAGGATGCTGACGAGACCAACCCAACCTAACCACGAGATTTTTCCGAGAGTTTGTATAGAGGCGAATACGGCAACGATGATAGCACCGACGACTACCCAGACGACAGTGCAGGTAGCATGCTCGGTTATGGTGTTGAAAGCTACTGAAATCGACAGGAAGGAAGCACCGGCGATGGCAACGACTTCAAGCCAGAATGCGAACCCAATAATTTCTCGTCCCCAAGGACCGAACATGATATGGGCGGCACTATCGTAATCAATCAGTGAATGACATGAAAGAGTCTCCGGGTTTGACCTACTCAGCAACGGTGTAGACCTCTGGGTGATTCAGCTTGAAATATCCGACAACCAAGTCGGACCAAGTAATTATGATAGCAAGGACAATGATAACGATAACACCAGGTATAAATCCCAATGTGTCCAATACAGCAGGCTGTCAACGGGGTTTCATCAGCAAAAAAACTCGAAAAGCAGCGCTTCGCCTAACTCACAAGACCCAATACACCAAGACCAATCTGAGTTTTGAGCTCCAAGACAGATGCTCGTATCCTATTTCCACAACAAACCCCTAATCAGTCCCCTAAGGCTTCTACGTATTTTATATGTCGTCAAATCGTGGATCAGTGAGCATTTGGATGACTTACCAGCCAAGATTTCGATAGTTAGGACCGTCTTCATCTATGGTACCCCAAACTGCATCATGGATTTTTCCATCCTGCGGAGGTGGTTGAGGGTTTTCGATATCCACAGGATGAGTGGATTGGATCTGACCTTGACCTAATTTGTCTGATTTCCGATCGTTCAAATGGATCGATTGACTATTAGAAGATGAGTCTTCTGTGTCCTTTATATTGTTGAATTGCGACATAACTCTTTAGCGATTCTCGGATGGATGATCAATGAAGTGAGCCAAGATGATCTCCCACTTGGTTTAACGAAGGATGTGGGGAAGAGAGACGCGATTGCCAAACCTTTCTATTATTTGTGAAAATAGAAAAGTTCGTTTTGACTGCTTCTGTCAATTAGTGGGCGGGGAGGGCGAGAAGGCAAGATAGCTAAGTCACTGATGAGCCGGTTAATGCTGGTTCGGTCTGTTTCGTCCGGTGAAAGTCAAGAGAAAAGAAGGCGGAAGAAGGTATTTGATGTTGAAAAGGATAATAGATGGAGTCTCCAATACGGCACTGCCGAAGAGAATTAATCTTAGGACAAGGAAGTTAAGTTTTCATCATGTTCATGGTGATTCAGGCCAAGGAAACTCATAAGACACGCGGTCTTTTACGTTGTGTAAGCGAGGTCTGTATAGCTCACTACTGTTTAACGAGGTTGTACTCCATCCCCCACAAGTGAATTTTACTATCTTAAGCTGCATCAAGTCCGGGGTTTTCAGTCAAGATCGCCTGAAGCTCTTCTAGGCCATTTCTCGGATACTCATAGGCGTTGAGGGATGGCATTTTTCAGTGAAACAGTCGTCAACGTCTCGAAGAAGACAAAGACATCGGAACAAGTCTGCTCAAAAGATCAAAATTTTCAGCCCGTTTTAGCGTCAAATAACACGTGGAGAAGCCAGATCCTCACCGGAAAGCCCCAATGTCACGTGAGTGTCTCTGTTATTCCCTATGTTAGTATGCGGCAATTCCGCATCTGGTGACATCAACTACCCTGCCGTAGTAGCGCTTGACTGACTAAGGGGTGGACAGCTCAGCTTGAGATCTTGGCATGTCATACTGGCTTCTCAGCGTCACGGGCATGCCATCTCATTAGACCGACGTATTTGTAGCTGTACCGTTGGCCTTGTTACCCCACGGTAGGTCAATAGCCGATATCGACCAGCTTGGCAAACTTTCCGCGGAGATAGTGAAATCTCGTCAAATATGTCAGGTACATGGGGCTGTACAGTCCCGTCAAATATAAAAGCGGATGCGAATTTCAGACTCCCATACCCATGCCAGACGCTAACGGAAGAAGAGTGAAAATGTCAATTTGAGACTATTTCGGCGATCGATCCTCAAAATCGTTCAACTCAATGTCCGCCAACTTTGCGGCGATCAGAAGTCTTTCTCCCCCGCGATGGATCTGCCTGTTCACTGAATTGTATCCTGTCCCTTTGAGATCAGCGAGGATTTCAATGGACATCTTTGAACGATGCATTGCAATCCTGGGAGGGCCTGCAAATGCTTAGTTGAGTTCCCGAGTCACAGCAACTGCTCACACACGCTATCGAATTGGATCCTTCTACCTCATGTCACTTGACTGCAAATCGCTACGCTCGAGCTTTGATGCTACCCGAATCGACTCAGATCATTTTTCTTCGCATATGATTGAAATTGAGCACGCTCGACTCGGTCGCTTACTTCTCACATTGTAAACGGGGAAATTATTCTCATTTATCGGGAACATCCGAAAGTGGAGGATTGTGTGATAAGCTAGATAAAACGCAATGTGACGCCATATAGTAGACGCATTGCGTTGTCCAAATTAGAACGAATTCGAGTCGAGAAAATGTTGAAAATGAAGGTGGGAAGGTCATCTTCCACGAAAAGGTAGTCCAAGTCATTCCTAGGATCTTCTTCTATCATTCATCAGTCCTTCTCTTCTGCGCGGACTTGCTCACAGCAATACAATCTGAACGCCGTCGACATGTCGCCGGCACCGATATTGCCTGAGAGCATCGACTTATCGCATCACTTGGCTAAGAGAATTCGAACTGTCCAGCCGAGTGCTATGAAGGCTTTGGGTGCACTAGTGGGAAACAGAAAGCTATTAACATTAGGTGGTGGTATGTTACGAACCTTTATTCGAAAGATGAATTGAGCTCATAACATTGCTTATTGCAGGTACACCTCATCGTGAGTAGATGTCTTGACGGTACAGCCTCAAAGTAGTCATTAACTGGCTCATCCCAGCCTCACTATTTCCCATGTCACATGCAACTTTCACTTTACCTAAGTTGTCGACACTGAACGGAGATGTACAGGATTGGCAGATTGGTCAGGCCGTTACTGAGGAGATTCATCTGAAAAAGACGGGTCCGGGAACGGAAAATGATGAAGGTGGCATCTTGGACCTGAATGACATTCTTCAGTATGGTCTTAGTAATGGTTATCCTGAACTCATTAATCAGCTTGAAGAGTTGAATGGATTGCTTCACGGGAAGACTACTTCAGATCAGAGTGTGTATATTTCACTGGGTAACACAGATGGGGTTTCTAAAGTATTCCAACTTCTGGTCGAGCCAGTGAGTGCTCTCTTCCTTGATGATGGAAGACGATATAAGGTGAATTAACGGTCACTTCAGGATGTCGATACCGTTTTGACTGAAGAATACTCTTTCGCATCATCACTTAATTCAGCAAGAGCCAAAGGTGCTAAGTTATACCCTGTCAAGGTAGACGGACAGGGTTTGATACCTGAAGACCTGGAGAAGGTCTTGAGTACGTGGGATGAGAAAGTGCAAGGAAGGAAACCTCATTTGTTATATACGATACCCTGTGGACAGGTGAGTTTCCCGAGTCTGTGAATCGTGCTGACAAAATTAGAACCCTACCGGAACAACTCAGCCACAAGAGCGATACGACGAAATTTATCGAATCTGTCATGAACACGATGTGATCATGTGAGTTCTCCTTGTTCTCGTGCTCCAACGTGAAACCAGAACTGACTATACCATTCGTAGTATGGAAGATGACCCTTACTATCGTGAGTCGAAACGTTGTTACTATGCGACAAGACTGCTTTTGCGTTAGGAGTAGCTGTGGTGCTGATTCGCTACATCTGCTTTTAGCTTTACAATTTGCTGAATACGAGCCTGATCAACAAAAGCGAGAGGCTCAGTTGGAAGAGGCTCGAGCAAAATTGCCTCCTGCTCCTGAAAATGCTAAAGACGATGATGCTCAGGCCGTAGCGAAAGTATTCAACGAATACGCTGGCGTTCGATCGTATCTGTCCCGAGACGTAGATGGACGAGTCATCAGGATCGATACTTTCAGTAAAGTATTTGGGCCTGGTGTTAGATTGGTGAGTCTCTCCACCAAGTAGATGACCTGAAATGCGATCTAGTTCAACTTACATACCTATACAGGGGTGGATCACTGCCAACTCCACGTTCATTGAGCGAATCCTCAGGATCGGTGGTGAGTCAGACTCTCTTACAGGTTTCTTTATGGCATCGAACAATCCCGCTAAATGCTGGGCTTGTCTGTTCTATAGAGACGACTACTCAAGTGCCAAATGGTTTAAGTCAATCGGTACTTGCATCATACCTCTCAGACAAACATTGGGGTATTGGTGGTTTCATCCGATGGATGTGGGGTGAGTCAAAGCGTTACATAAATGTCGGCTCGAGTTCACAAAATCGGTGAAAATAGGCGTGCGACTCGAATACCAACTCAAGAGGGATTTCTTCCTCGACAAGCTAAACGAATACGTTCCCAAAGATTTAGTCACGACTGTCCCATGTGGCGCCGGCATGTTCCAGTGGCTAAAAGTCGAGGTATCCTCTCATCCGAGATATCGAAAGACGTTGATCGGTAATTCTGCAGATGCAGCTGTCAATTTAGCCTTAGATACCGCTGGGCAAGAGCCTGAAGTCGCACCAGGCTTGAGATTGAGACAGAATATAAAGGCGGAAGAAAAATATAGTACGAACACGGGAGAATTGATCGATGAACTGTGGAACCATTTGATTGAACATGGTAAAGTTGTTTTGTTACCTGCAAAAGTCTTCCACACAGAAACACCAGACGTAGACTCTTCGGACAGATTGAATTTTTTCAGAGCCACAGTAAGCTCATCTATCCGACATGCAAGGATCTCGCCATATCGTTTTACGTACACTGCTGATAAACTTCGTCATAGTTTGCCGGAGATTTAGAGAATATCGATGCTGCTTTGAAAGCTTTTGGTGACTCTATAAAAGTGAGTATGACTTATGAGGTCTATCAATCCCGTGAGAGAGTGGGATTGCATATTGACAAAACCTGGTAGGAATGGTTCGCAAAAGGCTGAACACTGCTGCTTGACTACATATCGGACATAGTACGTTGGAGATATGTATACATATATGTGAACGGTTGGACAAACTCAACAAACGACAAGCACACCTAAATTACATTGGGGAGGATTGTGTATGCAGCTTACGCGGCGATTATGGGCTTGATCGAATCTTCACCCCGCCCCTGAGCGCAGTACGCATACTTTAGTGTTCTAGTACATGTAGAAGGATGTTGAGCCGGAGCAGATGTGCGAGTGGCAGATCGTCGAAGCATCAAAGCGATACTGAATCTATCGAACGAAGTTGCATGTTGACATGGTTCAAAGGAATAATTACGGAATCCCAATTTCTATTTACTATCATGGCCTCACCTATACCATTCTTAATCTGGCCCATAAGGCGTATTGATGCGAAGATGGATTATGATCAAGCAACCGTCTAAGCCATTCGTTTTGGCTGCAAATATGACAGAAGGCCTATAAGTTCTTTTCGTCCAGGATCGGAACAGTAGACGGAGTTGCCAGGAGTGCTCTTCCAGCAGGGTCATGAGTAGAATCCCATTCAACAACATCCTCATTCTTGACCTTGACCAATTTGTGGGAGACCGCACCTCGATCAAATTCAAGAACAGTCTGCCTAATTTGATATCCTCCAAGTTTAGGTAAGACATAAATCCAGATCACGTAATAGATACCGCAAACAGCGAGACTGTATATTGCGAAACGTCAACAATGATTCAGACTAAAGCGACGGAGGAATATTGTAGTTTAGACAACTCACATCGCTAAACCGGTAAGAGTAGCGGTAGCGTAGAAAAAGCTGAATGCACCTCCGTATATACCTGCTCTGGGTGGGACCCATGGCATGATGAGTAAGAATACCTTAGAAGCGAGGTAGAGAATGACAGCAGCATCCCAAGCTTTGAATTCAGATCGGCCAAGGCCAAGTAATTTTCTTTGTTTTCGAATGAAGAACACTCCAAGGGTCATGAGGAAAATGAACACTGATTCGGGATAATTCTGCAAGGCCACAACTGTATTGTCTTTTGAGTATCTTGCCCGTATGGTAAAAATGATTTAGAGCGACTCACTGAAATTGAAAGCGTCACCGGAGGGAGGTCCCAAGATCATGATTGAAGTCATAACCCATTTGAAAACAACGGGACCAATTGGTGTGCCGAACGGTCTGGTGGATACCCAGAATTTTGGGTAGGGTAGAACACCCTGTCTTCCAACCTCTCTGACCATTCTTGAGGATCCAATCAAACTCGACAAGATATTGCCGAAAGCGCTCAAGACCGGTAAGATTGTGAGGCCTTTGGCTGCTTTGGCACCAAAAACCTTTTGGAAGAATAGACTGGCAATGATCTGCTTTGAAGCTTTGATTTCGGCCTTGGGAACTATTGGAAAGTGAATCAGCATGAAAGACCGGATGATCAAAACGATCAAATTGTCACACGACTCACTTGCAGCAAAATAAGCGATGTTGACCAGAGTATATAATGTGGCCACAATCACCAAAGCCAGAGGAGCAGTTCTTTTGATCGTCTTGATAGGGTTTTTGACTTCGTTCACCAAGTTGAAAGCGTTGTTGAAGCCACCGTAAGAGAAAGTGATGTTGACGAGAGCATTAGCCAGCTCATAAGCACCTGTGTTGTGAGTACCCTCGAAGGAATTGTGGAAGTTTGCGGTTGGTTCAGAAATCTTCGTCTTTCCACTTAAAACAATGAAACCGACGATTGTCATACTGAGATTCTCTGGTTATCAGCGTTTTTATTGGTCATATCGATCAGTCATATCAACTTACAAGACAAGAGTTGCGAGCTTTATGACACCCAGGACGTTACCCAGGATCAAAGATCCTTTGGTGCTGAGTATGATGACTGTAATTCTGTCAGCGAAGAGACTCTGTAATCACCGTCGGATGGCATGAACGTACTGAGACAAGCCAGGGTCCAACAAGCGAGGGCAGTACCTTTCAGTTGCATATCAGTAGGTGTAGCGTCAGTAATTCTGTATATGTACTGAGCCATTACTGGAAGGGGTTAAGCTTGTCAGCGCTTAGTAAGTCTCAAAGGCTATCATTCGTTCGACCCACCAATTGCGTTACTGCTCGAGAAAGAGAGGACAGCGGATTGAACGGCAAATGTGACAGGAAGGAAGTATTTAGGTCTTGTGTAGGCTTGTTCGAGGTAGACAGCTTCACCACCTGATCTTGACGGGAAATAAGAAGCGAGTTCAAAAATCACCGATTGACCACATGCAGTGATCAACAGTCCGATAGGCCAGTAAAACAGTGCCAATCCGACAGAACCACAATTCCGTAACATTGATGAGGCTACAAGATAATTCATCAGCACGACTGGATTGTCGTGACGCGCTGGAAAAGGGCCACTTACGGGTCGAGAAGATACCGGTACCAATCATCATGTTGATAGTAAGAAACATGACTGTGAAGTAAGATACTTCATATCCCAAAGGGGATGTTTGTTCGACCGGAGCACCAGAAGCCTCTTGATAAGTTGCAGTCGCACCATTGCCTCCATATTCAGCGACATATTCCAGACTGCCGTTATTCAGATGTTCAATGTAATCTGCACCGGCAGCACCGGTGATCGAGGCTGGTGTTTGAGGGAGACTATGTTTGTAGTCGGAGTCGGGTGAATGAGCCACGTTACCTGTCGAGCTCTGATGTTAGAGAACCAGGAAGAGGGCAATGAACCGATGCAGCCATATCCATGAATATTCCAACAGCGCTTTATAACATTTTTCATACAGAGGGCTGGAGTCATCCAGCTGCAGGATTCGTGACCCATGCGAATTGATCATGATATAGTTCTAATCACGACATAGCCAAGAAGATCTAGTGGATAGGTGTCAATGGCGACATACAAGATGTGAATGGCGATTGTCACGTCCATGTTATTCAAATTTTGATTGTCATACACAACAAAATGTCGTGATGCAAGGCGATCTTCGAAGACTGGTTTTTTTCCATCAGACCCCTTGGTCGTGCCTTTTTAGCTACCGAAGATGATCTTCATCCAGCTGAGATCTGAGATAACCATTGTACCAATATGTCAAATCGCAAGATCCGAATAGTCATTTGGCATCACACCATTATTGCTCATTGGATGGCTTCAATTTGCCAAGATTCCTTAATCTTACGGAACCGATAAGCTGGAAGAGCAGATAAGTCAGTTACTCTTGGTATTCGATAGGCACGGCATCGACATGAACGACCTCAAACACCGTCAGCGGTATCAATTAGTCAACGGATAATCAATAGAAGTCCAGGGTAAGCGCAGGCGTAGATGGTATCATTTCTTGGGTGCTCACTGCGGCAGAAGCGGACCTACCATGCATCAGATCTGGAAGATCGGCGTCGCCGTCTTGGCGTATTGAAATACACATGATGTAGTAGATTTTCAAGCAAGCCATCATAGTAGGTATGTCAGAAGCGAAGGAATATAGGAAATTTCCAAGAAATCTGTAATCACGCCAGTATTCGTCAGGCCTATGTATTTGATAACCGGAAGCATTCTCGAAACCTCGTCCTACTGAGACGGTGTCGCTGTTTTTCGACCCATATCTCATCGTACCAAGTGAGTCACACCACGTACAGTATGTCATGTATGCATGATATTGATACAACGCTTGTTAGCACCCTTCTCTGCCAAAATCAGATTTGGGTACATTACTAGTACCTTCGACCGATTTTCCGGCTTGACCGATCATCTCATTCTCTTCCAAACCGTGGACATGTATCTTGACTTCCCTCACTTCCCTTCTAACATTCATGATTGCTTCTCTGACCCTTTGTTCGACAGCGTGCGAATTGTGGACAGACATTGTTGGAGGAACTGTTATAGTCAAGTCAAGCACCGTTTGACCTGCAGATACGGCAATCGTGAGGGTCAGCTTGGCGACAATCTCGATTTTATAAGAGAGGCCATCATGATCCTCGTCACCGACGACTGTGAGTCGCTTCTCCTTCAAAGGGAGTGTGAGGCTCGCTGTCATACTAAGGCAGCCCGGTGACTCCATCCACATATAGATGTCCCTGCTATGATGAAGCATGGGCCGTCTAAGCTCGCTCTCCAAATCCTCAGCCTGCTAACCTTGCGCTACATCTCTATTATGTCCTTGGTCTCAACCAAACCGCCTACTCATCCAGCCCACTTGTTCTTTGCCGGAAGAGCCTAGCTGCTGAGTAGTAAATAGATTACTCACCTCCAGACTTCACACCTCTGACATTTCTGATTTCCAATAAATCCTTTCCATCTACAAGATCATCCGCTATGCTGAAATACCTCTCCTTTGTACTGGCATCCACACCGGCGTCCAAAAGCTCGAAGAACGCAGTTCTTGATAATGATAGACCTTGTTGAAGGATAAAGAACGACACTGCTATACCACCTAGGGGATCTAAGAAATGATATCCACCGAAAGAAGAACCCAATATAGATGTAAGGGCGACTAGAGAGGTCAGGGCGTCTGCACGGTGACTGTACAGTGGTGACTGTATATTAGCACACCATGCAAGCCACGATGATGAGATGACTTACTGAAGAGCATTTGCCTTGAGTACCGGACTATGCTCTTGCGCGGCAACCTTATTCGTCACTCTATACAGCCATTCTTTGATCACTACACTTCCCAAGGCAAACCAGGCTGCATGAGGATTCAGAATTGCACCTGGTGCTGCTTCGTGCAAATGGGCGGAATGGTCGTGGGAGTGAGAATGAGCGGTCAACGCAGCATCCGCCGCTCCGTGTTCATGCGGTAAGGCTGAGGGGCCGTGAGAATGAAATAGTTCGAGTAAAGGAGATGGTACAGAGGACGGTAGGTAATGACTGAGAGAGTTCAGGAATGTACCAGGTGGAAATGTCTCCAGGTACGGGAGTAGCGTTTGAAGAAGTAGCTATGATACGTTGAAATAGTCAATATAGAGCATTATCATTACACACTAACTGTACCTGTTATAAGGAGCCTGCGATGCAGATAAGGATCGAGCAACTGACATGATATGAATGTAGCCCTATACCTATTGCTCCCCCTACTAATATCACGCTCACACTAAGTGTTCCAAAGGTCTCAAATTTACCATATCCCCAAGGGAAATTGTCGGTTGGCAGCCGGCGCGATATCCGCCAAGTGGCCAGTGTAACCAAATCCTACCAAAGCAATGAGATAAGCACATGAATGGACGAACGATCGAGTTCGGACGATTGTCTATACCCGACTAGCACAGCCTGAGATCGACTCACACCTAGAAGATCCGACAAACTGTGTCCCGCTTCAGCAAGCAATGAAGCTGAATTCATCCATAGACCTGCTGCGCCTTTGGATAAAGTCAAAGCGATATTTGAGCCAAGACCTGATTATCGCATCAGTCAGATCAGTTAGCCAGCCAAACCGGACGCCCGTATAACAGAGATGTTACACACCTAATAGTGTTATCTTTGTTCCCCTATCCAACTTCCCCTTTGATATCGCTTGCATTATTTGTTCCGCCCCCTCCGAATGATCATGAACATGGGTATGGAATATGCCAGAATGTGAATGATCATGGCCATGGCCGTGGTCATGATCCTGTGCATGGGTGGAAGGGATTTTAGAGGACTTCGTTCCGTTGTGTCGACGATTCACTTTCGCTGCGTTTATGTTCACTCGCTTCGGGCGACTTGCCGGAGTGTGAAAACCTGGTGCTAGGCCTAAGAAAGTCCGCAGATGTCTGAGTGATGCCGTACTTGACGAAGCTATCATAGGGGTTACCGGACTGGAGGAGAGTCCCAAAGCCATCCCTCGATTAGCAGACAGACGTAATAGGCAAGCAGCTGACATGTTGAGGCAAGGAGAACTAATAAAGTTGGGGAAGGACGTGTTCTTATCTATCGACAATCCATACCGGGGATGATGGGCCTTACAGCGTGAGATACGTAGAAAATGATTTTGTATAATTATTGTGTTTGCATCCTATACAGCCAAGAAAATGCGACAATGAACGTTGTGAAGTGATGTTGGTGATTTGGTCCTGATGCCGGCGTTAAGTCGGGTTCCTCCGATAGTCATCCAATCATACTATACCAAATGTGACTCGTTGATATTCTACCATGCATACTAATCGTAACAGATTAGTTCCCATACCAATCAGGCGTTGGCCCGATCTAGGAAAGAAAGCTCACGACAACCTGATTCAAAGCCAACAGAGCGCCAGGCACTAAGGCAGAAATAGGAGTCTACAGAGCATAAGCAGATGGACTGGACATAGTCAATCTCTGTACAAAAAACCTTGAGCAACAAGGCTGGGAGTTCGATTACAATCTAGCAGGGTACAGATGGCCCATCGATCATTGCAGGGTCTGTCAGCCAATTCGATATTCGCCGCTGATATCATCTATTCGAGGGAATCTCGGTGACGTCCCCGAGCATTAATAACACAAAGCCGTAGGAAGATGACCGTTCTGATAATCTGGTGTTTAAGATTTTCTGCCCATCACCAATGTCGGCACACTGCGATTACACCGAGGACTCGCCATCAACGAATGCTTCCACGCGGAAAGTGGGATATGAACGAAGACTCAGCAGAGATTGAGGTCACCTCTCACCCAGACCTTAGCGGTCAAGCGCTGCGCTTGTTAGCAGACAAATCATGGGGTGCGGGGCGCCTATGCGCTGATTGTTTGTATCCTTCTGCCATCTGACAGCAAATATTCCAACGGGACAAACATTCGGTCCCTTACGTCGAAGTTAACACGATGTAGACTGATGCACAAAGGCATGGGGGCCCGCCATAGAAGCTTACTGTAGATGTAACGCTTCTGGATAACCTACAGCTCGTTGCCCAAGTCGAGCGGTATCACACACGTCAAAGATTATGCGAGAACGTGGCGACATCGTGTAAAGCTTCTGATATAGGAATGCTCTGATGACAGCACATGATTTATCGCTGCGACAACTCATCGACTTATGCTTGAGCTTTCCTAGATTTCTTCCATGTCAACCATGCGGCGGGACCAAATCCGTCGATCTCTTTTGATCACGCTTACGGTAAATCGGACCTATATTTGAAGACAGAAAAGCAAAAATCGCTGCGAGTACAGTAGGCTTTCATCTGGTAGTTGATATCGAATCGCGCAAAGGGCTATGACTGTACAGCAGATGCATGCCTATGGCTATAATGGACTTCGCGACTGATGAAGCAGCAAAGTCAAGCTCAATCGCTGGTTGAAGACATCGACTCAGACTTCAATTACCGCCAAGTCAGTCTACAGATTTCTTCCAGGTCAACTACCGCCATCCATTGTATGTCTCTACTCGATGAGGCGCTAATCAGCGCTTCTTCGAAGAAGCTTGTAAGAGTGTGGCGTGGACTCATTTGATGTGGATCTTAATTCAATAATGACTGATTTCCGCCGGCCCACCATTGGCGATTTGGTTCTGCATTCCATCTGGATCCTCTACTATGACTCCCGATCAGATAGCCCTTGTCCATCCGGTTGAACACCGATCCAAAAGTTAAGAGGTGGCTGATAATCGATCGAGGCCACATTTCTCGTCGATGCGTCATTTTATAGATATTCCGAATCACAGTTTAGGCTTCCACTATGATCTTCTTCAGCTGACATAATTCTGGTAATCACCTAGAAACATCATTGAATCTTATCACCTCCGCAGCGTATGAGCTTAACTAGGTCACCGGTGTCCAAATCATATTTACCACCATTTGAGCTATAATTAGGAAAATATGGTCAAAAGTAAACATCCGCACCGTTATTCTGGTGCCTCTTACTGTGACTTGTTTATTGAATTTCGGACTTTCTTACTTTCTCTGATCTACTAGGTGTTCTAGAAGGGAGGCGGAATGTGGCGGCAATGGATTAATTCAAAGTGGTCCAGCCACCTGTCTCACATCTCGGATCTTTTCAACTTAATATGATAACTGGAATCGTGTCCACCGTAGAAACCGCAGAGTCCGACATAGAAAATAAGTGTAACCCTGAATTCCAGTCGGCTTGTCTCACCGCACGTGTAAAAACGCCTAACGTTTTTACCTACAAGTCGCGACCGCGTCATAACGCAACTTTCTGAATATAAGGTTTCTATAACTCAATTTTAAGGTTCTCTTGATTTCTGTTATCACAATTTACCTTTTGCGGTTGGATTTTGTTCGAAGTAGATCTTTTGGGCTGCGATTTTATGGTAAATACAAGACATTCCGCCGTTGGAGATTGTGAGTCCTCTTATTACATGTCGATCCCTCCGGCGGTCCGAGCTTGTTATGGATGCTGATAATTGGGAACCATCATTCAACACAAATGAAATTTGAATGTAAATGACTGGAAATACGCTAAAATGTCTTATCGTTCAATTCATGACGCATGTATTCAATTGAACTTGCCAGAATCGTTACCAAAATCTAGCTGGAATCTCTGACATCCGCACTGAAGCCGTACGTACGATGTAACTCACTACCGCCGTTGTGATTTTTGAATCGCAAAGGAGAAGAACCTTGACCCAAGGTAACGGTGAAGTAATTCCTAGGGTCATGATTTGACGCAGGCACAAAGCGAGGACTCTGCGAAATTACTCATTTCGGTGGCGTTCTTGTCCATACGCCTCTTACGAGATTTCTCCTTTTTGGCCGAAATCCTTCTATCAAGATATTTCGTTACATTATTGGGACCTGACGATCGATGAGGTGTCTCGAAAAAGGTTGTTCTTCGCCGCAAACAGTTATGATTGTCTCTAACTTTCTTGATTCAAACTTCCATAATTCTCCATCCTTCTTTATTATTTTGTCATTGTCTCTTCATCATACCTCACTCCATACGTTCTCTGTCACTCATTTAGGGCTGCTATCCAACTGGAATTGGATATCAATTGCCGATCGGAAACTCAAGATACACTAAATCAAGATTAAAAGGACCCAGGTGGTTCAAAGCTCCAGGCCCCCCGACATCGTTAAGACCTTGCCGATCCACCGACTGCAGACTATATAGACTGGATCCAGATAGTCTCTTCGCCACCAATTTGACATTCCCTTCGTCAACGATTTACAACTTCAAGTTTCACGGCTAATACTATCAAATCACGTTCTCTACCTATTACATCCGTATAATTCACTCTAAGTTCTCTCTATAATCTCTTGTTTCTTGGTGAAGGGACCAAGCACTAGTGAGTAACACTTCAACATCGCCTGATGGCAAGCTGACTATCAAACAGGTATACACCATACACAATGCTTTCCCGATTCATCTCCCTCTTCGCCCTTTTGGCTACCGCCGTCTTTGTCTCAGCACAAGATGATGCTTGGCATTTGGATTACATCTACGTCCTCGCCAATGAGGAGTTAGATCCTATCGTTTCCCCCAATTCTCAAGCTTCGCATATGCACAAGATCATTGGTGGTTCCCGAATGGCTGCATTCTATAATTCCGATTATTACACCGGCGCATCCTGTTCGTCTCTTAGACAACAAGCTGATAAGTCAAACTACTGGATGCCTAGTGAGTCTGGTGGCCTTCTACCGCAAGTCCTGTGCTAATCCCAATGCAGATCTTTACGTCGTCGACAGTACCGCGGGCAAATATGTCCCTGTCCCAGCCCACGTTCGATTTTACTACTTCCTTGCCCGTAATTCTCAATATGAATACGTTAGCCCCTTCCCTAAAGGTCTTCGAATCTTAACTGGTAATCCATCCAACAAATCACCTACCAATGTTGCGACTTTCACATGTCAAGTGAATTCCGACTTCTCCAATTCTCTCGTAGCTACCGACTTCAACTTCAACCGAGATTGTCCTTGGGGTATGAAGACCGAATTGTTCTTCCCACCTTGTTGGGACGGTGTCAACCTTTACAAGAGTGATGGGTCACACATGAACTGGCCAGACAATGGTGTCCGATCCGGATCATGTCCATGGTCTCACCCAGTCCGTCTCCCAGCTATTCAACTTGAATACACCTGGGCTACTTCCAACTACAACCCTGGTCAATCCTTGGCTGGTAACCTCGCTTGGGCTAATGGTGATACCACTGGTTACGGTATTCATGGTGATTTCGTTGAAGGATGGGATCAAGCTGTTCTTGCTAAGGCTCTTAATGCTACTGGCTGTGTTGGACAATATAGTGCTATGTAAGTGATACCATACATTTGACTGTTTCAGAGCTGACATTGGAACCTTGCCCATTTAGTACCATGGACTCGTGTCCCGTCCTGAATGCTTACATGGACGACGCCAAGGCCGCAGCTTGTAAACCTGAACGAGGAGAACTCCAAGAATCCTTCGGAAACGTGGACAATGTACCTGTCTCTCGACTTCCCGGTTGTAACCCTCTGTGGGGTGCCAGTGGTGCCAAACCTGGCTGTAACCCTGCCATTGCTGGTCTTGACGTTTCCAGCTTCACCGGCACTGATGGAGCTTATGTCGCTTCCGCCGCCGACAACAAGCAATTCAAGCTTCCTACCACTCCTGGCTGGTCAAACATCGCTTGTCTCAAGGATATCACTTCAGTGACTGGTGGAGTATCTTACACTGACTCCGCCATGACTGTCGAATCTTGTCAACAATCATGTCTTGCTGCTGGCTACCAATACGCCGGTACTGGTCAAGTTGGTGCTTGGAACTGTGTTTGTGGTACCGGTATCAGATCAACGGCAAGTGTTTACCCTGGAATGTGTTCGACACCATGTCCTGGTAATAGTAAAGAGCAATGTGGTGGATCATACATTTTCAACATTTGGTACGCTGCGAATGGTACAACTCAAAACTCGACACAAGTATTTTCGGACGGTTCTCAATACATTGGTTGTTATAACAACCCTAGTACCGCTTCTCAAGGTCTCATCGGTTCTTCCACATACAATTTCCAATCAGGCTCGATGACCACTGAGACCTGTCTCGCTGCTTGTCACAACCTGAAAACCAACTGGGCTTTAACAACCTCTGCTAAATGGTGTTATTGCGGTAATGACTGGAATTTCGGTACCGGATCAATAGTACCTTCTTCATACTGTACTGTTGCCTGTACCGGTAACTCCACGGAAAAATGTGGTGATTACTATCGATCTTCAGTTTACAACATTACCGATGCCGATATCGCCAAATCAACTGTATATCACCCCGCAGGATGGCAAGGTTGTTACCAAGACTTGAGTGGAAGACTTGCTCTTACCGCCAACTCTTGGTCAGGTACTATCACTCCTCAAACTTGTATTAATGGTTGTTCCGAACTTGGCTATTCATACGCTGGTGTCGAGAACGGTAAATCATGTTACTGTGGTAACAGCCCTCAACTCACCCAACGATTACCCACCAGTCAATGTTCTACAGCCTGTACCGGTAATTCAACTGCTGTCTGTGGTGGTGCCAATGCTATGGACCTGTACACCACCAATTCATCTACTACCACCCCTGCTCAAGTCGCTGCCAAAAAACCGGCTGGATACTTAGGTTGTTTCCAAGATTCTGGATCCAACATCGCTTTCCCCAATTACTACTCTTACACTGTCAACCCTATGTCCGTTGAGATCTGTAAACAATCATGTCTGGAATTGGGATACTCCTACGCTGGAGTTGAAAACGGTAACCAATGTCGATGTGGTAACAATGTACCCAAGACCACTCAATACGTCGCAAGCACCACCTGCAACAAGGTCTGCTCTGGTAACTCGACCGAAACTTGTGGTGCTGGTGGTTTCTTAGAAGCTTATACTCTTGACAACTCCACTATGACTCCTATCATGCCCGGTACATCGTCCTCTAGCTACGTATCATGTTACGAAAACTCCAACAGAGGTCTCACCAACTACACATATTACGACAACAGTATGACCGTTGAGAAATGTCGAACCACTTGCACAGAATTCGGTTATTCTCTCGCTTCGGTCTATCTCAGTAAATACTGTGGATGTGGTAACGCATGGGCGGGCGCAACACAAAAATACCCATCGAGCTCATGTCAATACTACAAGTGTGGAGGAGATTCAACCGAATACTGTGGTGGTCAAACTCAAGCTGCTGTATACAGCACCGCTGATGTAACCGTCACTGTCAACAAACCTGATGGATGGGTCTCTTGTTGGACTGATTCTGGTTCTGCAAGAACTTTACAAGATTACTCTTACTCTGCTTCGCCTATGTCAGCCAAAGCTTGTCGAGTAGCGTGTGCCAACCAAGGTTACGCCTATGCCGGTACCGAATCTGGTAACCAATGTTTCTGTGGTAACAAGATTGCTAGCGGTGCTAAGGCCCCTACATCATCTTGTAGCTCAATCTGTGCCGGTGGAACCAACGAAACCTGTGGTGCTTCCGGTTTCATGGATCTTTACAACGCTACCGGTGCTGCCGCAAACAATGGTATTCAAGGATACTTGGGTTGTTTCACCGACGATAGCGCTTTCAACGGTCAATCTTACGTCAGTGATTACATGTCTGTTGACGTTTGTAACCAATGGTGTTACGCTAGAGGTTCAGCCTACGCTGGTATCAGAAACGGAAATCAATGTAAATGTTCGAGTCAAGCCCCAACTTTGGTTACTACCACTGCATCATGTAAAAACCCATGTTCCGGTAACGCAAACCAAAATTGTGGTACTGCTACAACCATCGCTACATACCAAATTTCCGCCACCGGCCTTAAGAACGGAGATTACGCCACCTCATCCAACTCTACAGGATATGTTGGTTGTTACCACGAAGGAACTTCTCGAGTATTACCAACATACTACTTCTCCTCGTCATCCATGTCAAACGACTTGTGTATCTCAAACTGTAAATCACTTGGATATGCCTACGCTGGTTCCGAATATGGTTCTCAATGTTACTGTGCCGCCAAGCTCGATCCAGCTTCAGCGGGATACCGAGTTGCCGAATCCCAATGTTCAATGGCATGTGCTTCAAAGACCGGTATTTGTGGTAACGGAAATATTCTCTCGATCTACTCTACCGCCAACGCAACTACTGCCGCACCAACCGTCGAGGGTCTCAAAGGCTGTTACTCATCTGGAACATTCGCTCAAGCTGCTCCACTATCATACAGCGGTGGTTATATGACTGCTGACTTGTGTCGAAGATCCTGTCGAAGCAGTGGCTTCTCAATTGCTGGTCTCACCAACGGTAATACTTGTGTATGTGGTAACAGCGCAACTTACGGTGCCTCTGTCGCCCCAGCCACTTGTAATGCACCATGTGGAGGAAACAGCACTCAAACTTGTGGTGCTACTTTCTCTTCAGCTTGGTCGATATTCGATACTACCGGTGCTGGATCGGCCACTCCTGCAGGATTCCCCGCAAACTACGTCGGATGTGTCAATGATGGTTCACCTCGAGTCTTACCAAACTACTCACTCACCAACGGTGGTATGTCAAGTGACGCTTGTCGAAAGATTTGTGTCGCTGCTGGATACAACAACTACGGAACCGAGAACGGTAATCAATGTTACTGTGGTACCAATAAACCTATCGTATCATTATTACCCGACACTCAATGTACTTCGAAATGTCCTGGTGCTCCAACTGAAGCTTGCGGTGCTGGTGGTAAATTATCTCTTTACGAGATTGCAGGTGCTTCCTCAGGCAACTCCACTGTATCTGCTTCTGCTTCCGCTTCCGCTTCAACTTCTAAAGCAGCTTCATCATCCGTCTCAGTATCAGCTTCGTCATCCAAAGCAGCTTCATCATCTGCTGCGGTATCATCTTCGACATCTAAAGCAGCATCGTCATCATCCTCAGCTTCCAAGGCGGCTGCCTCTTCCTCTGCAGCTGCTGCTACTTCAACATCGAAGGCCGCTACTTCAACCTCGAAAGCCGCGTCTTCGATCACCGCTGCCGTCACTAGCACTTCGAAAGCAGCTTCTTCTGCCGCCGCTTCTAAACCCGCTAGTAGCAGTGTCAGTAGTTCGAAAGCTTCCATCCCTGGAGGTGGTGCCATCGCTACCGGTGGTACACTTAGTGTCACTACAACTGTAACATCTTCCGCCGCCAAGACTTCATCTGTCGCCTCATCAGTAGTTACCAAGCCAGTAACTCAAACAAGTTCCAAAGCTGCTACTTCCACCGCAGCAGCTTCAAGTGCTAAAGCTTCATCAGCAACTACATCAACTACTGTAGTTAAATCTTCTTCAACTACATCGACAACTGCAGCCTTACCTACTGGAACTTCACTTGGATGTTTCACAGGAAGTAACACTGCATTCTCTTCAGCAATTATGACAGGTCACGATAACTTGACTCCTTCAATGTGTCAAATTTGGTGTAATGCAAACTATTACACTTACTCAGGTATCTCAGGTGGAAATACTTGTGGATGTTCAAACACTGTAACCGGATTAACATCAACAGCTTCATCAAGCTGTAGTAATAAATGTACAGGTGATCAAACACAACTTTGTGGAGGTACATTAAACGCAACTTACTCTGTTTACAGAGCTCAAGCTGCTGTTAAACCTGTTAAGAGATTTGATAGTAGTTCTGCAACACATAGAAAACCAAGAGATTTAAATAATAGAAGATCTGAAAGAAGAATAGTCCATTCAGGAGCTAAAAATGATCAAGCAATGAAAAAAAGAAGTGGTAGAGGTGTTTTCGCAAATTGGTAAATTTCAAGTATATAGATTGATTTTTTTGTTGATTTGAAGTTGGAGTTTTCATTAAACATATCATGTATCTTATTATTTTCGTCACTTTCTCAATTAATTGCATGGTATTTTGTAAATTTTCTTTAAATTTATAAATCATTTATATTATATTTTTCTCGACATAATTTATTCTCATGCATATACATAAATGCAATTTGTCAGATACGTTTCATCTTCAAACCGATTCATTTGCAGTCTCAAACAAAATCTCAGTCTCGATTTAAATGGTTGATAATTGATAGGGTTTCAAATTCGACGACTTTGTTCCATCAACCCCTACAAAGCATAATGTAATGACTAATGTATTCAGATGAATGCCGTGGCACATTCGCAACCAGGGATTCACTGAGTAGGTTTCAAGATGACACAGAGCTTTTGTCGTCAGATGACGAGAACTGGTCCCGGGAGAGTGCCTTATTCTGCTCTTGAAAAACAGAAAGCAATGCATAATTATCCAGCGGTAGCCATTCTTTGTCTCCCCTGATTCTGATCCAGAACAAAGCTATAGCTTTCAGATCTTTCTCTTCCTTCCTTCTCCAGATTCAGACTATTCCTCAATCCACTTGCTCCAGGACTAGGTGATCTTCGTCTACCCCCCATCATTCCCGTTTCCACTCCTAACCCGACCCCTGGCGGCGGTGTTTGTTTTCTAGATATAGGAGGTGTTGGATTAGGTGTATAACCTCCATTAGAGGGTATAGGACTTGGACTTGGACTTCCATTTCTTCTACCACTTTTTCCTGAACCTTTCTTATGTGAACTTGTTGTCCAGGATAACCATTGTGTAGAATTCAAATTTATCTTTGATTCTTCTTTTTGTTTTTCTTCCCTTCTCCTTTCAAAAGCACTTCTATACCTCTCATAACCCTCTCTAAAAGTTCTATCTACCCTTGACGAGAAGATAAGTTCTCCCCTTGGATTAGTAGATGGAGGTATCGTAGCCATCACGTTTGTTGAACTCGACACCTTCCTCCCTGCCCCATGGTTGACAACCCCGCCTTTCCCTCCTAAGAATGGTTTTGTAGTGGTTTGTGGGTTTGACTGAAGCGGTGGCGTGGATGAAACCGGAGGCGAAGCTGAGCGGAAATGACGGATATATGGAATATAGGATAACAAAGATGGTTTCGATCTTCTCATATTGAGATGCATATTCAGGGGTCGAAGAGCTTTGTTTGAGTGATTGATATAGCTTCAAAAACATCATTAGCCGCCTCATCCCTGGCATTGCGACACGCAGGACTGCTGCAAGAGCGTGATGTTGAAGAAGACTCACCTATGAGCGTATTTGATTTTCTCCTCGTACATACCGCTAGCAAAGAAAAGCACCAAAGTGACCGATACGACAGCCATCGAAGCCTGTAGCGCTCGTATCTTGAGATTGCTCTATCGTCCAACAAAGCATCGCGGCTTATCAGCATTCTTCAGCCAGCGACATTCCGAATGATGGTGGAGATAGAGTGCACAAATCATGATCGAGAAAGTAGGACTCACGTTGGGAGGCGTTATGAACAATTTATAAGCCATAAATGCAAGCGCAATGATAAAGGTATATAGAAAGACTAATCCGATATTTGACAAGGATCAGTACGTGATCTCTCGTCGGCAATACATGAGGACAACTCACCATTATACCTTTGTCTTCGTTTTTTCAGCATCTCAGCATTACTTTTCAATCTCTCTTCAAATAGTAATAAATCCCGATAAGTAGCTGTATCTGCTGGTGGATGGTATGGAGCTAAAGGATGAGGTCGGGTAGGGGTTGATGTCCCGCTTGAGGAGGTTGTGGGAGACTGAAGTCGAATAGATTCATCAATCATCAGTTTTCGAGCGTTGCTCAGATATTGAACACCACATTGGTAATGAACCGACAGACTTACCATTCGAGATGACATGATTTCTTATCCTGTCAGGCAAATGAGACTGCTATCGGTCTGAATTCATGTTTATCGGTTGACCGCGCTTGAAGACTAGTGTAACAGTTTGAGATATCAATGTCCTACTACTTCCATGGTTATTTGGGTTCGAGGATGTCTCACGAAGTCACAGATTATACGCAAGCATTACGCAAGTGAATGAAAAGAGAGAGAGAAAATGGAAATGTTTCTCAAATTGGATCAACATGAACCCACTTTTACCGGCTATTTAAGCGTACGTTTTTTGACACGTGGAAGGGCCCACACCCATAACCCCAACCCCAACCAGTCGTGAAAACGAGAACCTCAAGATAAGGATGTATTTATTATAAAGACTTTAAAAGCGGACATAATGCATGGCAAGCTCAAGCTATCTACCACCCTGACTTACATCACAAATTATCGAAATATAAATGGACCTTATCGTGCGGTATTTGACATCTTCAGGAAATCCATTGCGCTTTTCCCTCTGGTCATTCCTTTACTATTTTCCCGAGACAACGAATTGTATCTGCGCGAATTAACATCTTTCTCATCGTTGGAAGATACCGAATTAGTCTTCAATGTGAAGGTATCAAGTTTAAAATCGTCATTATCCAAGGTCATCCTTCTGTCTCTACTCATACCAGGATATGGTGAGATATCTACGTGCGTTTGAGGTCTCATTGTGTCAGGGGATGAGAAGGCCAAAAGCAAATTGGCCGCTTCTTCAGGCGGCATATTTCCCAATTTCTCTTTCGTGTTACTGGGAGGTAATGCTAATGATGGGGGTGAAGTTTTATCAATGAATAATTTCATATTTTCTGCTGGAGAAGGTTGTTCCAAATTCAATGCACCGCCGAACAGCGACATCCCGCTTATTGGAGCTAAGAAAGGAGAGGGATCTGAAATATATGACCTGGAAGTATCGATCATTGAGCTTGACGAACTACTAACTGAAGACATCGCAGCAGGGGCTCCGGTAAGAAAGGGTGAAGTAGGCGAAGGAGCAGGAAAAGGGAGGAAGATAGGATTTGAACTCTGTGGTGGGGGTGCCGGACGTGATACGGGTGGCGGCGGCGTTGGCGAATTCGAATGCGCGGCTTGAGCTAACAAACAAGCAACAGAAGGTGTAGCTACAGGTGGAGAAACGTGTCGAGAAACCACTCGGGTAGCTTTCGTGAGAGGCGGAGGTAGATTCGTTTCCGGCTCGGTTTCATTCGGGTCAGCCTCCCCGAGAGCCTCATTCTCCGGTCCAGGAGAAGGATAAGGCGACATTGAATGGTTAATCGTATGTGTCTTGGACATGGGGTAAGAGTAGGCGGTTGATGTAGAATATGTGTGATAGTCCGATTGGTACTGATCATTCGATCCATGATGCGGCTTGGTTGGAGGCTGCGCGGATTCATCCAGTCTGCTAATTTCTGCTTGGTATATACCATCAACTGCTAATTGTTGTCGGTCCTGCTCGTCTTCGTCCTGATCACCATTTTTCTGATTCGAGCTATCGTCTATTGGGTTTACATGGATCCCATGTTCCGCTATGATGGACTCGAGATATAGGATATGGGATTTCAAGTCCTTCATGTGCGATACAGTGCGTTCGAGGACCTAATTGAATATATCAGATCAGTGATCTAGTCTCCTCCTTTTCCCTTCTCCCATTCATAAGTTGATTTCAACTCACCTCCAGCTTGAATTCACCCGCTTTACCGCCATCCTCTCCTAAGCCTGGTACCATTCTCCTCAATTCTCCTAATGCAGCATTGATCTTCTCCCTTCGTCGTCGCTCAATCAAAGAATGATTTGCTTTTCGCAAAGCTTCCCTCGTCATTTTGTTGGATTTCTGACTGCTCGCGGCCGTGGGGGCTTGTTTTCGCTTTCCATTGGTCGGAACGGAAGTGGTATTAACGGCGTTGAAAGATGTAGATTTTCTGCTGATAAGAGAAGAAGGACCACCGTTTTTCGGATTATAATCTTCATCATCATCCTCCTGACCTACCGAGAGGGAAGAGACACTTGCTGACGGTGAAGATTGTTGAATGTTACGTTGAGCTGTGAAGCTTTTAAGAGAATTTGGTGCTGGACCAGGTGCGATAGGTTGAGGACCTGATTTTCTCCTCCTATTCTGCGGGATGATCGATGGTGGTGGCATGTCGATGTTCGAAAACCGTTGGGTAAGATAAGGAGAGTCACTTGGAAGGTCGAGTTCGTGATTGCGAGTTCTTTGTGAAGATGATGAGGGCGTTGTGCGTATGTACGGAGATGGTTTGTGTACAGAGAGTGGAAACGATTCCATGACTAGAGTCATGACTTTACTAGAAGACTAATAAAGGTATTGGTCGTGTGCTTATACACCTTGTAGTCTATTCGATTACCTTACTAGTACTGTTGTGCTTACGAATGTTCCAAATCTTGATACAATCGCACGAGTTGTGTTATTTTGAACAACGTGCGTCTAAGGTAAGCCAGGTGATTGATGAGAATTGAACTGGAATGTAATTTAGTATGGTTTTGAACGAACGCACGAGCTTCGATGAACAATGCCCCGCTTCCGAATTAAAGACTGGAGTTGATTTCATCAATGAACTACAAGATCGTGTGCGAACCGTTTCACTGTTTATCAACCCTTTGATAAGTCAATTACACTATCAAAGGAAGGATTGGATATTTGGATATCAAAATCTTCCACCAACAATATCTCACACGACAAGGTGACATGCATTGTTGATTTTCCTCAATGTCCCCTTAATAGATATCACACGTGTGCGCGTGAGCATACTTTTAATGAGATTTACGAACATGGGTCGTGTGAGAATGAGAATGATGAAATGTAAATAACGCACGTTCGTTCTAATTTCAATGATATCCAGTAATCATCTTCGATACCATTGATATAGTCGATTGTACCGTTGATCTCCAATCGACATATCTGCTCATTTCATTGGATGCTGAACTCGATTCTAGTATCAAGAGCGATAATAGTATTACATTCGGAAAAAATAAGTGATCTTCAAGATCTGAATCCTTTGCGCTTATTTGATCTGCTTCAAACGTGGTCACCAGTTACCGTACACGATGTCAAATTTCACTGATTATGACCAAACATCGAGATCGAATCTGATATCACTCGACGAGCATCATCTCTTCTTTTTGAATGATCATATTGCAATGGTGATTCATTCCGATGACAATAATATGATATTCAACCGCTCAACTGCATATTGATAAAGACTCAAGGAAAATGCAACCTATGACGTCATGTCGATTGATAAACATAGCTGTACTTACAAACAACCGACCTCGTGCAACTTTACCCCTTACTGGAAAGTAATGACCATCAAGCATCAGTGTTGCTGGTCACGTCCGCTCACAAGAACGAACGGGACAGGATCGGGTGGAGTCTCGAAGCATAGAAATTAAGCTCGGAGACATGTATGTCATTCAAGGTGTATTCTCGATCATCCCGACATAAAATCAGGATACCAAGGGTCGGAGTGTACCTCCGACACCGCCTTCGGACCTGCTCTAACCTCATTCAACCGAATTATTCTGACATTTCGTACTCTGCTCAAGAGACTATTATACTTCATTGAAAAGCTATGCTTATGAGTGATAAGTCACATGCATACCTCTTTTAATATGATGAAGAAGCGGTTGCTCTCTTCGGATCGGAGTAAGTTGGATCCTTGCAGATTCGAAAGGCGGTAACATCTGATTCCTATTTATATGCAACCTGTTCCTACGATGTGAGCATTCTGTATCATTCACTATTCAATTTCAATTGCAGCAGGAGACCCTCATACAGTAATACTCGCAAACTCTGCTCAAACATATTTTACTGTTTCTTATAAAATGTTCACTCAATTAGCTCTTATCGCATCGACGCTACTTCCCTTCGCGCTTGGTGCTCCAACAGTATCAACTCAGCAATTAGCGAAGAAATCGACTGATTTGAATTGTGTACAATTCCAATATGGAGGTGAGTTAAATTACATTGATGTATTTACAATCGATTTGAAGCAATATTAATGATTTCTCGAAAATATAGGTCCATTCACTTCAGCGGGGTTTGACGGATTTATTCATTTATATTCCAATATCACTGACTTTGATTCCGAAACTCAAACGACATCATTCAATGAAAGCAGATTAGGTACTTCAGAAGATGGAACTATTCAACCTTGTGGAGATTGTAGAACTACAGAATTATTCGGTTTTGAAGTTTGTCAAACTAGCGATAGAAAAGGTTTCAACGGATTGTGAGTGGATCAAATTCTCAAACAACATTGCATGATCATGAAAGAATATCCTGTTGTATTTTGTGCTAATTTTTGACTCTTGATTATAGAGGAAATTCACCACGAACATTTTACGGACATTTGACTTACTACAATGTTGGCGATTTCAAATGTTTAACTGCTTCGAGCTCACCATATGAAAATTCAACTTTGACTTTAGAGGATTGTCAATATGACTATGAAGGAGCTGCTTCGTCTGGACAATACTTTGAGTAAGTAACTTTGGGAGATTGTTCTAACAAACAGGATGCTGAATGGTTTTTCCTTTTCTAATTTTCAGGCTGAATGCGGCTGATGAGGGATACTACTATGCTTTCTTGGTAGATGAGCAAAAGTGAGTTTCATCAAGTTTATTCGAACTTCTCAAAGCTTGCGAACTATATTGATATGCTCTCTTCTTAGCGTCTACGGGCCAACACCTGAATTAAACAATAACGCATCTCTCACTTTGTATAATCCTATTGGAGCCAATGCTACTTTCACTTATTTCGGTTTCAAAGCTCAGGAATTTTAGATTCAGAAGAAGGCGTAAATTCAAAAGACGGCAGGGATGGCATTATGTTTGGCGGGAAATAAATGGACATTTCATTCCGTATACAGTATAATATGAAAAATTGCATAGTTTCGGTGCATGACATACTCATCTGATGCAAATGGTAGTATATCTTCAAACAGGGTTATAGAGTTATTAGCGATATCCTGCTGCTAATTATGCATATGAGCAACACGGAAAAGTTATTCGGGGATTGCCGGTTCAATATCGGTAAAATACCACTTTCACCTTATTGACCAGAACTAAATAAATTACTTCATGTTCATTTATCTGTTTCGTCTTGCAATTGTATATACACAGCCACAATGTCATCATGACTTCTACAAGTGCTCAACCGTAAGCTGTTATACTACTGTTAGAGAACGAAAGAGATTGACTCGTATTTGTAGCGCATGCTTGAGATGTAGGTCCAGAAAAGTGAGCTCTTCTCGGCTTTCCGAAAGCGATTTTTGTTCTCGGACTGAGACCTTGGATGCAGACAAAGTGTTTGGGTAGAACGGAAAGTACAGACTGTCAGAGCTGTATGGATGTCGGCATCAAGTGTGAAGTTATTCCGCATCAAAGAGGTAGAAAGGTTGGAACAAGGCGAGTTGCGAACCTTTTGCACACCCACTCCAAATTATGCCTTGAGGAAGAAAGAGATTCCTGATAATTATTTTGTGTTTAGACTTTCCGATAGTGTGAGAGCTAGATTGAAACGAAAGAGGCACAAGGAAGCCGAGGAGAGAAAGGCGAAAAGGCAGATCACTCTTATATCAAATGACGATCATCGTCAGCAGGTCCGGGTAAACGGATCTTCAAACAATCATATAGATCCTAGCATTTCTTCTACCTACCCTACAACATCTACGAACAGGTCACAAGACCCTTCATCATCGTATTCAGTCTCTCGCCATACCATACGCCCTACTTCATCTGCACGAGTCACTTCACACCAAGCCAATCCTGGCCTCGCTAGTGTAGATGCTCGACATACAGATTATTCGGATATAGGTCCTTCCGTTAGAAGAACATCATCAATAGCTAGGATCTTCTCTGACGTAGATAAAGATAAAGAGCGAAATTCCAACTCAAATAGTGCTTTATCGTTATGGAGGGAGGATCCAATTACTTGTGGATATATCAATGATGATACTGCAAAAGACCTTTTTAATCTGTATGTTCACGAACTCATCCTACTTAATCAATGAAATACCATCAAATCGGTAGACACCTCCCAAGATGCCATATCAGTCATCAGTGTATACTTACAACCCGTTTTGATCAGATTCATGAGCAAAATTGCACCAAATGTCTACATATTTGACCAAGCGTTACATACATATGGTAAATATCTCCATTGTTTCATGGCCCAGAAGGAGATAACCCATGAAGAGATCAGAGTAAAAGTAAACTGATCATCGATGCGGTAGATTACGTACAAAAGACATCTTCTTTCCTTTTCTGCGTCATCTTAGCCACTGCGGCCAAATTCTCGTCTAATATCAACGGTTATACACATAAGAAGTGCTTAGCGCTAGCGAAAGATCAAATTCTGAGGGTTTTCGCCGATGACATCAAATCTGAACAGACCATTCAAGCCCTGTAAGTATCGTTGCCAATACTCCAGTTCACCGCAACGGAAGCATGTGAAGCGAGTCAGTCGCAATACTGAGAAAGTTATTCAATTAGATTTGTATTGACTGAATACAAGGAGGCGGAAGATGAAAATGCATTTCTCCTACTAGGTATGGTAAGCAGCATTTTCATATCCAGGTCATTACCTGTTTTATAGCTAACAAATATTGCTATTAGGCATGGTAAGTCATTTCTGAAATGATTTTAACCTGAATAACATTTGATACGCGAACATAGTCGAATGGCCGTTGATTTGGATTTGTCTACCCTTCGGTCGGACTATGATCAAAGGCGTAATAGAGATCGCCAAAGGATATGGCTTGCTTTGTATGCTGCTGATAAAAGGTGAGAAATAATTATACGTCGTCCATCATATTCTGCTACTTTGCTAAATCGTCGATTTCTGCAGATTCAACTATTGTGGCCAGACGGCTAAACCAAGTATGATGCCTGAAGATAACCTGATTCGATCGAGGTACGTTATAAATAGTACAAATTGGAACATTTGTACTAATAAAATCATTGTATTGTAGCGAAAATTTCATATATTCTCCCATCTGCATACCCGTAGATTATCGATTAGCTAGCAATGTAGCACTTCGTCGAGTATTATCGGTCAGTATAGAAGCTATAGATAAAGACAATGAGTCTGGTCCTGGAAGTTATGATCTTGATTTGAGATCTGTTTATCATACTTTCGAGAAAGATTCGGAAGCTTGGGTAAAAACGCAAACTGAGCGTGGTAAGCGCGCATTTTCTGACGAGAATTATAATTTTGACAAGGCTGATGACTCATTAATTAGACCCCGAAATCGCTATCCATGCGAATTTGTCTGCGTTACACGCTAAAGTCATTGTAAGTCGGATCCCACTCTCAGTCGTGACCATTAAGATTCTTGTAGCGAATAATATAACTCCTTGTTTCGCCGTTCAGATATCCCACAGATGGGTACAGCGATCTTTCAGAAATCTCAACTCTTCTGGCGATCCGGGCATTGAGGAGAATCAAGAACGAGAAAGAAGGGAAGCTTTAGCTTATTGCATAAATGGATCATTGGCCTGCCTAGCTACAATGTGTGAATTGCAGGATGATTTACTTCGTTTCACATGCGGTGCGTCTCTTTTACAAAGGGCAGCAGTGTGGATGGCTCATGGAAATAGTGCAGACTCAAAGCATCTTTACTTTGCGTATGCTTCTTTTTTCTTATTCAAGGTGAGTTGTGTTTTACGATTATACCTGATAGTATGATCGATACACATACTCAATAGCCGCTTTACATGCTATTTCAGGTATTCGACACAAATATCGCTACTACTATACTTGATCAACAATCTCTATCGTATATTTTCGGTCTGTTTCAACGGTCAGCAGATAAGCTCGAACGTTTGGCAATCTCGACTACTCATACAATCGCTTTCCACGCTGCATTCTTGAGGAGATTATCGAGGTTTGATACTGGGAATCCTTCCAATTTTGGTCAAAGTGCCCAGAATCCTCCTGTCCTCGATCATGGTGCTTCTATTCCCCAATCGATCTACAATGATGTAAAAGCTCCACCAGTTATCAATGCTACTTCTCTGGTAGCAGAGCAAAGTCAAACATTGCAAGCTTTATCACAACCAGAATTAGGTGATCCTACATTTGAATTTTCATCATTCGATCCACTTCCAGAATTAGGTAATTGGTTATTAGAAAATTCAACTGATGAATCATTAGGTGCCAACATAAATTGGAATGATTGGTGGCCTTTCGACGACGATATTTCTTGGAATTTTACAAACAGGAATCAGGATGGTATTGGATTAGATAATACACATGATACAGAATGGCAAGGACTTGTTCATTCTTTGTGAACTTGTTTGCTTCTTAACTAAATTTAATCCTCTTTCCAAATTGAAACCGACGATCTGTAATAATGAAATTTGAATGTATGTGTACGTGACATCACAAAGTACGTGAGAATTGACTACAATATTCAGCTGCTAATACTTATCTCAAGAGGTCGATCTACCTTCTATCACTTCTGATACCTTTTCAAGATAACTCCATTTGGTATCATCTTCAATCCTTATACTTCCATGATCTTTTGGACTCAAAACTTTTACTTGTGTCCATGTTTCAGTACCGAAATTTACAGATTTCCAATTGATGAAATTTGCCTAATATATCGAAATCGACCTATAAGCTTTCATTTTATCTAAAAGATATCAAGAGCGTACTGGAAAAACTTACATAATCTTTTATCCATTCTGTCATTAATTTATCTTCGTGAGCATCTGGTCCGTGGAAAATGGAGAAATTCTATAAAAGGGATTAATTGATATCACTCCATCCAGCGAGAAGCTAATGCTCCTTCTTTTCATGCTGGTGGGTACTCACATGAATTGGTCTGTCCATTGCATGTGTTATACCGAATTCTTTTGGAGCGAATTTCATGACGAAATTAGGTACCCAAGCTACTATATATCGATGAACTGAATCTAAAGGTACTCCTGCATCTCGTAATTGTCTAGTCAAAGATCTACTGGGAGCTCTCACTTGACCATCAGATATTATATCCCCTAGAACTTTTGTGTATGAGTCGATATTGGGGTTAGGATCGGGACTAGATGCATAATAAAGTATATCAGCGAAACTTCTTGCTGTGGTTCTTAAAAGACCCACTGTTGATATGGCTCTTTAATCTTTTGATGTAAATATAAATCAATCATTTGATTCACCACAGTTGCTAGAACATCCCAAACGAACTCATCAAAACTCATACTTTCTGATCAAACGAAAAATTTCGACTCACAGGAATAATATTGATTCACAGCTTTGTATAGTGATATCTCATCTGTGACCCTAAATCCATCCCGATACAAGGTTTCCTACATAGAAGCTGTCAATTTTGCCACAACAGTAGTTTTGAATTCTTCCCCTGGGCTCACCTCATCTTGAACTTCACCAATTATGGCAGCCATATCTCTCTTCTTGAATTCGTCTGCTAGTTTACCATCTGACAACCACGTTTGGCTTTTGGCTACGGATCGTGCAAACATAAGAATAGACCAAGATGCGGATCAGTGAATAAATGCAGCTGATACTCACGGAAAAAGACTCCATCTTGAACCGTCCTAAATGTGAATTGATCAATTGTCATGATTTTTCTGGTGAGGGTTTCCGCAGGTACGGCTCGAAGTGCTTTTAGCCTTTCTGGACCTGAAAGCGTCAAAGGGATATCCAGGGCTGTTAAGAGAGATTCGAATTGATCTTGAGTTTCTTCGACTGTTTTGGGCAAGCATGGGATGGCCTAATAGATTGAATGGTATTAGTCAAATAGACAGCAGTCTTTATATTCTTCAATTTGGTTGACTGACGTTTGATATTCTGGCACATTCGAGATAGGTAAGCTGTTGAGTTCGAGAGCACTTTTGTTGATACAAAAGATCACTCACAAAATTATACGATGGAAAAGCCCTCCTTCGGTCGGTTCAGCCTGTAATAATTCATGCACCAGTTGAGCGCTGCCCATCAATATACGTTAGTATCTGGATTGATTATATGGTTTGGTGAAACTACAAGAACAGCTCACTGTGCGGAATATGCTCCTGCAGATCTACCTCCCACTACTACTCGTTTAGGATTGCCACCCAGAGCACCTATGTGATCATGTATCCACTCAAGGGCAACTCTTTGATCCCATAGCCCGTAATTACCGACTGATCCATCCAATGATTCCTCTTGCAATTCCTTGCAAGCTAAAAATCCCAAAGCGCTGATACGATACCCTAGCGATATGCTAATATGGCCTTTATCAGTATGCAGCCAGTCCATCTTGGAGACATGAGTTAAAGAGATACTCACAAAATACAATTAAGACCACCTGTACTGATCAACTCTGTAGGATCCATCTTAGGATCAATACTTGGATCCCCAATCTGCAACCATCCACTAGTGTGCGAGTCAGCTTGTTCTCCTTCTCTGAAAGCTAATGTTTAGCAAATAACCCTACCCATGCATATAAGCATATACAGAGTAACCTTCGGGAGGAGGTGGCCCTGATGGTAACCAGATGTTCATCTTCAAACAATCTTCATCGTAAGGGTATTCTTTGGCTGAGCCGTCATCTTCAGCAAGTTCGGATACGGGTAAAGATGTATATGTAGGTTGAGGACATGGAAGACCAAAATCTACTGCATTTCTTGGTAGACCATCTTGAGACTACAAGGTTTTTCGTGTGAATAACAATTCATACGGTGTAACAACGAGAAATTTCAAAATACTCACATACGAGTAATCTATAGGGAGTGGTCTAGGCTTCTTGAAACGGTTCTCTCCTGTCGGAGGTAAAGCGTAAGGCACATTGACATATCGCTTGACTCTACATAGATCGCATGGCTCAGATCTCTGCACGCAGCTCTCGGTATGAGACGTACCTACCTTCCATCAATGAGTGTTCCCTTGAGCTGACCAAGTTTGCCCAAATCAGCAGTACATTCTTCATAGGTGTATTCTGTTTCCTCTAAATTAGTACCCTGGCCATTCGAGCTGTTTGAATATAGACTTACTAGGTGAAAGAACGTTTCCCATCTTGCTTGTCTACTTTGAATACTTGCGGGTGAGGATGTTGGGATAGAGATGTCGAAATTGTTCGACTCTTACTATGGTTGCATCGCTGTTTATTATGGGCAGGTCAATTACGCCTAGGAGTTATTATTTTTGTTGGCTATCGGTGAGTTATAGTGGTTATCGTTAATCACAGTCGGCGAATCAACCAAATCCTTCGGTCAGATCCGACCTCAATTAGCCGAGTCATAGTGAATTTTCCTGAACTTGACTGGAATTGTATGGAGATTCAATTCTTCTTTACTGACAGAATTACCATGTTTTTCCTGAACTTGCAATGATTTAGCTCGTGCATCCCACTGCAGGCTTCAGACAGCTCTACAAGATTCATGCGAACACCTAAGATCATTCGGACCTCCTAAAGGTTAAACCCTAATTTTACCCCATCATCTTATACTACCCAGCATATAGCCCTTGAATTCAGTAATTTATCAGAGATGCACATTACGGGACTATATATCCAGATCATTCCTGATATGCAGAACACGCACTCATTAGGCGTAGCAGAGAAGATTTGGATATTTCATACTCAGGAGAGCAGTGTCGGGATTGCCATACGACCCGGGTGAGCTTGTCAAGTGAGAAAGATAAGAAGCTAAATGTTGCCAATTTTTACATTGAGTAACCGATAAAATTGCCAAAAGATGTAAATCGGCGAGCTAACCGGTGTTCTTACCATCAATCCATTCGACCTTGAGTCAAGATATATTATCTGGCTTCACACGTCTGCATATATAAACTTCATTCGCGAACGAGAACAAGAAGCATTGATTGAATTATCAATACATCCAAGCTCTTCTGAGAGTATTTTCAAGATGTCTTCCAATCTTACTGAATTGCCCACCGATGGGTTAAAGGCCGAAATACCGATGGATGAAAGTAAGGTTGACGAAATTGAACATGTTGTAAATGAGATTGATCCTGCTATCGAGAAACGAGTTCTATGGAAAATTGACAGAGTCATAATGCCTTTGGCTATCTTGGTGTACTTTTGCCAGTATCTTGATAAGCGTGGATTGGCATTCGCTGCGATCTTCGGGCTTAAAAAAGATCTCCATCTTCAAGGTCAAGACTATTCGTACGTCGGCGATAATTTTCGAGTCTTAGTATGGATAGCTGATCTGGGCTCGACGATGCAGTTGGGCCTCAAGTATATTCTACTTTGGTACTCTGGTATCTCAGATCATTTCAGTCAAGGTCTTACATATGTTTTCAATCAAACTTTACGTTGGAGGTGAGCCGAAACCCTTTTTTGTCATCTGCCTCTTTGGACTGATTTGTGTGTACCAGTTACTGTCGTTCTTTGGGGAGGTGTTATGATGGCTCAAGCTGCACCTCAAAAAGCTGCCGATCTATTAGCTGTTAGATTTTTATTAGGATTAATGGAAGGTTCAGCTTATCCAGCTTTCGTTTTGATGATTTCATTTTGGTATAGAAAAGCTGAACATCCTTCAAGATTCGCTCTTTTAGCTGCAGCAGATATTTTTGCTCAAGGTTTAGGTGGATTATTTCTTTATGGTTTAAGTTCAATTAAAAGTTCAATACAAGGTTGGAGAATTGCAATGTTAATTACTGGATCAATTTCAATTTGTATTGGACTTTTATTCACTTATTTCATTCCTTCAAAAATGGAAAATGCTTGGTTTTTAACAAAAGAAGAAAAACAAATTGCTCATGATAGAGTAGCAAGAGAACATGCAAGTTCACATGAAAGACATTTTCAATGGAATCAATTTTGGGAAACTTTTAAAGATCCTAAATTTTATTTAGTTTTCTTTTGGGCTTTCCTTCTTTGTGCATGCACTGTACTTAATTTTGGAACTCTTATTCTCAATGGATTAGGATATTCAAGTTTTATAACTACTGTACTTCAACTTCCTGCTTGTGCAATGCAAGCTACTTGTTTAATCTTAGCTGTTTTATCTTGTAAGAAATTTCCAAATCATAGAGGTGTCATTCAAGCTATTTGTGCACTTGTACCTTTGGTGGGAAGTATTTTACTTCAAACATTACCTTACGAAAATAAATGGCCACTTGCCGGATCACTTTGGTTAAGTAAGTCCTATTTTGACCTTTCGATTACTATTATGCTAATTGGTTATTAATTAGCCACATGCAATTACCATATCTTATCTGTCAATCTATCCATAATCTCATCCAACATAAAGGGACATACTCGAAAGACACTTTTCTCAACAGCTTATTACATCGGATATGCAACAGGATGTATAGTTGGACCTCAACTATTCCGAGATAAAGAAGCGCCACTATACAAATCAGCTATGAGAGCTATTTCATCAATGTATGGAATATACATCCTTTTCATGCTTGCTTTCATGGTCTTATGTAAAATGGAAAATGCTAGAAGAGATAAGCTAGCAGCTGAAGGTAACGAAGAAGCTGTACCCCGACCCGCTGCCAATTATGACAATAAAACGGATATGCAAGATCTCAGTTTCAGATATGTCCTCTAGACACATATCTGAAATCGCCCATAAAGTAAAATGAGATCACGATACTCAGGGGACACCGTGAAAATGGACACATAGATCCTTTAAAAGCTATGGAAGAGATATCAACGCTCAAGAGTATGTCGCAGATATCGATCGGTTTTGTATAATATATATTTATCATTATGACAGTAAAATACGATTTTTACATCATGCAAAATACTAATTTTCAATTCACCTCGGTCTGACTTTCAGTCTTAGATTGTCAATGTGGTCAGATCAATCTTGTCATATTGTGACAAAACGGCTTGGCAATGAATGCCGATCACCCGTAGGTTCTGAAGCGAACAAAATTTCTTCCACGAAATGTACTGTTGCGTATACCACTTTCATGAACTGGACAGAAGGGAACATAAGCCCCGTTAGCAAAGAGGTCGAGCTGCCTTCTGTCAATCTGGAGGGAGGCCCTGCGCCGCGCGTGGGCTGTCATATAGGTATAAATCTAGCAAGTTGCCTATGGTGCCTAGTAGCAACTAAGCAGGTAGCTAGTTGTGGGTGTTGTCGAGTGAATGGTAAGGTTACCGAATACATCTAATGTTACAACCAAGGATTACATAACAATGCGCGACTTTGTCCTGTTTATTCGATCAAGAATGTCCGATGTCAAGGACCAATTACAAACTAAAACCTCTTCCGTCGATGACATCTAAGCTGTATACTCTGTTTGAGATGCGTTAGACATCTGTAGTGAGGCTGAATTCCGCATAAGTAGACCATTGACTGATCTTGCGATGAGCCTGTCAGGAAGTACGTCAGGACATCAATAGATTTAGTGAAGACATTTCAAGTTTGTACTCACTCTGCGCTTGACCAACTGACGTGCTGATTGTCGTGATAACTAAATCAATTTCGCCGGTCAGCATGCAACCTTCAGAACAGCAAGTCAATTTGTATCTCAGCAGAATGACAAAACTTACGCTAGACCCATTCTTCCGAAATTGGGTAATCTTCCATCAATCGTGATTCTGAATCTAGAAATATCCGTTATACCGAATAATTCTGGATATTCCAGTAATAATTTCCAAAATTTATTCAAATCAAATAGCATAACATTACTATCATCCATATCTCTTTCAAATTGTTTAACTCCTGATCTTAAGAAAGTATTGAAATGATTAACTGAACCTTCAACTCTGTTAACAATATCATGTCCTACTTGACTTGGTAATTTATATTTAGGTGAAAGGTGCAAAGGAGGTAAAGTCATAAATAAGAAATTTCTAGCACCTAATCCATGTAATCTTTTTGATTGTTCCATTAAAGAATTAACTAAAGCTTTTGTAGTTGATTCTACATCTAATGTACCACCTTCATGTAAATCATCTCTATTTAATCTTCCATTATCATTTATACCAAAGACAATTATAAACAGAGTATCATTTGAATTCCAATTAACTTGATTAGGTCCAGGTAAAGGTGTAAATAAATCTTGAAAATCATTAATTTGAGTTTCAAATGTACCATATGATTCTAATCCAGGTGGTAACACAGAATGATGAATAGTTGCTCCAACTTTAGCTAAATTCCAATATTGTAAAATATGAAAATCATGAAAAACCGCATATAGATAATCTGCCCATTTCATATCTGTTGCTTTACCATGTAATTCTTGAAAATGTCCACCATCAATTCCATCTTTACGATAATCCTTATCCCTTGTAGCTATGATCAAGATCGTAAATCATTAATAACAGTAAAAGGGGAATACATGTCTTTGGACAAGGGGAATTTATTCAGACTCACAGAAAGAATCACCAAATACGAATAACTTTCTAGATCTAGGCCAATCAAATGGTTCTCTTTTAGAACTCACTACTTCCATCTCATCTTCATGTCCAATAATCAATTGTTGTTCATTACGATTCACGTATTTTGCAGTAGGAGAAGGTACACCAGTCTCTTGCCATGTTCTAATTTTTGGGAATGTATTGACGAAATCATCAATCAAATCCACTTCTCCTTCATTTGATGTTTCGCTAAGTCCCCTTTTCATTAATCTCTGACCTTGGTTCGGTGATGTCAAGTCGGCTTTCATAGTAAATACCCATACTCCAGCTATGATGAAAATTGATAACACGCAAAATCTCATCACCTTTCTCGAAGGGAACATCAACTCGGAGGTTGACTGATGTCGACGTGACATCTTATTTGAGCTTGACGAGTGGGAAAAGTTATTCAAACAAACGATAGTGATACAGACTTTTCAACAGCGACCGTCAGTATCATATAGTAGTGACGATAAAATTATGGGTAAGAGGGAGAAGGTATTGTATACCAAGCCAAATATGAAAGGTATTTATAATAGCTTGTGAAAGTCGGGGATGAGATTTTTGGTAGATCTCATTTGCATAGCGGCTGTCGGGTAAAATAAAGTATTGTGAAGATGTCATAATTTCGGGATGAGAAATAGACAGATGTTTAGTCCTTTGACCTGTGCACTGCTTGGAGGCTTTGAGTGAGATATTCCCGGCACAACGGGAGGATTACGACTAATTATGCACAACTTAGGAAGCGAAAAAAGCGATGATTTTGTTTTGTTGGAAGGGAGAAGGAATGAAGAATGTTAAAATATTAGGGATATTGATGACGAAGTGGCAGGGTAAAAAGAGACATGCGGGAGAGCTTTTCTGGTAAACATTTACGTGATCCCCATGCCACTTTGGTTACCCCGCATATACAGTACAAAAGACGGACACCGCCGCCTTACGTCACGTGATATCCTATATATTCCCCTTGTCAAGTGACTAAAAGGATGTTAATAACCTTGATAGGCTTATGATGAAGATCATATCATGCAGCACATATCAATATAGACCTCGTTTCCAGGTCATCTTTACTATCTTATTGCCCTCAGTGTACATCACCCCGCTCGTGTCCTCCTTGTTGTAATAATCTCTTCATCCGCTATTACTCGACGGAATGTCCATGTCTCCGGATGGGAGGAAGCGACCTAGAGCTTCTGATGTGGAAGAAAGGGATGTCAAGAGGTTGAGGAATGAAGACTCGCATCAAGTTGACGGGAACAACTCTGTAACAGATGATCCTCAAAGCAATGAGATACTTTTAGATAAGATGGGCAAGATGGAGAAGCTGTATAAGGAAATTTTGATTCAATCTGCTTTGATATTTCAGCATCAATCTTTTTCTAAGCGACTGTGAGTGAATGACGAAAACCATTGCGAAATATCACTCATGTTCTTCGCGCTTTATTTTTGCAGAGGTTTGAAACAACAAATGGTACCTACGCATATGATGCATCGCCTGGAGACTACGTGGAGGTCGTATGAAGGGGTTCGAAAACAGATTGAATGGTTCACGGCTCAATCTGGGAAAAATTTACCTTCTTCCTCTCAAGCAAGTGGTAGCAGACCATCCTCGACACTAGCATCAATCATGAGATTGGCATCCAATGTCACTCCTCCAAAACCTTTGGACTTACCTACTCCTGTAAATCTCTATATTGCTGGGCAGTATACTCCTTTAGAATCGCCCGCACCCCCAGAGAAAGATGAAGTTGTAGAAGTGATCACTCAGGAACCTCCCGCCGAGGTGATTAGCCAGGTTCCACCGTCTGGTCAGGCAAGAACGGACAACCAAGAGAGTCTTCACCAACCTTTGGACAATACATCGTCTGCCCAGCCAGCGCAAGCTATACAAACAGGCTTAGTGGAACCTCCTCCGCCTGTCGAAAATCCTATGCAGCTTCAGAATCAAATTCTGGTGGAAAACGACCTCAGTAGTGCAATGAATTATTCAACCCTTGGCCTGGATGAGTTAGAGGCTTTGGTGAATGGGAATGCTTTCGAGAATGTTTCGTCAACTTTGGACATGACAATGGGCGGCAACTCCCAAAACCCTGCTCTCAACAATGTCAATGTCAACGTTGCTACCAATCAATCTCAACAAACTAGTAATGAGATTCTCGCTTCGTTAGGACTAGAAACGGGTACAACCCAACTTCAACCTCCCCAATCGACCATCAACGTTGACCAATCGCAGCAGCAAACTCAACAGTCCAATCCACAACCGCAGCAGCAAGACCAATCGGCAGACTTCGAGTTCTCGCAAGCTTTATCGAACGGAACGGCGGGATTGGCAAATGATATGGATTTCTCCGCTTTAGCTGGACTCTTCAGTAACGAGCAACCTCCCAGTACGATACCCCAACCAAGTACTTCCGCTGGACAAACACTGGACAATGGTAGTAAAGCGGATAAAATCGACGGATTAGATGACACCCTGAGCGCTGGAAATGGTCCAACGAGCAAGAACAATGAAATTGCTGTCGCAAAACCTGGAGCTATAAGTGACAGCGGCCAAATCATTGATACAGCTTCAAAGCAAAATCAATCCCAGAATCAACTTCAAGAGTCTACCGCTAATCAAGATAACGACATGACATCTTTGTTATCCTTCGAGCCAGCTTCACAACCTTTATCTCTGCCCCAGACAACTCCTATCACTGCTCCAGTTCAACCTGTGCTAAGTAATGCTGTACAAACTGCTGTCGATTCACAAAGTGTACCGCCACCTGAAAATACACAGCAGTCAGAATCCTCGCATACCGATCAATCACAGCAACAGAATGTACAATTAACACAGCCTGGTTTCGATAATATTGCATCTCAACCCTTTCCAGATTTCGGAGCTTTTCAACCTGATTTGCAAGTACAGAGTCGAGGTCAGAATCAGACAGGCGATCTACAAATTGGACAAGATCAAAATAATGAATTTGGTCAGATTGATATGTCGGATTTCAACTTTACGGATGCTGGAATAGAAAACATGGGTATGGGTGGTGATGAATTTGAGAGGCTTATGGCTGAGTTTGAATGAGGTCAATGTAGGATACTTCATTGTGAAACAAGTGGATGAAGGAGTGTAGGGTGACGGTACAGGTTTAATCAAAGGACTTTCTATGCTAATTTGTATTTTCTTGGTCATACTTAAAGCAACATATATTGTCATGTCATTTTGTACTTGTTGATGGTATCTCCATGTATCTGAATTTATTCTATAAATAAGGCTTCCGATATTCTTCATCCATCTTTGTATTTTCGCGTAGTACCTTCTTGAAGTATCGTAAGAGGAATTTACTCCTGGGTTATCGCTTGGTCTGTTTGAAGCGAGTAAGCTTTCACTTGTTCATTCGCTCTATCATGATGTTGTATTTTATCAACCCTTTCGTTCTTCTTCTTTACCTTTCCTTAACAGTCATCATTCTTGAATTCTGGTCCTGATTTCAGATATGTAATTTTCTGTTATAAACCAATAAATTAGATTGGATGTCACTAGTCCTTAAATTGATTTATCAAGAAACACAATTTGACGACTTGGATTCCGGCCCAGAAAGTGCTATCTGTGGTCAACCAACTACCGGATTGTGTGAAAATAAACTTGTGGGTAGGGATATCTTCATTTAATTCCTACATTGCACAGATGACGTGATAAAGAGATTTCGATCTTGTCCTAGCCCTGAAGCAAAGTACACACGTTTGGACATTTAATTACATGATTATTGTCCATACCAATAAAATTAATGTTTTGTATATAAAATAATTCAAATCTATCCTATCAGTCATTAATTATGTGAAAATGTATATTTGTATTCTTAATCCCGCAGAAAGTCTTCAACATCCCCTATATCCCTTGATACAGATAATTTGATATATCTATCGTCTTTGCCATTTCAAGAATCTAGCAGCTATAAGGAGAACGATGATATTGAAAACAACATAACAAATGAAAATACCGAAATCTCTCCATCTAGTTGAGAAAGAGATTTCTAAAGGAGCGAAGAAAGATTGTCCAACGCTATATTGACAGAATTGACAATCTGAAGTTGCGTCTCCATTATTCAAATATCCACCTACAGCTTGAGCGTAAGCTCCAGCGTATTCCATACAAGTTTGACCTGATGGTGGGGCTAAATTAAATCGCACATCAAATCAGTTTTCAAAAACCCATAGTAAGGATTCAAGGAATAAAGATAACTCACAGAAAATGTTGTATTCTTCTTCTTTACAGACAACTGGTACATCTTGTAGAACTGACGATACTAGACCACTGATCAATCGAGTGAAAGGATCCAATTGGTACATCCAACTTCGCCAGAAGTAAGGTAAAGTTCCAGGAGGAGCTGTGACACCACAGAACAACGAAAAGAGAACCAGTAAGAATGGGTTGAAAAGAGCTGCAACGAGGATAGAGGGTGAAAGAGCGGCGACGGCTTGACCGAGAGTTACAGCATAGATTTCGGTAACAAGGACCTAAAAACACGAGATAGTCAGTTTTGGTGCGATGCTTCGCATGGCAATGGTTTTGAAACTCACCATCAAGAAGAAGTATCCTGCTCTCGAAGATGCGTTAGGGAAACCGACACCGAAGTAAAGAAGGAGGAAGAACGCCACTGAACACATTAGAGAGTAAGGCATTTCAGCAAGCAATTGAGTCAATGCGAAGATGGTCGAAGAGTACATCTTGGAAGAAGCTTCTCTGTTGAAAGTCATTCGACTCATGATGTATTGAGGTTCAATTTGAGCCAAAATCAGGGCGGGCAAGATAGTAGCGAAGAAAACGGCGAACACTCGGTATTGTAAAGATGCAAGCGAATTGTCGAGCTGAAGGAAGGTAAGAGTGACGACCAAACCAATAGCTATGTGGGCGAATAATCGAGTCCATTGATAATCTGCGTTTCTCCACAAAGCGACATTGGTTCTGTTGAGCATAGTCTTGAGCTGGAACATGAATGACGTGGCGTATTCAGTATGTTTACCTCCCTCTTCAACGGGTTTAGCCAACGCATCAGCCTTGAGTTGAGCGATTTCTTGCTTGACGTTTTCGAATTCTGGCGATTCTCTCCATTTCTGTCCCCAATCTCCACCGATTCTCTTCCTAGATCCTGCACCGATAGCTTCAAGCATGAACTCGGCAGGGTTGGCATTGCCAGGGACCTTGGCACCGTTTCTTTCCAAATAATCGATCAACACTCTAGAATCGGGACCGATATCGCCAAAGTATACACATTCACCACCTCGTTGAAGGAGTAAGAGCCTGTCGAAAGATTGGAAAAGCAATGCGTTGGGTTGATGGATGGTACACAAGATCTTTTGACCAGCAGCACAGAGTTTCTTGAGGAAACGAACAATATTATAAGCTGATTGACCGTCAAGACCAGAAGTAGGCTCATCAAGGAAAAGAAGCAAGTCCGGTTTGGCGGCTAATTCGACACCAATTGTAACTCGTTTCCTAGCTTCTACTGAAAGACCGTAACCTGGGAAACCAATCATCGCATCGGCGAGATCTTGCAATTCGAGCAATTCTATAATATCTTCACAATAGGCATCCTTCTCTGCCTTTGGTACTTCTTGAGGTTGTCTGAGGTAGGCGGAGTATTGTAGAGCTTCTCGTACAGTTGTGGTCCATTCGTGAGTATCTTGTTGTTCGGCATAAGCACATCCTCTTTGGAAATCTCTGCCAATTGGTCGACCATTCATGAGGACTTCACCACCGATGACACCGATATTCTTTCTAGCAGCGAGTACATCGAGTAAAGTGGTCTTACCAGCACCGGAAGCACCCATAAGAGCAGTCAGAGAACCAGGTTTGACATAACCGTAAATGTTGTTGAGCAGTTGTCGCTGTCCACCTGGAACGGGTACAGTGTAATTGAGACCTTCCCAAGTGAAGGGTTCGGGTCTCATCTTCAGTCCAGAAAGATCTTGGTCCAATTTACCAGCTCTAAAGCCTTCTCTTCGTTCAGCCAATCTACCGTTCTTTTCCTTGAGATCTTTGTCTTCCTTTTTGAATACATTAATGGAGAAGTGTTTAGCACCTTGTTGTAGGTATTCGATGAAGAACATTTGGAGGGCCAGGAAGAATACGAAGAAACCGAGCAAGATACCGTAATTTCTCCAGATATGAGATTTGGTATACGAGTATCCAGCACTCATGTATGCGGAACCGCTGACTGAACCGGAACCAGGAGTAGAACCCGTCAAAGAACAAAGTTGGTTAGGCCCAACCTCATCTGGGTAACCGGTGATTCCCGCAGCAGGGATGTTATGCGGAATGATGTAGTTGGTGTCACAAGTAAGATTGATCCGAGAGAATTCGTTGGCAAAAATAGCTTCGTAACCATATGAAAGCGGATTGAGGTAGAAGATCCAGAAAAGCCATCGCTTCATTCGTTGCACCGGAATCATATAACCAGTGTAGGTAACCATGAGCGAAATCAAAACGGAGGCAAGTCTTGCAGCAGTATTATAGTCTGTTGTGGCCACACCCAAGGTTCTGAAGAACGCAGACATAACCATGAACGTGGTGAAGATGAACAGGAAGAACATCTAAAGCAGGAAATTTGATTAGCCAGACTGAGTGAGCTTTCGTGATGAACCAGAGATAAGACTCACAAAGAAGGCACCACCGGAGGAATAAAGTCCTCCCATGAAGTACAAAATCAGACTGAAAATAAAGATGTTCGATGCACTGTAAGGTACATCGGCACCAACAGCGGCAAGGGCGAAAGCAGCAGGTCTGTAAAATCGATATTCGTTTTGACGGTATAAGACGGATCGACCCATCATTTGTGATGGCAATTCAGAGAAAGAAGTAAGAGCGTTGAACAAAAGACCTAAGAAAAGAAGACCACCACGAGTGAAGGCACCAGAAGCTGTTTCAGGTAATCTGAAGTATACCGAACCAACAATAAGGGCGATGATGATTGAGGTTGAATAACCAGTGTAGATACCAAACTTGTCTTGGAATTTCAGCAGCAATTGTCGTCTAGCAATCGTGAGGGCTTGAGACATGAACCCGACGGTGTATGGGGATTTTGCACCGACACCTTTGTGCCTGTTCAACGGAGAGATCATCAGCTCTGTGACTTTGCTCAAATAGTAGATCCGTACTCACTTCTGCTCGATGACAGCTTCCTTGAATTCCTCAGCTACACCAGAATTGGCACTGACGAAAGCCTTGTATTCTTCTCTATCTTTGGCCATTCTAGCGCAAATTTCACTTTCCATGTAAGCCTTCTCCATTGCTTCGGGAGTGGACGGTACATCGTCTTCAGTTCTGCCTTCAGCGAATCGCCTTTCGTTAGGATCGGTACAACCAGATAAGTAATCGGCAGATGTTTGACGAGGGAGATCTCTGTATCCTAATCCCATCATGTACTGTCTAGCTTCATTGGCGGGACCGAAGTAAACGACATGACTATCGTTAAGCACAAGAACTTTGTCGAATTGTTCGTAGATACCTTCACCGGCTTGATAGAGGGATACGAAAGTAGTTTGACCCATGATATCCGTTAACATTCGAAGGGATTTAGCGTAATCCAGTGCAGTGGAAGCATCGAGACCTCGAGTAGACTATAATGAAACCGTCAGTGGAATCAACGAGATCGTTTGCTGAATTTCGACACTCACGTTATCCCATGAGCAGACAGTAGCACCTGAGCAGAACATTTCTGCGATGGATACTCGTTTTCTCTCACCACCAGATACACCTCGTACGTAAGCATTACCGACGATAGTATTAGCGGTGTGCTTGATGTTCAGCATTGAAAGGAGGAGGTTAAGCATGTCTTCCTTGAATTGAGTTGCGGAAACACCTGGGACCTTCTTCTTTGGTGTTTTGAGAGAAAGAGCGAACATGATCGTTTGGGCAACGGTAAGAGTAGGAAGATGGTCATCGTCTTCTTGGTTGTAGACGACCTCACCAGCATATGTCTTTCTCATTTCCTTCCATTGCACACCGGCGTATTCGACATTACCGTTGACTTCTAAATACCCGGATCTTTGGTTGGTAATGGATTTGAGGAAGGTGGAACAACCTGAACCCGGTCTTCCGAGTACCAAACACATTTCTCCAGGTTTGAGTACACCGGAGTTTTTGAACAAAATCGGTTTGGGTTTAGGTGCGAAAGGATTATATCCGAAGACTCCTAAAAGACTTATGACAGGCAACATAAACTGTTCCATGATTGCGGAAGAGAAATTTCTAATATTGATTCTCATTCCACCGGCACCAATGACCTCTAAATCTTCCCAGATTACACCGACATCTTTTCGCTTGATTCCAGCTGAATCGTAACTCTCTCTTCTAGATCTGAGTACTTCAGCAAGATTGAATTCTTCTTCTTCAGCTTTAGCTTTTTCGGCATCAGCTGCTGAGAAATGAGATATTTGTCTTTCAGGTCGATTGGAGAATGCAGATTGAATTGATCGTCTAGTCGTTGGTCTGTGTAATTCCGTACCTTGACTTCGTTGAGAACGTTGTGAGATAGTAGAATATTTTCTTTCTAATGCATGGAATTCTTCTTTACCCCTGTGAATGGACACATGGTGAGCTTCGAGATCCGCAACTACATCTTCGGAAGAATCGTTCGTTCTTTTTGGTTTGTAAGTAGATTGACCGGTCTTCTCGGTCTCACTTCCTTCAGCGTGTTTCTCGCTTATAGGTTCTTCTGCGAGAGTGTTGCCCGAAGAAGAAACGTCGGCGGAGTGATCATTGTGATGAGAATCGTTGCTGGTAGGGGTTGGCAATATAGTCGTAGTTGTTGTAGTGGTGGGAGCAGCCGATCCCGAATGAGTGCCGATGGGCGCACCCAGATTGAGAGGACTGTCAGACATAATGGTGGCAACGTCCAAGTTTTCGTAAGATCGAGAGTTGACCAAAACGTATATCTAAATCCGCCAGATTAAAGTTTAGGTAAATGCGCAACTGTTAATGCACTGCTCTTTTGATAAAGAGACAGGCTCGAAAGTAAGGGGGGGAGGGGGGGAGGGGGCGATAACAATTATAAGATAAATGCAGAAGAAGAGAAAATGGAGAAGTACTTAGATAAAGAGAGTGAGGTTATGATTTATTTTCATTGATACGGGGATGTTAGTAATGAAATAAAATAAAACAAAATTGATGTGGTTCGATCGTTAGTTATGATTACTAAGTTATCGTCTTAGACCGACGGTCATAACTCGATAATTTTGTTTTTAGCGTAAAAAGTACAAACAACGGATCCGATTCAGTGGCTGTAAGACTCTATGGAGATTGTTGACCGTTTGCCTTTTGCCGTTATGTTTCATCATAATTTATACACGGAGAAATCGATTCAGGAAATTCACATAAACAACCTTTTGGTGGGGATCTAGATCCTTCTTCCCTTTCGCCTGGGTCTTAAATACCAAATGATATCAACGTTTTAACGGTTGCGTCTGTGGCTGCGATATGTACGAGAACGTTCATAACAATTCAAGTCATATGCTTCGAATTCAAGCTTTTGACAAAGGTTGAGTTTAAGGGGGATTTAAACTCTTTAAAGCTACCTCGATGTTTCCCATCCGGTGGGTTGGTTCCTATAATATTTTGCATTTGCCGCGTTATAGCCAACATTTAGCCTCGATCGTAGCTCGCCAGTTGAGAAGGCGAAGCCATGTTTGTATGTTTGAGGTAAATTTAGTCCGACTCGTTTACACCGCCGGATCCGCATTAAATCAAGCAAGTTTTAGACTGGCTGGTTACGTACCCAACCCTTACGATCTCTGCTTTTCCGATAAATCCTGAAAGGATAATCGGGAACTCTACAAAGCAAGTTTGTCAACGGCCCCCGTCTTCATCACGTCAAGTGGGCGCCGATCACTACAACTAGGTCCCCGATTTATGTGGATTCGTACAACTATCATGCGTTTCATTCGCAAGTGGAGCTATAAGTGCGGCCTCGGCTTGATCCAATAATTCATCTACGTATGCCCGTAACATGATCGAGGTCATGATCATAACCTTAGACAAGAATGTCTTGGCGACTGCAGTATAGGCGAACGGACGCTCTTACTGTTACTGAGGACGACTAATCTGTATGAAGAAATAAAGATGGTCTTCGACAATCGGAATTCCATTTCTTCGGAAATAGTTTGTCGGAGTCTTGATGGTTGTGTATACATACCCTTTCACTGCTGTTGATTATTGACTGCAATCTCGCGCCTCAGTAAGAGTCATTCGTGCTCAATTCACGTCATAATTTGAGAACCTTTGACAGCCTTTTTTTTACACCAGCGAAGTATCAGTACAATGTCGCCTCTTCCTGGTTATGACTGACGCATACATATAAGTGGAGAGCAGACAATTTCGGCTGGCCGCGTTTTCAGTTGCGCACAATCACACCATTCAGGTCGGAAGACACCACTTTTGCCTACATTTCACGATTCCTTGTCTTTCTTTGCTCATCGTCCAGTCAGACAACATGGGTATCGAGTTGGCTTATATTTTAGCTCGGTCATCTTCTAATATCGCATCACCTCGTCAACCGCCATGAATGACCTACCAGAACCCATTCCAGCGAGTAATCCATATTACAATCTCGGTACTCTGACACGTCGTATTACCACGAGCTCCTCTGACACTCAAGAATGGTTTGACCGCGGACTGAAATGGGCATATGGATTCAATCATGCAGCAGCTGCCTATTGCTTTGAACAAGCTATAGCACATGATCAACAGTGTCAAGCAGCTTATTGGGGATTAGCTTATTCACTTGGACCAAATTACAATAAACCATGGGAAGTCTTTGATGAAGAAGATATCAAGCGGACCGTGGAGAAGTGTCATTCAGTTATAGAGGAAGGACTCAAATTACATAATGGTACAGACGTAGAAAGAGCTATGTTGGAGTCCATCAGCACGAGATTTCCTATTGAAAGAACTAGTAGAACTCACAAAGAATGGGATGTAAATTACGCGAATACGATGGTAAATCTTCATCGACAGTTCCCAGATGATATCGATATAGCAGCCCTCACTGCCGACGCACTAATGAACCTCACTCCATGGGCATTATGGGATATTACAACCGGAACTCCAGCCAAAAATTCCCGTACTTTAGAGGTGAAAGAAATCCTAGAGACAGCGATAAATACGGTCGAAGGATATGAACATATTGGAATTTTACATTTATTCATACATTATATCGAAATGTCACCTACACCAGAATTAGGTTTAATCCCAGGAGATAGACTTAGAAAATTATCACCCGAGGGAGGACATTTAACACATATGCCATCACACATAGATATTTTAGTAGGGGATTATAGAAGAGCAATAAGTTCAAATTGGGATGCAGTAATTGCAGATGAAAAATATAGAAAAGAATCTGGAGATTTAGGATTATACACTTTTTATAGAGTACATGATTATCATACAATCATATACTCAGCTATGTTTAATGGTCAATACAATCAAGCTATGAAAGCCGTTAATGGAATGGAAGATTCATTATCTTATGATATACTAAAGGTCAAATCTCCTCCAATGGCAGATTGGTTAGAATACTTTTTGACTGTTCGTCCTCACATATTAGTCAGATTCGGAAAATGGCAAGAAATCTTATCGTTCAAATTCCCGGAAGATAAAGAAATTTATTGTAATTTAATCGCAACACTTCATTATGCAAGAGGTATAGCTTTTGCAGCAACAGGAAGGATTACCGAAGCAGAAGAAGAACAAGAATTATATCAAGAAGCTATTAAGAAAGTCCCGGAATCAAGAATGATTTATCCAAATTCATGTAAAAGTGTTTTATCTGTTGGAGAACCAATGTTAGAAGGTGAAATTCAATATAGAAAGGGAAATTTTGATTTAGCTTTCAGAGATCTTAGAGAAGCTGTAAAGAGGTACGATAATTTAATTTATGCAGAACCATGGGGATGGATGCAACCTGTCCGACATGCTTTAGCTGCTTTACTACTAGAACAAGAGAGAACGGAGGAAGCTGCGGAAGTTTATGAAGAGGATTTAGGTATTAGTGGAACTTTACCTAGAGCATGTCAACACCCCAATAATGTTTGGTCATTATATGGATATTACCAGTGCTTGATAAAGCTGGAAAGGAAAAGAGAAGCTAAAATTTGGGAAAAGCAGTTGGACATTGCTTTGGCGGTTGCTGAAGTACCGATCAAGAGTTCGTGTTATTGCGCTAAAGATGAGGTGAGTTCGGTTTAGCCCATTTGCTTAGCTTTCGTCAAGGGAGTCCAACAAGCTGATTCTTGTATAGCCCGCTTCCTCAGCTGAACTGTGTTGTGCCGGCAGGTCGGGAAAGCTTTAAACTACACGACTTCCATGAAATATAGGTGCCACGAGATATAACAACGTATCGATTAGCTACCAATTAAATATCAAATGCGACGATGTCTATGATGTCAACCGAATACAATTGCTCTTAGTACAAACGGACTATATCTACTAAACGTAATATTCAACTTTCCTGCCTAATACTTCTTCTTCAACTCTACCTTGGGCAGTCTTCTTGTTGTTATCGTCTATAAAATCCAATTCAAGAAGATTATTAGTCTTCCTATTCATTTACCGGGGTCAAATGTTTCTATAGACTTACACAATTCATGACCTGTTCTTCTAATTCGTTCCCTTAACCACTCATCTTGAGTGGGCGCTTTTCCACCATTTTCAATCCTATCTTGGAATGCGTTCTTTCCTTTCTCTTTAACCAAAGGGGATTCCCAAATTGGGTTTAATTCAAGATCTCTTTTTACTCTTGCGAAATGAATCAGAATATATCGGATTATATCTGCTTGATCGGATGGAGGACGAATTACCCGATGTCGTGTAGCTTTAAATACACCTCCAGTGAGGACTGCAATCGTTCTCTTGGCATTTAGCAAGAGGTTGTTGATCGCTACACATGAGATGATAATCTACTTACATTCAAGTGCATCTGCAGTGTTTACTACAACTGTCCATGGGAAAGTCGTCAACATAAAAACCACGATTGGCGGGAAATTAGGAACGCACCAGCTCCTTCGACATGTTTAACCCATCTCCACTCGTTTTGAGGTGTAAGTATTTGTAAAGCTGAAATAGGTTGAGAATATAACAATGATATACTATTATCTGCGTATCAAGAATCAACATCGCGAATGATTCAACAAGGAAAATATTAGATGGAATACGAACAATCTGTATGACCTTTTGACCAAATTCCTTCTGTAGCTTTTTCATCTTGTTGATTTCTAGGGAAATAACCCATAAATCTTTGACAAGCATGTCCTAAAGTACCATTATGATCATGTAATTCCCAAAGGTAATCTTCTGGTAATTCTAATGCTAAAGAAACTAATTTCAAAATTCGATATACAACATAAAAATATGTATGTTCTGCAAAAGATCTAATTTCTGGAATTAAAGGTAAAAGTTTTTCAGGATGATTTTGTGAAGGATTCTCAAATGAAGACGATTCAAGATTATAATGCTATGATTATTCAATGGGATATCAGCTTTAACCTATTTTAATTTTTTTTGGCAAAAAAATGTAAATGAAGGCTTACTTCGATATTATCAGGAACACCACCATCTCTTTTCCAAATTCCTCTCAATTTGTATCCAGCATAACTACCTTCTTCTAATTTAGCTGCAAACGGTAATTTATCTTCATATGAAATTCCGTTAATTGCATATTGAGCTATAGCTAAATTTCTCTCCAAACTTTCATTCGATACTCCTGTTCCAGTGACAAATAGGAACCCGTCAACAGTCAAAGCTTTCTTTGCTGCTGCTATTAATCTTTCTCGAACTGCAGGATCGGTGGAATCGAGAAGTTGTAGATCAATCTCTTCTAATTCTGCCCAAGGTACTGTCTTTCACCTATTAGCTTTTATAGCTTGCGTTGTATATTGGTATTTCCCCCAACTTACATTCCTCTTTGGTCAATGGTGGTTTTACCCATGGAGGTATCGCGAGTCTCCCTTCATCTTGAACCTGAGCTTTCAACGATTGAATAGTCGTCTCACGTACATCAACGGGCTCATGAATGGCAGTAGGACTCATATTGTTTTGCTTCACAGTCAGCAATGAAGGGTAAAAAAGGAAAATGCATAATCGTATTCACATAGATATGTAGCTATCATTCTCGCGAATCAATAGAATGAGGATGTCTAGTCATCAAACCTTTATGCTAATAATAACAGGATGACACGTAATGCCCATACGGGACACTAGCGTGGATGGCGTGAGATGTCGCCAACGTGAATGAAGACCGAGCACGACATTTGTTATCTCGGTCAACACCGATCCTGATCACCTCAAACCTCACCTCACACGCATGTATTAGCTGATAGGGTATTTTCCGTATCTCATGTCAGATCATTTCCATTTATCATTCAGGTCGGGCATGTCTATTTTAGGGTACTGTTTCCAGGCATAAGACAATACCAATTGGTTATTCATGATCGTGACTGACGTGATTGCTAAAATTCTCTTTTCCGACTCATTCGCACCAGATTAGATGCTGATTGTGAACGACCAGAAATGTATAACTATAAGATTGCAATGCAACTATTTTGAGATTATCCAACAGTGTTGCGCTGATCGACCAGTCCAGGTTACCATTTCATGATCTTGGGATCGATCTGGCCCTTTCTTTACTCTGCAAGTCCTGCAAGTCATCAGAAGAGAAATAATCCGATAAAAATGTCCTTACAACCTAAAAAAGAATACGAAAGCTCGCAAAGACCAAAAATTCCATGGTATTATTACTTATGGGATTCATTTGGTAAAGAGCCAGCCGGTGAGCTACCCACTTTCTCCTTCAATTGCAATGATAAAAGACATTCTGGACTTACGTTTTTATGACCATCTTCACGCAGAAAGGCGATTATTGGTACGCCTTGACTTATCTCTATTGGTCTTTTCCACTTTGGGATTGATCATGAGATATATCGATCAAACTAATCTGTCCACTGCTTGTGAGTCTGGATTTTCTGATCATGATATTGACTCCATCGAACGACGAGCTGATTGTGACCCCAGTCGTCAGTGGTATGAAGTAAGTGAAGGGCAATCTATGCTGACAATATAAAGAGAAGGACTGACGGCGATTCTTGCTTTGTAGAGAAGAATTGAGTATGTTCGGTCTTGAGTATAATTATTGCAATACTGCATGGTCTGTGTAAGTGTTTCATCTCAAATTTTAGGATCCTAAATCAACGGTGATTGAGTTAACCTTTGGTATAGCGGTTATGTTATTGGGCAGATCCCTGGAAACATCCTCCTGAACAAAGTGTCTCCTCATTAGTGAGTGATGTTTCATCAAGTGCAGTATATCAAAATGTCATCCTGGACTGCGATGATATTTACGTCTTTGTAGTATTGTATTCGGACTCGAAATAGGATGGTCAATCATGACTCTTTGTACTACCTGGGTGAAGAATTGGCATCAGCTTGTGAGTTCTGTCCGCCATCAGCCACGTCCACATTAGATACTGACCTACTTTGTTTAAATTAGTGTTTCATCCGATTCATGGTTGGTCTTTTCGAATCAGCTTATTACCCAGGTTTACGTGAGTCTAACAATTATGTTTACTTATTTTATTGTTAAGGCTAATTATCATTTCTGATAAGTCTTTTTAATTGGATCATGGTATACAAAAGATGAATTAGGTAAAAGATCAAATATCTTTCAAGCAGCTACAGCAGGTGGTACATTGATATCAGGAGTAATGCAAGCAGGAATTTATAAAACTTTAAATGGTAAACATGGAATGGCAGGTTGGAGATGGATTTTTACAATTGATGCAATAATTTCAATTCCAATCGCAATCTCTGCTTTTTTCTTAATACCTGATTTACCTTGGGATATCAAACCAAATTGGATCTTCAAGCAAAAAGATATTGATTTAGCAAGAAAAAGATTAACGATTGCAAAAAGACAAGGACCCCAAAAAGGTGGATTAAACAAAAAATTGATTTGGAATATAATTTCAACTTGGCATATTTGGGTTTTTACTTTTGTTTATAGTTGTTATATCTTTTCACAAAGTAAGTTTACAGTTTCCTATGATTTTCTTTCTCAGTATATAGCTCACTTCAGAATAACACATAAAGACCCTCAACAATCGATGTCGTTTTGGTTAAAATATTCAAAAGATCCTAAATATTCGGTAGAACAGATCAACTAGTAAGTTCACGTTGTACTATAAGAAGAGACCATTTGATTTTCACATCGCAGAGCTCTAGACTGACGACATGATGAAGCTATCCATGTGGTATCTGGTCAACTCAAATTGTATCGGCTTTAGGATTCGCTTGGATCAGTGATAATTTACTAAAAGGCAGACGGTGGCCACCATTGCTCCTCGTTGCTGTGAGTATTTCTGCCGACTATGTCCTTTAACCTACGTTCATTTGCTAATCAATGATGTCATCCTTACAGCTCTGGCATTGCATCGATTGTGCGCTTCTGGCTGGACTTCCAGTGTACCCAGATAATAGAGCTGGTAGATGGGTATTGTATTACCTATCGGGTATTGTGAATTGTACACCAGGCCTACTTTACGCTTGTATGTTCATTCCAGCTGCACTCGCCTAGAGAGTGATGACTAATGAGTCCATGGCGTTTACAGGGTGTAGTGAGATTATTGGCGAATCTTCCGAAAAAAGAGGTATCGTAATGGGGACTTTCAATTCTGTCGCTTGTATGTTATCAACATGCTCTGATAGTCGCGTGGCTGTTTTACTGATAGCTTCGATTCTCGTACAGTTTCATTCAATGCCTGGTTACCTTGTATGTCCATAACTCCTTTTTTCCGCCCACTCATAAATTTGAAATGAATGCTGAATTGTCTTTCGGCTTAGTATTGCTTTTCAAACAGACTGAACAGCCTACCGTACATAAAGGTAACATTGCTGCATCTGTAGCTACGGCCTTACAATTCCTCGGTATTTTAGGTATACTTTATCTTTCTACAAGGGATTTCAACAGACAGGTGCAGGAAGAATCGTTTGATGAAGGGCTACAGACGCCTGGTGAAATCGAAGATGTAGATAGAAAAGAAAGATCTGTCTGAGGTATTTCTAATCATAAATGGAAGTCAAGGTTTCTGGATGATCTACCTCTACCTCGAATATCAAGCAGTGCATACTGATGCTCGATTCACATGCATCCGTATCCTGCTTGTCCTCAGGCTAATGAATTGACCACATCACGATGTTGACGTAATACCTCAAAGCTCATTCGTCAGCCGGTATATCTCTGACGGCATCGGACCGTTCATTAGCACATGATATTGTTATACCCGTCGCCAAGAAGATATAACTAAGAACAACCAATGTAACTTCCGACTCCCCTTCTCCCTGATTTGACTGAAGGAAGTAATTCTTTTTCATTATCGATACTTTTAGGGTATTGACAAATGGTATTAAAGTGAACCACACAAGATATCGTGGATCTGATTAGCCAACCAGGAGATAATGATAAGCCAGTCGGTTATTCTATGAGCCTATCAAACTGCGATATCAAAGTCGGTTGCAAATCTTATGAAATACGATTAAAAATGCAACGTTATGTTGTAGGGGGATCTCATACCCTGGCGCTTACCCCGCCTCCAAAGCGCAGATCTAGGGTTTCTTATCGTCATCATCAAAAAAAGAGGAAGATGCCGCGATTTCATTTATAGACCGCTCCGCTTGAAAACAAACTTGGCGATCACATGATTGGCCGTCACCTTGAAACCCTAAACTCGGTAAATACTTTTTCATATGAATATGGTCGTGTGGTGTTACAACTTGATTCTTTATCAATCTCTCTTTTAACCGTCGGTAAATACGCGATTGTTACTAGAATGATAATGACATACTCCATGAAGAAGCTGGTCAAGTCAGATTGTATAAATCATATTTCGTCCGTTTTTAGGATCCAACCCTTTTCTTGAATCTTCTTCTTAACTGACATATCCATTAAATAAATTGAAATACTGTACTGAGGTAGTCATGTCAATAACGCAAAATCGAAGCGAAAAAGACAGGGAAGGTATAGCTGAAGATCCTTCCCTTTCAGCTGATAATAAAGCGGATGCCTATTTATCCAACGCATATGATATTGAAGTTGGTGTAAATGCCGTTGATGGTGACAGAGCCCCGGATACCATTTATGATGTTATTCCCGAAGGAGTCAATCCTGCTTTAGTAAGGGAAGAAAGGGTACATAGAGGATTAAAGCAAAGGCATATTCAAGTGAGTGTAACATTCTCGGCTATTTAGACCTTTTTCATTACGATTTCAATTGAATATGATTCCAGCGACATTATGCTGATATCGATTGATTAATTTGATAGATGATTGCACTTGCAGGAGCGATCGGAACTGGTCTATTCCTTGGATCTGGAAAATCCATTCGACGAGCTGGACCAGTTGGTACACTAATTGGATACGGTATTGTCGGTACGCTGGTCATGTCAGTCATGGGATGTTTGGCGGAATTATCAGCATTGGCTCCCATTTCTGGTGCCTTCGTTCGACAATCTGAATTCTTCTTCGATCCAGCACTTGCTTTCGCCATAGGATGGTGTTGTTTTTATGGTTCAGTTGTATCTGTGCCCGCTGAGTGGTCGGCAGTTGCTGTCATCATGACCTATTGGACGGATTTGAGTCCAGCCATTTGGATTGCTATCTGTATTTGTAAGTACTCTTCTTTGATAATAAGTCAAAACATCCGGCTCATTCTATCATTCATAATAGTCATCACATTCATGACCAACTTATTCCTTATTCGAATCTACGGAGAAGTCGAACTCATCTGTGCGATGCTCAAGATTTTGTTAATCCTTGGTCTTATCCTTTTCGGTTTGATCTACGATTTGGGAGGAATTCCAGGTACAGATAGAATTGGATTTGCATACTGGAAGGATCCTGGAGTATTCGGTGAAGGTTATTATTACACTGGCACGGCTGGTGGTCGATTCGTAAGCCCTTAAATCTCTACTATGACAGATGGGCTACAGCTGACTTCCTCATTATAGTGTGGTTTCTGGCTTACATTGATCAACGCCGTATACGCTTTCTCCGGTGTCGAATCCCTTGCAATCGCAGCAGCAGAAACCAAGAACCCTCGAAGAAATGTACCTAAAGCTGCTAAACACGTTTTCATTCGAGTTTTCGTTTTCTACCTCGTCACCCTGTTCATTGTCGGTTTAATTGTACCTTATAACGATAAAAACCTACTTCAATCGACAGGTACAGCTGCATCTTCACCATTCGTCATTGCTGCTCAACGTGCTGGAGTCAAAGTATTACCTTCAATCATCAATGCAGTTATCATCACTTCCGCTTGGTCGTCTGGTAATCACGGTATGTTAGTTGGATCAAGGTCACTCTACGCCCTTGCATTGGATGGTAAAGCTCCTAAGATCTTCACTAGAGTATCAAGATATGGTATACCTTATTTGGCAGTACTTTTCCAAGGTGCTTTCCAATTGTTGGCTTTCATGTCTTTGAATAACGGAGCAGCAACTGTATTCAATTGGATGACAAATATCAATTCATCTTCAACTTTGTGTATTTGGATAGTTATTGGATTCATCAATTTGAGAGTACGACAAGGTATGAAAGCTCAAGGTATTGCTCAAACCAAATTACCTTGGTCAGCTCCTCTTCAACCTTACATCTCTCATTATACCATTTGGGGATCTTTCATAGTTCTCATAACAGGTGGATTTTACTCTTTCGTAAGTTTGCTTTATCTCCATCATCCCATTGATACTAAACTGATCAATGTTTTGCGGTCATTCAGCTACCCGGAAATTGGGATGTCTCGGATTTCTTCTCAAGTTATTTCTCAGTCATCTTCATGATCGTTTTCTACTTCGGGTATAAATTAGTGAAAAAGACCAAGATTGTACCCCTCACTGAAATACCTGTTGGTCAATTCATTGCTATTGCAGACGCCAATCCAGAGGAAGAAGCTAAACCAGCTAAAGGTCCTTGGAGCTGGTTCGCCAAATTCTGGTGGGATTAAACATATACGATGTCACAGAGGAAGGAAATACAAACGGTTTTCGGTTACAATTTGTTCAAAATACGAATCTTGCTAAGATTGGGTTATAAATATATATGTGTATATAAGGATATAGAGTTGTCCATTATCATACGTTGTTCAGCATATTAAAAATGCATTGAGACATGATTTTCATGACGGGATCTACACCGATACATGACGCCAAGAGAAATCTAACCACGTGCCTTTTACCTTTGTCATTGATGAATTAGTGAAATTCGATAGCATTTTAACCTTTCAATTCACAAATCATATGTTGATAATATCGTTGCCGAGTAGTTAGAAGGGGGAAACTGCAGTCCCGTCCTCTTATTCATCCTGTGCCCTTGTTCCGTCATCGACTCTCGTTCTGATATAGAAAGACAGGTCAAGTTTTCAGAATACATTTGGACCGACGCGACTGGATAAAAAGTCTCCAATTTCAAAACGTGCGCGCTGCTTCATTTTATCTTCTCATCCCGCTTTTACTCTTCTCAAGCTAAAAATTCAAGCATAAAATATGTCAGTCTTGTGACATTGTATCTACTATTTCAACTTTGTATCCGATCACACTGGTCAAGCATTAGCATAGCATAGACATTGATATCCTCAACCTCAGCCTGTTATCGTCAAGAACGCGTCACACTTCACGATCCACTGAATTAATCCTTTGAACCCTGTTCCAACGACCCAAGCGTACACTTTACCAGTAAACTTTAGTACATCGAGCCATACTACTCCCTGGCTCCTCCATCATCTCGACAAACAAGTCAAACACCATCTCTTGCCCAGGTGTTCTACCCGATCAATCCACCTTTGTCAATGCCAACATTGCCCTCACCCGCTTCAACTTCCAGCACGGAGACATCGATCCCTACTCCAGATCAGAGCTATTCCTCGAGGCGTTCTTCAGTAGTCTCACCATATCTTTACTCGTTCTCAATGTCGGAAGACCAAGAAGCTGGAGACGTGTTCTCTCCCACGAGCTCTGGTCCGTTACTCTCGCTCAATGGTGAAGACACTCCCAAAGGTAACGGTAAAGCAACTGTAGCGCCTGTGTCGATAAATCATGGTCTACTGCCTAATGGAATAGCTTCGCCCACTCCATTCTCCCGCCGACGGTCAAATACCGGCAACAGAGCACCAGCACCTCCACCAATCTTTCTACGTAGAGCGACTGGAGTTGAAAACGCAGATCAAGATGAAATAGTTCCTGTACCAGGCTCGGCATCTACTACTAGCTCAATGCCCGACTCTGCTAAAGGGCTAAATATTAGTGGAATGATGATCCCTTCTTTGTCTTCACCTACGGAGATAGAACAAGAAAATTCTCATGGCGGAGAAGAAGGAGATGCTTTACCTGAACTAATGGCATCACCTAGACCTCGTTTGAACTTCAACATGGCAGAAGGTGCACCGGCATCACCAGCTTGGCAATCTATTGAAGCCACGCCTTCTTTGACAGGACTGAATGCTTCGACTTCTTGGGGTAGGAGAACATCTCTAGAAGTACCCTCACCACTTGGGCCAAGAAACAACGAAAGAAGGTTTGACCCTACACCTCAACATGGAATACATGCTAGGAACCTGTCGTTGTTTTTCCCTCAACCCGGAAATCCCATACCACCACGTCCCGATGGAAGTCCCGCTTTGATGGAAAGTCCCGTCCAACTCAATGATAGCATGATACCTAGTGTCGGCGGGGATAGGAACGTCTTTGGAGGAACAGGAAATTGGAGTTTCGGTCAAGCGAGTGCATCGCAGGATGAGAATGGGATGCAGACACCTGACGTCAAGCGAAGCAAGAGGAGAGGTCATCATGTGAGTAGATAAATGCCTTGTGACGATCGATTATTTTTCAGACTGATCAAGAATGTAGCACAAACATTCATTATCACATAACTTCTTCTCTTTCCTCGATCCGACTCAGACGAACCCCTCGCTCGCTGCATCCCCTTCGCCAAAACCACCATCTACCCCAGGCCCCGAGGCGACACCTGCCCCGGTTCCTATGCCATCCTTGGGTGTCTCTGCACTTAGCGCGACTTCACCCACGTTGTCGCCGTTACCTCCCTCAAAATCAGATCCTCGTAAACAATTCTACTTGTCTTTCGCTGTCTTAGAATTCCTCATTGGAGCCGCACTATGGGTTGAAGGGCAGATGTCCGGATGGAGATGTTTGGCTGGTGTCGGATATTTAGTTGTATTTGACGCAATTGGCATAGCGGTGGAAATGGTTGCAAGGAATGAGGGGTCAGGCTATAACACAATACGGCGGCCTTATGGGTGAGTGTATCTTTTGAAGATCGAGCTATTCTGGGCGGTTGAGTTTCGTCTTCCATTGTGATCGATGCTAATACTTTTTTCAGTCCCTCGCGCTACATGTCCTTGTTGTACTTCACTCAATCCCTTTTCTTGGTCTTCGCAGCTGTATATATCGCGAAGGAAGCGATAGAGCAAGTGATCCTGGGCGCCGGAGCCCACGATCACTCTGGCGGTGGACATGGTCATGGTGAATCTGCTATCGAGGGAGACGAGAGGTGAGTTGACCTGCTGAACTAAGGCAATGAAGAGGATTGTACTAATTTGGATGAGCAGAGATTTTCCCCATTTCTTGCTAGCTTGTGCAGCTATAGCCAGTACGTTCGCCGGCGGAGCTTTGGGAAACCATGGAAAGCTGGTTGATGGTAGGTTTACTACATACACACATACTAGAAGAAGGACTGGCAGCTGATCTCATGGCCTTTCACATAGCTGTTGGAACATTGTTTCTCACATCAAATTACCTTTCGATGCCCATTGTCTCACAATTTGCCCCTTTGTTGGCCAACCCTTTCACTCTGACCATTGCTGGTAGCAGTGCAGGTATAGTAGTTAGCAGTCTACTTGTACATCCGTGAGTAAATTTTCGATATGTATCACGACTGATGGTACCTCGAGCTCCGAGTTGACTTCCACGTGACAGGTCGGCACTTCACTCTCTCGATTCCTTCATCTCCCTCATCCTTACCATACTCACATGTGCTCTTTCTTACCCTCCTACTATCGCCTTTGCTCATGTCTTACTACAAACCGCACCATCAGCTTCTCAAACTCAGATGCTCTCTTTACGGAAAGCCTTGAAGGAAATCAAGGAAGATCGTAGGGTTATTGGGTTGGGTACAATGAGAGTGTGGGCAATCACAGCAGGGAAAGGATCTTTTGAGGACAGATATCCTCCAACTCCATCACATTCTCAAACGAATTCATTAACATCTTCACCTAATTTCGATTCTGGTAAATTCTTCTCGCCGCCAACAACGCCATCACGCAAACAATCTTTTGATGTACCCAATCATATGAACTATCCCTCACCATATGGCAATCTGTCCACCAAACAAATCGGAGATGATGGAGCTCCATTGGTAGTCACTTTGACTGTACATGTCCATCCAGATTCATCTGATAAAGATATATTGAATATAACGAAATTCAGTTATTTAAAGATTGAAAATGCTATTTCTAGTAATCCGGGTGGACTTGGTATTGCGAAAAGAGATGGAGAAGTGTCTATAGCCATCAAGAGAGGTTGGGAAGGATTAGAAGATGGTTAGACTGATAGATGGATAGGAAACATATCATGTGTATATGTAAAGGATGTACTTGTTGTTTTCTCTTCTAATTTGCTTCCGGCGGGCACCTCACTAAGAACCATTCTTGTCCTCTATCGTCCGGCTTTGGTGCTTTCGAACATCCATCATGGCCTCTACTCAGACACTTTCACTCCACCATTTTTAGCCCATGCTTCAGTTATGGTAAAGTGATTGAACAAGGAAGTATCATCTCGAGAACTTTGTAGAGCGTATAAAGCATCATGACGAAGTCGAAGAAGATCAATTCGACGTAGATGCTGGAGACAACAAAGTTGGCGAAGATGCACAAGAACGATTTTGAACAGATATTTCAGGAATCGAAAACTCACGACTCTATCGCATAATTGGCGGAAGATTGAGTCGCGCATGTCGTACAAAGTCAATGGCGTATCGTACTGACGTGAAATCAATCAAAAATCATGTTCAGTAGAAAGCTTCTTTGAAAAAAAACAATTCGCTTACTTCGGCTACTTTACCTTGGTCAAGTACTAAAATTCTGTCGTAATAAGCCACTGTTTGAAGTCTGTGAGCTATAGATATTAACTAATAGGAATCACTCGGTCAGCCAAGCCACTGGGAAAACAAGATATATAACAAATTCCACCTCACCGTTACGCCTTGCAAATGATTTTGAATAATTCGCTGTATCAGAGCGTCGGTTTCAGGATCAACAGATGAAGTGGCTTCGTCAAGTAATAAAATCTTTGTACCTCTTGCTAAAGCTCGAATGAATGCCACTAATCAGGAATAGTTTGATTTAGCGTGTGTTTATCGGAACTTAAATAAAGCTGGATACTTGTAACTTACGAAGTTGTTTTTCACCTGCACTATAATTACTTCCTTCAAAATTAACTTGAGAATCAAGTTTAAATTTTTCTTTAATCGATTTTGAAGAAGGTAATAATGAATCTGATTGAATTAAATTTAAAAGTGAATTTAAATATTCATCCGAATGAATTCCTGTTGGATCTAAATTATTTCGAATTGTACCTTGAAATAAAAAAGCATCTTGTGGTATAATTCCAATTCTTTCTCTTACCTATATGTATACCGAAAAGATCTCATCAACTTTTATCTTTATGACTTTTAAATATGGACTTACTGTATCTATACCAATTTCATTTAAATTTTTTTCATCAACTATTACTTGACCTTTTATATCCGTCATTCGCATAATAGCATTAATCAAACTACTTTTACCTGCACCTGTTCTTCCTATTACACCTACTTTTTCACCTGCTTCAATATTGAAATTTAATCCCTTTAATACCCATGGACTGAATTCAGAATATCTTAATGATAAATTACGAAATTTCATCTCTCCTTTGATAGGCCAGGAGTTTTCAGGTGGATCTTTAGGAAGATAAGCAGATGGTTCAGATGGTAAAGTTGTGTAATGTAATATTCGCTCAGCGTTGTTCTAGATCATCAAGTCAGTGATATATAGTGCGATGACAAGGCGTAGTGTAAAGAGGGGGAATACCAGATGTCACGGATGCCGTAGAGCATGCTAAAACGCTTACCATCTCCAGTTCGACTTGAGCATATAATGACACCAAGTTTGAAAATAGTTGAGCAGCCGATAAGGCGTAAGAAAAGACCACCCCGAATGAAGCTGCATCGACGGTGTTCCGAAATAAAATACCAAATATTGCGATGAGCTGAATTCCATGGAAAAATCAGCTTTATTGATGTTGGCTTGTAAGAATCAAGCTCACCAATACCAACAAATTTGAGGATAAGTCAAGTCGTACACCGAGCCATCTGGCAACAGGCGTAAGTAAGGCTATGTGAAGCGGTGGGTGGGTTATTCATGACTTACCGCTGGATGACGAGCTAAGAAGCCAATTGTCTTTCAGTAGTGTCATACTTGGGTTTGTCGTTCTAGCCGATATCACTTTACCGTCAAGATATACGCTCGCTAAAGAGAATGTTTAAAGTGAGATTATCAGAACTCTTCAAGCCACATCCTAGACCCTTCGGAGTACTCACCCCTTCGATGTTGATCGCTTTCTGTAACCTATCTTCGAACGTTTCTTGCTTTCCAAAAGCTCGAATTACCGATAATCCAGAGAGCTATCAAACAATATCTGGTCAATTGGATAGACAGACCTTGAAACAGCAAATTCGTATCTATTGGGTAAGCTTACCTGTTCACCAAACGAACTGTGTATCTGAGATCTGGTTATAGAGTCTATTCGCTTGATTTCTCTTGAGGTTTGACGATAATATGACCCAGCAAGCCACTACAAACTTTTGAGAAATGTCTTAGTGGAAGGAGTTCTCGTGAACTCACATAGAAAAGGACCAAAGGTATAAAGGCGATGCCTAGGTATGGGTAGGTATAGAGGATCAATCCGAATGTTCCTACTGCTGCAAGAGCGTTACTGTCATAGAATAGTCAGTTCAAGTGGTAATCCAGTCAATAATTTGAGAATATATATACACTAGTAAAGTTTCCCAAGAGAAAGCCATTCTATCATCGAGCATCTCGACATCTATGAAGTATTATCAGCTGGTAGGACAGGATAGGATAACAAGCTCTGTTTCAGCCCCACCTTTTGACAATCTGTTGATGATCCTTCCGCTCTGCATAAAGAATGATGGTCGATATTGAGCCACATTATGCGAAGCACTCATCGATAGCTCACCGGTGTTTGGTCGTGCCACTTGACAGGAGCTCTCATCACGTGTTCCCAAGCTCGTTCAAAAAGTCGATAGGAAGCTTTCAGTCCAGCAATAAACATCGTATATGAGGCTCCCCACTAAGATGCACGTTAGGCTCAGTGCCATGATCAAGTCATAAGATCCTCTCACCGTGAATAAACCTATAGATACCCCAAGTGCTGAAATAAGAGCGTAAGTGCATGTAGGCTTAAGATAGAGGTAAATTATCGACTCACCAGCATATATACCCATATATCCACCTTGTCCTAAATCAAATTTATTGGCAGACCACCAACCAAGCCATAAACTATTACCTACTGTTGCGGCTTGAGTCAAAAGTAACATAATACCAAATGCAATGGGCCAAAAAGTCGTTCCCATTGCTTTAAAGTATGTGGTGTAGACTTTCCAAGGTATAGAGCCAATCTGTCGATCCTCGTCCATCCCATCCGTGACTTGATTGACTTGATTTTTCTCCTTATCAACTTTCTCATAAGTGGCTTTAGCCTTGACAGGCTTAATAGACGGAGAAGACGGGTTATGAAGAGAGCCAGAAATGAATGACTTGAAAGGTCCTTCTTGATTCTTCAAATACTATACCATTTAAGAAGTTCAGCATTCTCATGAGTACGAATATGATAACATGATGATTCCTACCTGGTATGTACCCTTCTGTACAATTTTACCTTGTCCTGAGGCATCGCAATCCATGACCAATACCAAATCTGCATGTGGTAATATGTCCATTTGATGGGTTACTATAATTCTCGTACGACCTACCAACGGTCCACCAAGTATACATTCTTTTAAAATGTGATGAGATACATTCGCATCTACAGCTGAAAGGGGATCGTCCATAATCACGATCGATGATTGACTGTAAGCAGCTCGGGCAAGTGATAATCTTTGTCTTTGACCGCCTGATAATAGAAGACCTTTTTCACCAACATTGCTCCTATCCGCTGGTAAAGATAAGCGTCCTCTTGCACACAGATTCCAATGAGTGAAGAAAACAAGATAAAAACCCACAGCTCACCGTTGGCCATTTCTTCTACTTCATTCTTCAATGCACATGCATTGATGACGATTCGGAGCCTTTCATAGTCAATTTCTCTCGAAGTGGCGGAGAAAGTGATGTTGTCTCGAATACTACCTGAATGGATCCAGGCTTGTTGTGGGACTTTTTTAAAGATATTATAAGTGTTATATGCACACCAATTTCATTGGAGAAATGTCGTGATGAGCAACATTGAGAAATCACTTCACGTACCATTGCTGACAGATCCTCCGAAAATGGTGTGACCAAACAATTGACGCATATCTCCAATCATGGAGGAGACCAGAGCTGATTTTCCACTACCTACTCTCCCTATTATACACACCAACGAGCCTGCCACAGGGTGAGTCGTCAGTGGAACCATGTGCGAATGTCACGAACAGATATGCCACCGACTCACCGCGAGGAATCTTTAAGTCTATACCTCTCAATGCGAATGGTTCGCTGTTACTGGTAGATCGCTTTTCCTCATTTCTTTCTGCGGGGGGCATCGACTGCATCGATGCATTGATTACTGGTAGACTTTCGTGTTGAAAATCTCCTACAACGTCGATAGCATATCTTGATTTATCTACTATGTTAAGCTTCGGGGGTATTTCTTCGGATTGGAGCAAAGCTCCGATTCGGCCTGTAAGTGATAATCAGTTTAACAGCAAGTGTATTGACTTAGTTTGAGATGACATATCGGTATTGAGTACTCACGTATACCTACCAAAGCATCACTAACAGCTGTAAAGCACATAGGTAAAAAGGATATCGGAGTCTTTAGTACGTTAAAATACTGTAAACCTGAAAAAATCACTGCTGGATTGAGTTCATGGCCACTTAGACCATACGTGACCAAAGTCACTAAGCATTATCAATAGCATATTAGATATAATTGAATTTAAGGGTTATTGATAGAACATACTCACAAACGGCAGCTAGAGTAGGTATGACAGCCATCGTAGCATTCATTGTAGCTCTATTGAATCCATTCTGTCTCAAGTAGATCAATTCATTCTTTCTTAAATCGGTTACTTTTTCGGAGAAGAAATTGACATATGAAAATAATTTGACTGAACGGATTGAAGTTATTGTTTCTGATAATACTCGAACTCTGGAATCTACATATTTCAGTTGATGTTGTCGAGTATAAATCATTCGCTTGAACATGTATGCTAGATCAGTCAAGATGCTTAGTCGTATTCGATGAGGAAAAAGAAGAAGCATAGTTTACCTTGTAGAGGACCTGCTAATGTCAATACCTTTATTTTGGATACATGAGTGAAAAGAAATGAATATTGAAGAAAGGAAAACTTACAGCTAATCCAACTAAAGCTGAATATCCTAATGTCCAAATCAATAAACCTAAACCAACTGCGATTTGCATTGGCTGAACAATCAAATCAAGAGTCATTGGGGCGGAGAAATCCTGCATTAATTGACAATCAGTAAGACGTCGTTGCTATCTGCATGATTTTTCTTGCTATTTAAAGGACTAACTAGGAAAGAAGCATCTGCCGAAACCATTGTAGTCAATTTTCCACTTGTAAATTCAACTTTTGATCGACTCGATAGTTTCCTACCGATACCCGCAAGTTCTTCTCAGTATTTATAGATTGGTATCAATCTGATTCCTTGTTCATGTGACGACTTACAAAGATTTTCTCCCGATCAAGTCGATCAACTAACATCAAATTCATTAGCTTTGACAATGCTGTTCAGCATGAGCAGACTAACAGCAGCTCGCATTTTGAAACCAATTACACTGCCTCTTTGTAAAGCTTGATATGAGAATAGACTTGCACTTTGAACCATAATGAATAAGCCAAATGCGAGACCAATAATATACCCGATAGATTTAGGTGATTCTTTAGATGGATCTTGATGAAAATTGTGCGAGAGAATAAGTTGATCAATCAGGAGCTTTGTTATAAGCGGTGCGGTGATCTGTAATGCAGCTAGGATCTTTATCAATCACCAGCAATCTTGCAAAAGACCATTCTGACCTCACCTGCTAAGCCTTTGAAAATAACTGCTTTCCACCATTCCCACCAGATTGTCATATACATAGCTTTCAATAAACTGGGTCGGTTATTGATCTCAGCCGCTTGTGACTCATGGTGAATATCACTGGTAGAGCTGGAAAGTGTGCTATTAGGACCGCCATGAATATTCGTCAACTCTGATCGATGTGTATTAGCAGGATGTGTTGATTCTAATTTGATAGAAGGGTTTTGAACAGAATACCCGTCCACTGTATCGAGAACGGCGATACTATCTCTTGAGTATCGAAACTCATTCTGCTTAATGGGACGGTTCTCATGGCCTTTTTCACTTTGTTCATTGGAAGCCTCCCTAGTGGTTGAGGAATTCTGCTCGTTAAGATGTTGTTGAAGTTTATCTGCCACCTAAATACCAAATTTGAATATCATTCCATGATAAGGGGCAGCAATACATAAAGATATGTCTAATCCAACAGAGTGAATAATGTACTTACATTCTTACATTCCAAATCGTTTGTCAGCACCCAGAGATCTAAAGAAGCGAAAAGATCAGTCGGTAACTATAATTTCTCTTCAGATATGACGAGAAAAGCCAGTTGCTGAGCTCACCTTCAGCTTCTAGAGGTCTTGAGTATCCCGCTCGCATAATGGGAGTTACCCAATGAAAGAAAATTCGGGAGAGCAAGCTGGCTTTGCCTTCTGGCAAAATTTGATCCCCGTATATCCCTTGGAGGGCTGGTATAGGCCGATAAAATGGTATCGACATTGTGAGATACCATATACCGTGATTCAATTCGCCCAGAAAATCAAGTGACAGACTCTGTTAGCGATGATAATCGATGCAGTTATGAAGAAACCGCGAGAGAATACAAATTACTGCAAGTATATGCATATACTGACAATGTGTGAGGTATTCGTCATATTAGTATCACTGTTACTCAACTCGTTTTCTTAACCTTCGAAGCTGGTAGGAACTCAGAACAAAGGATACTTCCTTGGCTTGATGATCGGCCGAAGCCTGATCTTTACTCCTTTCATCTAAAAGATCTTGATCTGATCGACCATTGTTACGGAGGTGATACGATACGTCATTGAGGTCCCTTCCTTGCATAAGGTATACGAAGCATTGTGGGAAAGTCATAGCGGTCTTGAGCCTTCTTTCTCGTCAATGACGAATGTATCCGCAATTTCAGAATCAGGTCAATCGCACAACAACATTGAGCTTGATTTATCGGGGGTATAACTCCAGCTACAAACACCATCAAGGTCACGAACACGTCATAATCAATAGACTGTTTCGTATCATACAATGGACCATACAATGGACCATACAATAGAGAGGAATCTTTCAATCTTGACCAAATTTCAAGTGTCCTCTCAAGCCTTTCTTCCGAATCCTTCCTTTGTTAAGATATGTGACGCCACTTTGCCACTTGCAGGTCAGTGAACCAAGACCACGTGGTTTAGTGTTTGTATAAGCTCACGCCACTACATCATCCGAGTTCTCCACACGACCTTAATCCCAGCCCATAACTAGTTATTGTCAAGGTACTCTTTGCTTATTCATCATTGGTCCCAAACCCATACAACACAATCGCAGCACCAGCCGAGTAGCAATAAGCTCTACGGAAATACTAAACAATCAATTTTCACTCCAGAGCAGGTCTCTCAGCTTTTCACCTTTGATTCCATTTTAATATTCTCTGTCCTATCACAAAACCAAACAACCTTTCGTTCTCCCTTACATCACTTAAACAAGTACGGAACGTTATGGTGAGTGTTTAAGATCATCTCAAATCTGCTGGTATAAGCTAATGATGGTGGCTTCATTTCAAATGCTTAGTCTACAGCAGCTAAAAGACGTTTGATTCGAGATTTTAAAAGATTAGCTTCCGATCCACCAATAGGTATTTCAGGAAGTCCTAATCCTGATAATATAATGATTTGGAATGCAGTGATCTTTGGACCTCGTAAGTGAATGCGCCGTCCATAGGGCAGCTGATCCCGCTCAGCCGTCGAGATATGTGCAAGCCAATAGAAGCTGATTTCGTGATCTGTCATCTACTTGAATCATTTGTTACTCATTAATCCTTCCTCTTGTTGTCTTACGCACATACTACTTCGCAACCCGCCGTCCCATTCAATTTGATCACTGTCGCCTTATCGGATACCCATGTTCGACTCATCTCGACTTTCATTGGTCTTCTGCAGCCGACACACCGTTTGAAGATGGATCATTCCGACTAACATTAACATTCTCAGATTCATACCCTAACAAACCACCTACAGTCCGATTCGTATCTAAGATGTTTCATCCAAATATTTACGCCAATGGAGAATTATGTTTAGATATTCTACAAAATCGTTGGAGTCCAACTTATGATGTTGCTGCTATTTTAACTAGTGTTCAAAGTTTACTAAATGATCCTAATCCTGCTTCGTATGTCATATCCATATCTAATTACATCATATTCAATATCAAAGTATTCAACTCAACTAATGCTTCATTTTCTATCCGTTAGACCAGCAAATGTAGATGCTGCTCAGCTATTCAAGGAAAATCTAAAAGAATACGAAAGACGAGTAAAAGTGAGTTCAAATTATAGACATTGCTTTCATCCGACAATTCTAATTTCTCTTTAATCACCTTTCTAGCAAACTGTCGAACAATCATGGCTTGATAATCCTGATGAAATTGAAATTGAACATTCCACGAATGTACCCGTTCAAGCAGTTACAGCTTAATTGACACTTTCAATCCTGATATTCTGCTTAAACCCCTCAACTTAACGTAGTGATAATTCTAATTCAGATCAAATTCTCGGACTTTGTTGATGAAGTAGCAGGGGGGAAGTCGGGAAGAATGGAAGAGATGATGTGGCATGACCAATCTGTCCAAAGGGAGAAAGATGAAGATGATAGCATTTTAGTAGGGACAATATTAGTGGCTTATGAACATATTGGATACCTTGTAAATATTCGTGTAAAGTTCTTGTGTTTGTCTCTCTTTCGCATCAGTATCAATCACATATGTGCGATTTGTATTACTCTCATTTCATTGACATCATTGTGATACCATTCACTTCATTTCCCTTTCCAATAAACCATATAGTATATATTCAAGAAATGTATGGAAATTCATGTCTTTCAACTCAATTACGTATTGGTTGGTATGCGTAATAATTATGTTTTCATACATTTAACTAAAGGTACAACAATAAGATGATAAAGGCTTACAAGTTGTAACAATAATGACAAAATGGATCAAGCTATTAAAGCAGTGTTATCTAAATATAAAAATTAAGCAACAATCAAAACTTCACCCCTTTCTCCTATTAAGGTCAAACGAGTCTTATAAAACATTCTAATATTTGAATCTTCTATAGCATTTATATTAATAGTATTTTCTCCTTCTGGATTATCTTTATTTACAATTTCAGATGAAGAAGTAATAGGTATCTTAATATTATGTAACCAAGTTCTAAGTTGTAAAGCAAATTTTAAACTTAAATAAATTCTCAAATGATCTCCTACTTCAGGTCTAATTACTTCTTTATATTCTTTGACATTGATTTCCGATTTATTAGCTTCAACCGTAATATTTTCTAAAGAAATATCAACTTGATTCTGATCTTGTTTTGATACTTTGTATCCTGCATGAAATGCTAAAGGTGAAGGAACAGGTAAATCAATGTATGGATCAGGTTTTGCACCAGAAAAAGAATAACCAATTATTCCGAATGGTCGATTTTCATTCATATATAATGGATGTAAAAAGCTTTCTAGGAAGTTCAAGAGTAATTCTGATGTCCATTGTATTAATTTCATATTTGACTTGTCTTGTTGTTTTGTTACGTTGATAGAATCCAGAAATATACCTTCGGACGGAATGACTTGACCTTCATATATGCTTTTAGTCAGAGGATGATTGAGTAAAGGGATATATACTGGACCATGAATAGGAATCAGCCAGTATACTCTTGCTGAAGATTGGGATTTGATGTATTGGAGAAAATCCGGATGAAAAGGATGAGGTAATGATGTATATGTCCGAGGCAATTGATAAGGCGGTATAATCGTTTTCTTTCTCTTCTTGGAATGCGGTAAATATCGTGAAGGGTGTGAGTATGGCTAAAATCGTAGACATGTAGAATTAGCTTAAAGATCTGAGGGTGATTATCTGCACTTGGAGTATACTAGAGAATATGTCACACTCACGAGGGGCAGTATTTCCCACAATTTACCGTATCCTGCGTCTTTCTTCATCAAGTTTCTCCAATATGCTTTACGTCTCTTGGCTTCTTCTTGCCACGCATTTTTCTCCTGATTGTTCAGGTCGGAACCCTCTTGAGAAGGAGGAAGAACCACATCCACCCTGATCGGATCTCTATCCACCTCAATACTATTTGGATTATAGGTTTGGACAGGAAATGATAGCTTTTCAATGGCTTTATATTTGCCTTTCCTCAATCTGTTCTTGTCTTTGTCCGGATACACTTCTTGGGAATTTTCACATACAGTAGTATCTGGGTTACTTGACTGAGTTTGGTGTTGTTCGATATTCCAAGTGTATTCGAAATCGGGTATTGCATCCATTGATGGATCTAGATCGATCATCTCATCACCTACATACCATTCTGGGATTTCGGTCACATCGGTAGCAACCTGCTCTTCCGCGGAGGACAATGGGTATAGCGATGTTGATACGGGTGCGGACGAGCAAAATGAATATGAGTTTCTCAACAATGGTAATGAGCCTGTCTACGATGTTAGATCTAGCTGTAAGAAGGCTGAATTTGAGAGAGTAGCTTACATACGCAAGTAATTTTCATTCCAGCACTATACCATAGTGGACTTGTTTCTGAATGCCCTTTCGACCTTTTCTGAGTGTCTAAAGCATCGTTGGGTAGCTTGATTCTTCTTTCGTCACTTTGTCTGATATCCTTCAGATGACCAATATTATCGCTTGGCTTATACCAAGCGTCCGACAAGGCTTCTTCTCCTTTAACTTGATATCCCCGCTCGTCATTTGTAGATAATTTGACATTTTTAGATAAAGCTATATTTATACTATATTGGGAAGGTAATGAAGCAGTGGATATTGACAAAAAGGAATTTTCCACTTGAGTTTGTGTACCTTGAGTTTGTGAGTCCAGCCATGACGCTTCATTGCTTACATCGCTTTTATTTTCTGGTTGAGACTGACTTTCAACCTGCGTATTAGAGGCATAACGCAATGATCTTCGAGGTTGTTGTCGTGATTTTCGGACGGTAGCACGAGGCATTTAGGGGTTTGCATATGTTACTTGACGATGAGTAGTGCATACAGCCCAATTTTATGCGGTGTGATTAGTGCTATATACACATGTTAGATATAGTATTTGGGTGATAAAGTGGTATTTAAAAAGGGAGGAAGTTGGTTTTATGAGTAAATGGATTGAGGAAGGAAGCAAACAGACACGCGATTATGTAATTCCTTTTTTTAAATGGGGTACTCGATCGGATTTAGAGAAAAGTAATGTTACGGGGACGCGTCTTGAATGAGATTCAATACAGTCAACCACGCTAATACGAGTAAATGACACGATCACACGCGTCCTTTTATACTTTTGATCAATTCCATAACAATAACATTCATTCCTTCCTTCTTCATCGTCGTTACACACCACCGATTTCTCTCTCTCCCGCTCATCCTACTATCGTCACAAGGTATAATCTTGTCGCTCGACAAGGCTCTTGTGCCGCTTCAGTGACTCACGAGCTACACTTAAATCTAGCTGACCATGTCTCTTTCATCACCTCCACCAGAGCAAGAGGAAGATCAAGAACCTAGAAGAGGTGGTAGAGTAAGAAAACAAGTGGAGAAATTCGAAGTACCTCATGTACCAGGTAAGCTTGATCAAACGTGTTCGAGATTCCGGTATAATGCTAATAGGACGATAGGTGCGCCGAAAGGCAAGAAGAAGCAAGTTGAACAAAATGACGATGTATGTTTTTGCACTTCCTCCTTCTCTTGCCGTATTGACATTGAGCATAGGACTCCGATTTGACTGAGGAAGACTCTGGATCCGAAGATGAGCACCAACCTACGCCTACAAAAGGCAAGAAAAGGAAATCGACAGGTGTTCAGACTAGTGCAAGGAAGAATAAAGCCAATGGGAGTTCTAGAAAACCAAGAAGGAAGAGTGCTGCTAATGGGGACGGCGCACAGGAAGGTCCAAAGAACGACTCACCTCTTTTTAGTATGTCAATCCTTTCATCCTTCCAAATCAAACGTGCAAAAGGTTGTTAACGATATCGGATAAAATATCAGACGCTCTCCTTGCCCCAGATATCGCCCTTCAACCGCTGATTGATGAATGGGTCGAGACCTATCAACAAGCTGGAGGCGACGATGTCTCCGAACAAGTATCAATACACGAACTCATAACCTTGTTCATCAGATGCTGTGGAATCAATCTTGATATTGAACAAGCAGAAGCTACAGATCAAGATGGTATAACGGGTGCTGTAGAACGAATTCAAGATGAAAGTGTCAGGGTGAGTGCCCACCTCTATAAACTAAGACCTGGCTGATCATAGAATGTATATAGGTCGCATCGGCTACATACCCTTTGACATCTCGAGGGAAACAATCTAACGCTTTCCGGAAGAACATCGATTATTTTCTTCACAATCTCGTCGAATCTTTGTCCCTCACATCAATTCTGTTTGACGAAGGGAATGACAAGGACTCGCACGTCAATTTGTTGATGCCATTGGTATTGAATTGGTTGAATTGTATGACCACCTCACCCTTGAGACCTATAAGGCATACCTCTACATATATGGCTCTCAAGATCAACTCGTCTCTGTGTGATGTGGCTAGTAACGTCAGTAAAGATGTGAGCTTGAAGCAAAGACAGCGGGAAGCAGAAATCAAGAAGGGAGGAACATCAAATGCGGCTCAGAAAAGACTGAAAGAGCTAGAAGAGAAAGTCAAGGAAGCCCAGGCGAGGAAAGAGAAGATTGAAGAATATCTCTTGGAGATTTTCGATGCGTGAGTCACCTGACTTGCGAATCCCACTTGGAACGTGAAACGCTGACGAATGACAATGTAGAATGTTCGTTCACCGAGTGAGAGACTCTGATCCGGCTATAAGAGCAGACTGTCTCAGAGAATTGGGTGTATGGACAAAGAGGTATCCTGAATATTACGTTTCTACTTCTTACCTCACTTACTTTACAAAAGGATGCAACGACGTCGTAAGTAGATTGGCTGATTGGACTGAGACGATTGATATCAAAAGCTGATATCACTCGTGACTAGTTCGCTCATGCTCGACTTGAGACTGTCAGAGCTCTCGCCAATCTGTACACCAAAGACTCTTTCATCAATAATGCTCGTACAGTTACTCTTCGACTTGTTCCTCGACTGATTGAAATGGCATTACGAGATGTTGATCATGCAGTCCGTGTTACTGCTATTCATGTCATCACTGCAATCGATAAGACCGGTATATTAGCGGATGAAGACGAGTCTGATCGAGAAAAAGTGGCAAGATTGATATTCGATCAAGATCCTAGAGTTCGGAAGGCTGTAGGAGGCTTCGTCATAAACCTCTGGGAAGAGCAGAAGGAGAACCTCAAGACGGAATGGTCGGGAGCCAGAGCAGCCAAGAAGAAGAGAGCGAACAAGGTCTGGGAGGATGATATGGCTTCCAATTTAGACTGGAAAGCCTTGGCTAGCTTGTTGGTGGAGACTTCCCAATCGCTTGATGCGCCAATTGAACCTTCTTCGTCATCCCAACAACCAATTTTACCCGCATCAACCACTAATGTCCTCACTCGAGCCAGTGCTGCGGTTGAAAGTATTTGCTCAAGCTACGAATTATGGCAAGACTGGCAAGGTTTGACCAATTATTTATTGCTTGATCATTCGACTTCCGATCAAGACATGTGGTTACTGAGCGAAGATGAGGAAACATTCATGCTGCAAGTGCTTATCGCACTTATCCAACGAGAAGATCAGGTAAGTTATTCGTCTTGCCCCTGCTATGTGAAAGGCCGCTTACCTTGAAGAACACAGGTCGATGAAGAACGCGAAGATCGATCGAAGAAATTAATGCAAATCATCCCCAGGCTGTTTGCTAAACACCAATCGGATGTCGCCCGTATAGGAGGGATCTTGTCCATGCTAAGCCATATCAACCTGGAATTATACCTTGACCTCCGTCAGACAAAGGTGAGTTATCATTGCTGCTTCTACTAAGGAGAACGCAGCTCATCACAATCATGCTATCTAACTTGGTAGGCATACGAGACATTGTGGGATGATGTGAATAAGCAATTCCTACACCATACCGACTCGGCAGTGCTTGAATCAGCTATAAGAGCTATCAATCATCTTTCCACAAACACATCCATGTCAGCAGCGAATGACACGAAATTGTCAGAAATGCAGGAATCTCTGTTTGCGTCTTTGAGGGACGAAATCGGATCGGAGGACGTAGCTCTCATGCCGTTAGAAGAAGAAAGTATAGCTAAATTGGGAGCTATACTGTTACGAATCCTTTTACTTGAAAAGAGCCGAGATATCACGGATATTTTGGAAGACGAGGAGAACCAATCTAGTGTATGGAGTATTATTTGTGCTTTCGCTGATCGAGGGAGTTTCGGGTACAAGGAGGAGTCTAAGGTATGTGACTTTCCACTCTTGCTAATACATACGCCATAGCTGATGAATGCGTCAATTGTTATGTAGATGATAGAGTGTGCGGTGCAGATTGTCCTCTACCACATGACTTGGACCTTCCGACGCTTCACAGAGGAAGATGCCAAAGATGATGAGAAAGTCTCTCTTCTGAAGGACAAAAGGGATAAAGCCGTCGGAATCTTCCAAGAGCTCACACTTGGCGACAACTCCAATACCGTCGATCTCGTCAGAAGACAGGTAAGCTAATACATGCTAGCATATCAACTTGCACAAACAACCAGCTGACATGTCATGAAATCGTAGGCTTTCATATCGTATCTCACACTCCATCTTCTCTTCGCGGTTCCCGCAAAAGCCGAAAGCGTTTCGCCTGCTGCCAAGTCCGTTCCATTAACGGTCGAAGACGAAATTCAACATCGACTGGGTGGAGCTTTCGTCGCTGCCGTCGAGAAGTATGCCGGCGAAAGAGAAGCTCATCTCGAGTCTGGGGATGGAGAAGGTCAGTCAAATCTTGTAGGCGAGTCCTCTGTAGTGACTGGAGCTGATGATCGTAACTTGCGTAGCCCCCGAAGATATAACTTTCCTCCAACTCACTTCTGTATTGGTAGCTGCCATCAGAAAAGGCGTACTCGAAGTTGAACACGCTAAAGAACCTCTTGCTCATTTCGGCAGACTTGGTAGCACCTACGATGCTATTGTCAAGAAGCTGGTTGACGCTTTGAGAGACGAAGGAATCTATAATAAGGAAAGCGAGACCGTACAACATGTGGCTGGAAGTGCACTACAACAAGTGAGTTGACGCTCACCTTCAGGCTCTTGCCTAGATCGAAAGCTAATGGAGATTTGCTCAGTCATTCAACCTGTTCCTCGATTCCGATTCTCAAGATCCGGTAGCGCCTATTGCGCTCGCCCGATTGCTCTCAACTGCATTTACAATTCACGGTAATCATTTTGCCATTCTTCGCCAACTCCATCCTTCGGACGTATGCGATTTCCACTTGGAAGCTCTTGACTATATTGCGAAGAGAGTAGGAAACTACGTCAAACAAGAAGTCGCTTCCAAGAACAAGGAGCAAAAATCAAGATTGCAACAGAAACGATTTGTTGCTTTGAGCTTTTTCAAAGTTCTCATCTTACTTCTTCAACCTGTCACTTCATCCGATGCGCTGAAAATCAAATCCCATCTCGATGATGCAATCGAATCTATTGGTGTAGAGGTGACCGTGAACAAAGGGTGGGAACCTTACAAAGCGTACGAAAAGAGATTGATCGGTATAGCTAGTAAAGACGCAAATGTCAAGTCTCTCGCCAAAAAGAAAGTGCTTCAAACTGAGGATACGGATTTGGATGTAGAGGCAGATGAAGACATAGAGGTAGAAACCCCGAGTAAGAAAAGAAGTAGCGCGAATGCTTTGTCGAATGGAATTGGGAATGGGCACAGAGCTTCAAGTCCACTTTCGCCTCCTCCTGAAGATGATCAAGAGGAAGTGGAAGAAGAGGAAGAAGATATAACCACACCGACAAAAAACAACAAACGAGCAAGAGAAGACTTCAACGATGAGGAAGATGATATGATGAATTCGGAAGTCTCGCCATCAGCTCAAATCAATGATTCCTTCTCTCTCGACCTACCTGCCAATGAGAATGACGAAGACTTGGACCTGACACTTGATGGAGTGGTTCCTCCTCAAAGAGAACGAAGTCAGAGCACGGAAGCTGAACCTGCGATGAAACGACGAAAAACTGTGAAGAGGTATTAAAAATATCATTTGGAAGTGGAGATGGTAAGAGTGTATATTCAAGGACAATATCATTGGCGCGAGCGGCGTATAAATCCATGATATTTTGCGCATTGGTTGAAGTAATATGTAATATCAAATCAGGTCAACAACATTTGGGTTTTATGAAACTGGGGTTATTTCATGTATAAAATCGTTTCTAGCAAATTATATGTATGCATAGTGATCTACAAAGAACACGTGATATAAGTTTATATTTATGGTATTATTCGATCGATCGTTGAGATCATTCCGATTGAGAATAGGTTTATCGATAAAGCAATTAGGCTTTATCAGTCGGGATGAGTTGGGCCCTTTGACCATTTTAGAGAAAATGCCGTTATCTTGGAAGAAAGGAACAACTCACATGACATAAATCCGGATTTTCCAAATGGGATTAGATGGTTCTTCACTTATTCGGCTTGGAAAGTTTCGCTACTCTTATCTTATGGTTCTTGAAGATCATGTGAATTATCTTTTTGTCTTTGTCAATTTAGGACTCGACTTAGAGCGAAGGAGCAGAAAAGGAAGATGAATTATCGATCTTTCAAGTTATGCAAAAGATCGATTTGATATTGTGTCTCTTTGTGATTCGTATTCGGGATTTTGGATCTGGTTGATTTGGCTTATCTATTAATCATCATCAACAACTAATGTTTATATAATGCAAGATTCCTGATCAAATGTAAATTGTAAAGAACTATTATCTTCTCAATTTTTAATCAAATTGAATTAAAAAGGCGTTATTATTGACAAAGTGTTTGAACATAATAATATAACAAATTTAGATAATATACCTCTTTTATCATTATCTTCTGAATTTTATGAAGAAACAGTTAATGAATATTTAAATTCAAGAGAAAGACTACCTAAGAGTAAATTGAAAATAAAACATAAAAAGATGGTTTGGTCAGATAATTTAAAAAACTGGGATAAGAATAAAATTTATAGATATGTAATTTTACTTGGACTTAGTTTATCTGGTGATGGTTGGTAAGTTTGTAAAACCGTTTACTTAAATCCCTTCTTCTTTCTAAACGATCTCTTTTCCTACTAACTTATTAAACATTAAATATAAATGTAATTGATATTTTACAGGTCATATGAAGCTTCTGTTATTGCATCAATTATTCAAATGCCTTCTTGGATAACTCATTTAGGATATGATCCTTCAATTGGAATACCAGAGTAAGTATTTTAAAGTAATTCTAAGTGAGAACGATTTTTTTTATTGTTTTTTTTTTTTTTTTTTTTTTCAAAATAGTAATTAAAATCAATGGATTGGACCAGTTTATTCACTTGGTCAATTAGTTGGAGGATTAATTGCAGCTTTTTTTCTTGATAATTTAGGTAGAAAATCAACTATGTTTATTGGTTCAATTTTAATGGAATTATCAACTGCTTTATTAGTTTATAGTGGAAGTTTTAAAATTGTAATTGCTGCAAGAGTAATTGAAGGAATTAGTATTGGATTTTTATTACTTGGATATCAAGTTAGTTTAACTAATACTCTTTTCAAAGGGAAATTATTGAAATTTTGAAAATGAATTTCTTTTTCTTACTAGATTTACGCTGTTGAAATTGCTGCTAAAGAAGATAGAGGTTTTGTATCTTCTTTTTCTTTAATGACTGGTAATTTCTTTGGTTTGTTAGCTGTGAGTTTAATTCAGATTTAACATTGTTTGTAAAGAGTGTATGCAAGCTGATACGTATAAGAATAGGCTGGATTAGTATGTAAGTTTAATAATTAGTTGTGATTTTTTTTAGACAAAAATTAGCTGACTTGACAACTGGATAGACGGAGTATCATATTCAACTAGTAATTCTGGATGGAGAGCAGCATTAGGAATGACATTCATACCAGCTACATTACTACTTTGTGTTTTACCATGGGTTCCAGAATCGCGTAATTACTACATTTCCATCTTCTGCACGAGCTAATTTCAAAATTGTCATTGACTTTTAAAGCTCGATATCTTTTCGAAAAAGGAAAAGAAGACGAATGTAGACGAGTTTTGGCTAAATTACATGGAAGTCATGATTATCAAGGTGAAATGATACTTTCCGAAGCAGCAGAAACGGAATATGAAGCCATGAGAGCGGGTAAATGACATTTCCAAAAAAATCTCGATAATGTTTTTTATTTGTTTGACTGATAAGTTATCGTAGCGATATCATGGGATCAAGCTCATGGACAAGATAAATGGGCAGCTTTATGGAACTCAAAAGCAGCTAGATATAGATCTTTCGTAGCTATTTCATCTCAATCTTTATGGGCTTGGAATGGAGGTAGTATATTTGGGTATTATGTAAGTTGCTTTTAATCCTGTTTTTATTTTATTCGTAAAGTGGTGCTGACAATTAATATATTTTTATTAGTATACAATTATTTTCAGTGCTGCTGGAATTACTGACCCACATTTACAATTTGGAATTTCTGCAATTCAAAATGCTACTTGGTGTATTGGTGGAATTGTTGGAGGATATCTTTTAGATATTTGGGGTAGAAGAACAAATTATATTATAGGATTAGGTCAAGCTTCTTTAATGCTTATAATTCAAGGTTCAATAACAATTGGTATTTTTGATAAAGGAATTGTTAATAAAGCTGCAGGAGCTGGATTCGTTAGTGTTTATTTGATTCAATGGTTTTTATGGGTAACATTCTTCTCACCAGGTATGAAATATTCCTCAGGTTCTCTTTTTGACATGGTGTCTAAAACTGACTTTATTGCTTTTATTGCTTGGTCCCTTTGAAATAGTTGTCAATATGTTACCTGCTGAAATTTATTCAGCAGGTCTTAGAGCTCGTGGATATGCAATTGCCAATGTTTTTTCAATGGGTGTTGGTTTTGCCACTCAATATTCGGCTTTACCAATGTATAGACATATGCATGGATGGGTATGGATTTTTTTTGCAGGTTGTATGTTAGCTGCCACTTTGATGGTTTATTTTACTTATCCAGAAACTAAAGGAGTGAGTCGAAATCAAAAAACAAAAATCAAAAAAAGGATATTACCTGATATCTGCGCTACGCTACAATTATAGATGACTCTTGAAGAGGTAGAAGTTGTATTTGGAACTGGTGCTGGACAAAGAGTAAAAGCTGCTTTAGGTAGAACAGCTCACGTTGATCCAAGAACACCGTAAGTTATCCTTTGATTTAGAACTTGAGGTAAAGTTGAACTAATCATATGGTTCAGATTACATTTCCATCCTAATGATATAGTCGAAGATGAAGCAGATAAGTCAATGGAAAATAATAATCCCAGGCAAAAAGTTACAACTTCAGTTGTATAATCAATTAGTTAATCACTTTGTTGTAGATAAAAAGTTTATTTCATTGTTATAGCTCGTAATTTCATTAATGAAATGATTTAATAGCGGAATCAAATTGTTAATAGTAAATTTCGTATTAATATGTATATTATATGTTCCGGTTAAATCTACATCCGGTTAGTCCACATAAAATAACTTTCTTTCCATTTGTTATTTGAATGCTCTGTATTGGTATATGTGCAATTTGTCTTCACTTCACTAGAAAGGTCTGCACAACGTACAGGAAGTGAATATACATTATCAGCACTAAAATCAGGTATTAAACTTATATGCATTTGATGATTGTTGTCAATTACTTTGGACAGACAGAATGATACAATTTAAAGTCATTCCGCACGGACGACGGGAGTGCGACTACGTAAAGATAACATCTGACCTGTGAGAACAAAAGTCATTTGGGGAATTTATTATTATTATTTTTATTTTTATCTTCAACATAATGTTTCATTTGTGTGCATTCTTTGGGTCAGGTGATTTTGTGTAATATAGCATACATCAAGAATCAACTTACTCATCATCAACATCATCACCGTCAACATCATCTTTATTCATGCTATATTCAATATATAGACTTAGGTTCAAGCATCCTTATCTGTGCGCTCATAAATCCGTTTCAGATTTTCATCATCATATATGATAGATTGATAAGAATACTTAGATCAAATTGAGATATATTGAAATACAGAAAACAATGTCAACTTCAACTTCTAACAACACGGTGAGCATCGTCAATAAGCCTTACCCGTTTTGGTTGGGAGGTAAGTCCATACCAATCTGATTATATCTAATGGCCTTGATTCGATATTTAGGCGTAGTGTAATGGGCCGTCATGATTGAGCTGACGTGATATCCCTCTCACAGGTGTAGCAGCTTCAATAGCAGCTAGTATAACTCATCCCCTAGACTTGACAAAAGTGAGTTCAGTTCCATGCTGGTCACAAACTTATCGTAATGCAGAGCTTCACGAGAGTTCCGAAATGATAATTGATCTGTGTGCCTTAGGTCCGACTCCAAACAAGTGGTGATAAAGGTATGATAAAATCGATAAGAAAAACGATACATAACAATGGTAGGTAAGGATCTCTGTAATCCATGAATGATTGATGATGCTCTGTCGATCATGTCATCCAGTGAAAGCTGACTTTCATTGCATTTTCAGGAGCAAGAGGACTACTTGATGGATTGACAGGAACATTACTTCGACAAATGACCTATTCTATGACTAGATTTGCAGCTTACGATTGGGCAAAAGGTGAAGTGCATAAAGGTATATTGGTCTTTTCACCCAACCCTTCATTTGGTACTGAATTTGCTTGTGTTTGGCATGATCAGGTCCAGGACAGCCACCAGCTTGGAAGATGGCATTAGCAGGATCTATGGCAGGAGGAATAGCAGGAGTGATTGGAACCCCTTTTGAAACATTGATGGTTAGGATGCAGGCTGATAAGGCAAAACCTATTGAACGTGAGTATTAACATTGCCTAAAAGATAGATGACAACTCAAAGCGATATCTGAGTTGATAAGTTTATTTCGACGCCGAACAGAAAGATATAACTATCGAAATTCGATACAAGGTTTTTATCGAATGACCTCGGAAGAAGGTATTGGAAGTTGGGCTAGAGGTATGGGACCGAATACTCTGAGAAGTATTTTGATGAATATGAGTCAACTTGCCAGGTATGTGAACTCTGCCTATCTTGCGCTCATCTTTCACACCACATATGTTGATTTCGAATGAAACAGTTACGATTGGTTTAAGCATGAACTAATGAGAGCGAAAATGTTGGAAGATGGTCCGGTATTACATTTCATCGCTTCTCTTGGTGCAGTGAGTGATCCTGTTTGTTGATACTTTGTGCGTGATAAGGTCATTAATCGAAAAATTGTATATTGCAGGGAACCGTAGCTACAAGTGAGTCGCCCAAAGGGACTTCTAGGTAAACTTAGCTTAATCCACAATGATTTTTGCTCCTTTCAGCCGTCTGTTCACCCGCGGATGTGATCAAATCCAGGATTATGACCGCTCATGGACAGGGCACATCGAGTACGTTGGGGGTCATCCGTCAGTCGTGAGTGTCGAGCAATCGTCATTTTTTACCGTTATGGCTCGGCGTACGACCTAATTCGACTGAGCTGATTGAGGATCACCTTTTCTGGTAAGTCTTGCGAAGGAAGGACCAATGTTCATGTTCAAGGGATGGGTACCCGCCTGGACAAGACTACAACCTACGTGAGTGTCCGCACAATGCACCCGTTCAGCTCTATCTAAAGCTTTGGCCAAATGTAATCAAGCTGATCTCCTTTTCTCTAGAACGATTCTCATGTGAGTCATCATACTGAAAGCTGTGTGGTTGATTGTTCTAGACTTGGGACCGACTGCGCATGAAGCTAACTTTGTTATCATGTTGCGCAGATTTTTAACACTCGAACAACTGAAGAAAGGTGTTGATGCATACCGCGCGTCAGGTGGGAAGCTCCTATGATATGTTTGAGAGAAGCCGATGAGAGACAGATAGCCGTGATTTGATAGCGAACAGATTGGGGTCTAGATGTAGATAATATCTTATGCTTATGTGATATCATGCCATGTTGTGCAGAATGAATTTCAGGGCAACTATAAGAGTATCGGGGCCCGAAATGATGATATCGCGGATATCGCGGTCAGGCACAACAACTACTCGTATAAACGGGCATTCTGGCCGTGTCACCATGACAAATTCATTTGCAACAGATCGTCTCATTACACTTGGCATCGTCACGGATCCGGCACATATAACAACAACTTGGACTTTTTCACAAGGTGATAAAAAGCCGAGATCCACTCGCGTTGGAAGGAGATATCTCTGCCCGATATAAATCTGCTATATACAGAGAAATAAATAGTCTTGTTGCCTTCGGATTAGCCAGTAATTCACTCGGATCCGGAAGCCGAAACGGTGAGTAAGTGATTCACATCTCGATTAACTTTCTCAACCTAAGCTAAATAAGTATATCTGATTCGAATATCGTTCGATAGTCTCGCAACACAGCTTTTCACATCTGATAGCTGCGAATCTTGTATCACCCCAACCTGTTGAAGCTATAAGCAGCCTTCAGCTGTTCCGATCCCCCAGTGATTCTCATACAATCAATTCATTATCCGATCCACGAACGACACCATGTCGAGCAATCAAGCTCAGGAATTGGGCGATGTGGTCGATCTTGCTCAACAGCCTCGACCTGACAGTCCTTCCAACCCTGCACATCAAAGAGCTGAACTTACTAGGGCAGAATCTGTCAGACATCTAGAAACTCTAGCAGACAACGAGAAAGTCACACTGGGCCAAGGGGCAACTACTATACCTGGAGGATTATTTATGCCTTCTACAAATGGCAATATATCGGTTCCTCCGGTTATACCACTATCAAACGAATCATCTACTCAATCACAAACAAATACTCAGATAGAAAACGAAAAAACAATGACTAAACGACCTTCAACTTCATCATCTCCTAGCAATTCAACGACAAGTAACGAGAAAATGACAATTACGAAAAAGAAAGGATTCTCATTTGGTAAAAATAGAAAATCAAAAGATATTCAAGAGAAAAAATCAAAAGAAAAAGAAGAAGAAGCTACACTTTTACCTGCAGTTGGATTTTTTCGTCTTTTTAGATTTTCAACTCCATTAGAAATTGTTGGAATGTTATTTGGATTAATACTTGCAATTGCTGCTGGAGCTGCACAACCACTTATGACTTTAATTTTTGGAAGATTAACTACAAGTTTTACAAATTACGCTATTGTAGTTCAAGCTATTGCAGGATCATCTGGTTCTTTAACTCAAACTCAATTAGATCAACTTCAAGCTGCAAAAGATGATTTAAAAACTCAATCAGGACATAATGCATTATATTTAATGGCTTTAGGTATAGGAATATTCATAACAACTTGGGTTTATATGTTTATTTGGAATGTCACTGGTGAATTGAATTCTAAGAGAGTTAGAGAGAAATACCTCAGAGCGGTATTGAGGCAAGAAGTGAGTTTACTTCCATTCTTCCTCCCTTAGATTAATGAAATTTTCACCGGCGGTGATGAATTCTGACAAGTCGTTAAAATTCAATTAGATTGCATACTTTGATGATCTTGGAGCTGGAGAAGTTGCTACTAGAATTCAAACAGATTGTCATCTTGTACAAGAAGGAACTTCAGAAAAAATTGCATTGATTGCTCAATATTTAGGTGCATTCGTTACTGGTTTCGCACTTGCTTTTGCTAGATCATGGAGATTGGCTTTAGCTTGTTCTTCAATCTTACCAGTCATTCTCATTGCTGGTGCAATTATGATGACTGCCATGTCTAAATTCGGTACAGGAGCTTTAGAACATGTTGCTAAAGCTGGATCATTGGCTGAAGAAGTTATTGGAAGTATAAGAACTGTTCAGGCATTTGGTAAACAAAAAGTGTTAGGTCATAAATTTAATGAACATATTGAACTTTCAAGAAAGGCTGGTAGAAAAGCTTCTTTCATCGAAGCTGCTGGATTGAGTGTTATGTGTGAGTAACCTTTTTATTCCGCCTCTTTAACTTCAATAATCTTGTATCCGGGACGAGAGGCTAGTTAACTGACATAACGGATGTGTGTACAAGTCTTCTCCATCTACTCCGCTTACGCTTTAGCATTCTTCTATGGGGCAATTTTGGTCACTCAAGGTCGAGCAAATAGTGGTATAGTCATAAATGTATTTATGTCTGTACTTATAGGAGCCTTTTCAATGGCAATGGCAGCACCCGAATTTGCGGCAGTAGCAAAAGCTAGATCAGCAGCAGCCAAATTATTCGCCACAATTGATAGAGTTCCTTCAATTGATTCAGCTTCTACAGAAGGTTTAAAACTCGACAAAGTTCATGGTGAAATCACTTTGGAAAATGTTAAATTTCATTATCCTTCAAGACCAAATGTTCCTATTTTGAAAGGTTTAACAACTAAATTTGAAGCTGGAAAAACTTTTGCACTTGTTGGTGCGTCTGGTAGTGGGAAATCAACAGTTGTTAGTTTGGTTGAAAGGTTTTATGACCCTATACAAGGTACAATCAAATTAGATGGAAAGGAAATTAAAGGATTAAACTTGAAATGGTTAAGACAACAGATTGGTAAGTCAAAGGTTTATGTTAATGCGGTAGTCAATGTGTGGAGATACAAGCTTGATCTAAATTAACCCTTCTTCTTTCTCAGGTCTCGTATCGCAAGAACCTACTTTATTCGGTACAACAGTAAGAGGTAATGTAGAACATGGTTTGATTGGCTCAAGATGGGAACACTCAACCAATGAAGAGAAATTTGAACTTGTCAAAAAAGCATGTATTGATGCTAATGCCCATGACTTCATTATGAAATTACCTAATGGATATGATACTATGGTTGGAGAACGTGGAATGTTACTTTCTGGAGGACAGAAACAACGAGTAGCTATCGCTCGAGCTATCGTATCTGATCCTAGAATCTTGTTATTGGATGAAGCCACTAGTGCTCTCGATACACAAAGTGAAGGCATTGTACAAGATGCTTTGGATAAAGCCGCCAAGGGAAGAACTACAATAACTATCGCTCATAGATTATCGTAAGTCCTCGCACACTCGAAACATGGGCAGAATTCTAATGAGAATGAACTCATGCACAGAACCATTCGAGATGCCGATCGGATTCTGGTCATGGGTGGAGGAGAGATTCTTGAACAGGGAACGCATAATGAATTGCTCGCTAATGAAAATGGCTCTGTAAGTTGATCAGCGTTCTGTATTTGAGCGGACTAAAGAGGAAACTGATGCTGTTTTGTTCAGTACGCACAACTGGTATTCAACCAGAAGCTAGCACAAGAAGCAGTGGAAGATGTTCTTAACGTTGTTCCGCCTCCTGAAGATCAGCTATTAACTTCCATCTCTGCTGTCTCTCGACCTGCGGATTCACCAATTAGAGAAAAAGAATTCCCAGATCTGAAACGAGCTACGACCGGTAGATCATTGGCCAGTGCTGCTCTTGATGATGTTCAAGCGAGAAGGGAAGCTGCAGCGCTGGATGAAGACAGATTACCAAGTTCTTTGAAGATGTATGCTAGGTTATTAAAGTTGAACGGTGCTCAAAAGACGCTTTATATCTTCGGTAAGTCTCGTGGGGCCTGAGAAGCCAAAGAATCTGGACTTACAACGTTATCGCTCGATTCACTCTAGCTGCCATCGGTGCTGTTTGTTCGGGATTAGTATATCCCTCTTTAGCCATTCTTTTCGGTTATGCTTTGGCAGATTTCCAAATTCAAGGTTTCCCAGGATGGGAGAGCGCTATCAAACATGCTCTTAATCAAAAAGCGTGAGTCCGCTGTGTTCTTTCATGAATCTCCGTCAAGTCCACTCAGGCAATCAGCGCTAATTCGGATCACCGAGAACAGGCTGTTTTACTTTGTCACTGCTATCTGTGCCTTCATCGCGACATACGTCCAGATTGTTGGATTCTCAAGTACTGGATGGGATTTAAATGCAAAGTTGAGAAAGGAGAGCTTCAAGGCTGTTTTGAGACATGATATTGGCTGGTTCGATGAGGACGCAAACTCTGTAAGTGTATTTGTATTCATGTAAAGCTGTGCACTTTACACTTGACTGATCAGTGTCGTCTACACTTCGCAGACCGGAGCTGTAACCTCTAATCTCGCCGAGAACCCTCAAAAGGTCCAAGGTCTTTTCGGAGTTACCCTCGGAACCATCGTTCAATCTATCGCTACTCTCATCGGAGGATGTGTCATTGGGTTGATATATGGACCTCGTGAGTCCACATGATCCAACGAGCTCGACATCGAATGAACTCCGAGATCCGTATACTATACAAAAGTTGGTGATCGGCTGCTGACGAACGAAATCACCTAGTTCTTGCTCTCATTGGTATCGCTTGTATCCCTCTGCTCATATCCGGGGGTTATATCCGACTCAAGGTGGTAGTTTTGAAGGATCAGAAGATGAAGAAACTACATGCTGCATCTGCTCATTTGGCATCGGAAGCAGCAGGTGCGGTACGAACCGTAGCATCCTTGACGAGAGAAGATGATGTGGATAGGATTTACTCTGAAGCATTGAAAGAACCTATGAAGGTCAATTTGTGAGTCGATGTTCTGAACTAAGTCTACATATACATACAGCAGAAATTGATTTCGAAATGGTATAGCCAAACCTCTATCAAATCTCAAGCTCTTTACGCTGCCAGTCAAGGTATTTCATTCTTGATCATCGCTTTGATCTTCTATATTGGTGCTTTATGGATTATCGATGGGAAATACACTACCAACAAATTCTTCACTGTGCTTACTGCCGTTGTAGGTTGCTTAGAAGCTCTCTGTAATTACGTGAACGAACAAGCTGACACTGTGATTGGCAGATCTTCGCTACTTTACAAGCAGGAAATGTTTTCACCTTTGTACCCGATGCTTCGAAGGCCAATTCATCTGCAGCTTCAATATTTAGGTTGATGGATAACGAGCCACAAGTTGACCCTGATTCTCCTGATGGAAAGAAATTGGCTCATGATCAAGTACAAGGTCATATACGCATCGAGGATGTACACTTTAGATATCCTACCAGACCTGGAGTCAGGGTATTGAGAGAATTGAGTATTGACGTACCTGCTGGATCTTAGTGAGTATTTCAAGACCTTTCCTCGTTCCGGTCACGGGGGTGGGTTCACTGATTGCGTTGTTTGCATTGCGCAGCGTCGCATTAGTAGGCCCTTCTGGATGTGGTAAATCCACTACAATCCAGTTGCTCGAACGATTCTACGATCCCTTAATTGGTCGAATTACTCTAGACGGAGTCGATATCAAGGACCTGAACGTGGCTAATTTCAGAGATCAAGTCGCTTTGGTGTCTCAAGAACCAACTTTATATGCTGGTACAGTTCGATTCAATGTTTTGTTGGGAGCCAATAAACCTATGGATCAAGTCACAGAGAAAGAAATTGAGAACGCTTGTAGGGATGCTAATATTGTGAGTCATGATTATTGATTGTTACTAATTGTCTTTTTGAAAATGGAGCTAATGTCAAGGATATAGTATGATTTCATCATGTCACTTCCTGATGGATTTGAAACTGAAGTTGGTGGAAAGGGATCACAATTATCAGGAGGTCAAAAACAACGTATAGCAATTGCCAGAGCTTTAATAAGAAATCCTAAAGTTCTTTTACTTGATGAAGCTACTTCTGCATTAGATAGTCAAAGTGAAAAAGTTGTACAAGAAGCACTTGATAAAGCATCTAAAGGGAGAACTACAATGTAAGTTCAATTCGTTCTCCCGAGTAATTCAAAATACTGATTAATAATGGATTTGAAATTCAAAGAGCAATAGCACATAGATTATCATCAATTCAACATTCAGATCAAATTTATTATTTCTCTGAAGGTAAAGTTGCTGAACATGGTACACATCAAGAATTATTATCTAAGAAAGGAGGATATGTGAGTTTGGTCTTTTTGTTTGATCTTGGAGAAAAAATCTTAAATCAATTTGCTAATTGTGCTATTGTGCTTTTATTATTTAGTATGAATTGGTACAGATGCAGAATTTAAGTAAACAATAGGGTTTAGCGTTTACATGGAAAAATAGAATAGGATATAATGGTTTTTATAAAGTATACACAGATGTTGTTTCACTCGATTCATGGGATACAAGGTTTTATAGTGAATGTTATGTATATTGTATAGACTTTAATATGGTCGTGATTGTTCGTTTCAATCCAATGCAAGTGTATGTGGCAAACGATAGAGACAGATGGGCAGATTCATCTCGCAATATTGTATTAGTTCCGTTTACGAAGCCGGATGAGTTCAGCTTAACACATCCTTTCAGAGAATCTTGAAAGAGACAAGAAAGAGGGTAATTTGAAATTGAAAATAATGTGAATAAAGCTTTGAACGTATTCGACTTTTTGGCTTCTTCGCTTCGACTTGAATTTGATATTATTTTATAAAGTAGCAGCATAGGTCTACATACTGTATGATGATTTACAATGGATCCTGTTGAATAAATAGCCAACAGCGTCAGCATGCTTCTGGGTTAAGAAAGGATAGTTGTTCGCCTCATCTGAATTGTGCAGTTATATACATGACGAAGAACAAGGGACACTGCTTGACTGGCTATTCGACAACGTTAACATTCGTCTGGGAGTAGAAAGGTTTGTTGTTCGACTGGTTGGAGCTTTGTACTTAAAAATATGACGAAATACAAGGGATTTCACTTGACTGACCTATCAGGCTTCTTATTGTAGAAAGGATTATTATCAGCCTCGCTTACAACACTTTGCTAGCACAAAGCTATATAAGCCGACTAGATTCTTCGAGTTCATATCGCCTTTCTGTCTTTTTCATCTATTGATCTAACCATAGTCTGAATATCGCCACCCATCTAAAACGTTATCCTGTTGCCAATACTCACTAGGTGAGTACATGATTTTTGCCATACCTCGAAGGGCATATTCTGTCGACCTCACTGATTTATGAGTGGAATGCTAATTCCTCTAGCTTGTATTTATCGAGAAGCCATGCCCACCAACGACACGAACACATCTTCATCGAACCAGCCTGGGGATACTGCGGTGCCCTCTTTCACACCATGGAAATCTGAAGAGCAGTGGCAGAGAGAATTGGCTGCTATTGAAGCAGAATTCAGACGAATGAATTATTTGGAGTGAGCCTCGATTGAGTAGTACTAATCTTCTTGTAATTGAAGACATGCTGATGAACAGCAATCATTTAGACCAGCCTTACTCGGAACGCTTGATACTTTGCGCAAAACAGATTGCGAGAATAGAATAAGGCAACACGAGGTATCAAGAATATACGAGAGAAGCGGAGTGACAAAAGAAGATTCTGAATGGTGAGTACCCCATCAGGTTTACCTTCCTATTGTTTGAAGCTTCGAATTTGGGTCAATATCATGACCGCATATATGAAGCTTAGCTGATGATCCATTTTGTCCTAGGCATTTGAAATCAGCCTTTGTCAGACTTGAAATGGGACAAGAAGGAGTGTCCGAGGAAAAACTTACATCAACTCTGGGTCCTTCGTTGCCTTGCGAGATAACTGTCCTGTCCAAGGATCTTTGGCTAGCCGGGTTGAATTACTTAGCAGGAATAGGCCGCCTAGGATCAGCCTCCAGTGAGCTAGATATAGCCCCCTTCAAAAGCGAAGTGAAAGATGAGTAAGTCGCTCGTCAAACCCGTGGGTATTTAGGAATTTCTAACTCCAAAACATATAGCGCCTTGGATCTCAACGGAAATCAATCTGACGTGGACAGATTCAAGAGAATCTCTACACAACTTAACGCTTCTACCAAACCATGTGAGGTTTGAGAGCAAGGACAGAAATTCAGAGTCGGGGGGTCCAAGGTAATCCGAATCGATTTCTCAAGGGTCTTATTAGTCTCATATGGTGCACATCAATTCACAGTCGATAATGTTAATCACTATTTGTATATAACCATACGTTCTCCAAATTCATTGTGGATATTTAACGTGACGATGCATCTTTCCATTTTTATGTAATTTTCATTCCTTACATTGGTCACAGTCTAGATAGGTATCATTTCAATTCCATTCCAATGATTAAATTTCAAGTCCATTCAAATGATTAAATTTCAAATCTCATATCTTATCAACAAAATATCTCAACGAGAAAATGACGTACAAGTAAGAAAGTTAGAGTCGATTGGAATCAGGTAAGACCCAAATCGAAGTCATGATTTATAACGTTAAATTATGATAAAACGCCACGGCACATGAAGATGTAAAGGAATTAACGACATCTTTCATTCAACATCCTGAATCAAGAATACTAGTAGTACTTGAATGAATCCTGAAATTAGGAACGAAAATGAAGCTGATGTTTTATTTTTCTCAATTGGTTCGCTTACAAGTGATTGCTTCGGTATATTCATTCTCAGTTAGTATTATGTTATTTGGTTATTCACCTTTTCTCGTCATAAGCTAACTATAATTTGATTCCAATTGAATTATAATTTTGTTGATTGTGTAGATAATAACAGGCACAACGGATGCTATCAATCTCAACACAAATTGCCGTACATGAAAAGGATATGTTGCTGACTTGTATTGCATGCTTGATGATACTCCTATATCCAGTCTGAAATGTACTGTTATTGCAAGACAGTGTACTATGCAATGCATGTCCAAGACACCTAAGAATATCCGAAAGAGAGAAAAATGAAAACAAACCGGAAAATGACTAAAGAGAAACACAAGTTTGAAAGATTATATAGATCATATAACGTATTAAAAGCCTTATCCGATTTCGTTATAATAAAATTAAGCAAGAAACTAACAATAAGAGCAAATACAAAGATGTCGTGTCGTAGTCGACGGGGAAAAAAGCGTTGAAATATATGGAAAGGTTAACCGCATCAAACGGAAGACCGGAACACCAATTCTAATTTATGTCTATTATTTGTTGAGACGTGAGATCTCTGAAAGATTTAATGCTCTTGTCTCCATGGCTCATTGACTGCGTTGGAAGAGTTGTTCTCGTGGAAATTGACCGGTGGATAACCCATCCCGCCGGCGAACGGAGGAGGTCCGGACTGTGATACAGATGCAACATCAGCTTTCAATCTTGGAACCCGCTATTGAGTCTACTCACCTCAGGTCCCCATGGCATGTTCTCGCCACCTTCTCCACCGCCCCGACCACCATATTGCATGCCTTCAACGTTGTACATTTGACTTCGTGGAAGGGCGTGAGGAGGCGGTGCGGTAGGTGGGTACATGTGACCTTCATATCGCACTGGGTAATTTGATTCGATTTGTTGAGGTCTGCTATTTGAGCCGGAATTGTTATTGCTGTTTGAGGAATTGTTATTGTTAGAGAGTGAATGAGCTCTTAAGTCGGCTGGAAAGGAAGATGAAGAGACATATGGAGAGGCAGTTGGAGCCTGTGTGACATGAATAATGTTAGCCATTTGACAAGGTAGACTCGGGATGGTGAAAAAGGACATACTGAAGAAGCTGATAAGACTCTGCTTCTGTTGCCATTTCCACCTGAATTTCTGTATGGATCATTGTTGTTCGTATCTGATCCAGCATTAGTACCGGAAGGGTTCTATCTTCTTTCATCAGCTTTGGTGTCGCAACGTGAAAAGACAAGACTCACGGTGTTAGATCGACCTTGACCACTGCCATGTCTTGGAGGTGGACTTGGCATTTGCCCTCCAGCAGGATTTTCTTGACCATACGTGACTCGAAGAGTATACAATTGTCGTCTCAGATCAGAGTTTTCATCTCTGAGGTAGCCATTCTCGTTTTGAAGTTGAGCAAACTCTGGTGAGTGAGTGCCGATTGGCATCCTTGATGGCCCAGGTGGGTAGGGCAATTGACCTAATTGTCGTCTAGCATCTTCCAGTTGAGCGGTAAGTACTTGAACCGATTCTTCGAGCTAAGAAGAAGTTGAGGATCAATTTCATGACTCAATGTTTCATTATACGGAAAGAAAAGCCTTACAGCTTTGACTCTGGCCTTTTGTTTCTCTCTATGTCGTTTTTGTGCTTTGGCATTTCGGGTTCTGCCATCCATATCGTCGGACATGTTCATTAATGAAGTTGTGGAGTTACCTTTGAAGCTTGATAAGAGGGATTTGGAGGAAAGGGAGGAATTAGGGGACATGACGGGATTGTGCGGTGGGGGCGGGCCGTTGTAATAGGATGAAATCTTGAATAATTATTTGACGGGGGTAGGTCGATAAGTGAGATTCAGGCAAAGCAGTTATATGCTTAACCTAACAAATTACACGGTAATGTTGCGATACTACAGACTTGTCTTAGCCTGCGGTTGAACTGTTTACCGATAGTTGTGCGCAAGTCGCTGTTTGCAAGAAGGAAAAGATCGAATCTAAGATAGGATGAAAAGTTTTTTCTCCGGGCTGAATGAGAATTTGTGAAACAAACTATATTACTGCGGTTTCAGACTTGATTAGCGATTGATCTGAGACGCAGTAATCGAAGATTAGGGATACAATGTCACGTCCGCAAGTGTATGGTCAGGAGAAGAAACGAATGCAGATAATACGAAGCTATTACCAATTACAAGAAAATAAGGAAGGAAAATGGGTGAGGTTAAAAAGTTTGAAGGAACTGGATCTGGGCCAGATTCGGAGGTGGAGGGTTGTTTGGGGAGATCGAGATCGGCAATCGCGACAACTCACCTGTCAATAGCGATGCCAAATGAATTGATGGTCAAAGATGATCAGAAAGCCGTGTTGTGATAGGTAATTTACTGGGAGGGAAGATGGGATAAGATAGTACGAGAAATTACACTACTGGTTATATAATGTTTGATATATATATGGAGGGTAGATTGAAAATATGGTTATGGGAATCCCCGATGTGAAGGAGAAAAGTAAGATTCCGTAAAGGATTACGCAGTTTACAGAATGATATATCGTTTAAATTGATGATAAAGGGGAATAACGCCGTTGGATAAATAGGGAAGAACAACGGAATCGGAATAGGTAGAGATGGGAGATGAGTAGTATGAGTGGAAGATTATTATATAGATATAATAATAATTTAGGATGCCGAAATTAAAAACAGAATATTAAGTAAAAGAAAAGAGGTGGTGACTACTCTTTAAATAAAATGTAAAGTCACTAGTCTGATTTTCATATATGATTAATCCTTGATTACTTTTTTTCATATTTTACCCTGATCTTTTTTTTCCCTCTCTTTCCAAACCTCTAGACATGAGGTACTCCTGAGGGTTTCTCGTTTGTCTTACGTGGAAATCGATGTGGGGGAATGAGGGGAGAAATGCTACTCATCGTTTCATTTATGGATCGGGGAATGCGGCTTCTACTGCTGTCTTTCAAACATACCGACCCGATATATTAAATGAACGGCAAATGCTAATTTCTTATGACTTTTCCTTTTGAATTGAATTCGTGTTTCTCATAAGAGTTGCTACGAGACATTCCCGAACCCCCGGCGATCGAGTTCAAACACCTTCCTCTCAGCTGGCTTTCGATAGCAGAGCTTAGAGGTCCTTGCGAGAAAGGGGGTGACACCGCATCTGATGACTGGGTGACTACCCTGTCAGTCAAACCCTTTTCCCCCTTTCCCTGCCACTTGTATCTCATGAACACCCAAAACGATGTGATATCCAACCTCTCTTATCAAGAACCGAGGTATGTTTCATGGGTTGAACCAGGGACAACCCAAAAATAATCTTTACTAAGATATGTCTCTTTCTGCTAAACTGATATGCTCTTCCCGATCGGTTCTCCTTCATCTTGTCTCGGCATGGAAGAATCTATACCAAGTTCTTCTTGCCGTCTGTCATCTTCTTTGCCCATGATCGAGACGCCCTAACAGATGACCCATGCGATACATCTTGGAGGAGATCTGTTGGATAGTCTTAGTGTATGAGCTACGACCAGACCCAAACTCAAGAGTTCGGAGCATTTTCTAGGTTTCACAGCTGCATTAACCCATCTTTCATTAAAGTGTATAGCGCGTCTTGGAAACAATTATCATCTCTATAGCTTGCATCTTGCCTTTTGCATCAATAGTGTGGGGTCAGTCTTTATTTCGATCAAGTTTTTCAAATGCCGGTAAATGAAAAAAGATAAAACCCTTAAAACCCCCGATAGTCCCTTCCTCGTGAGCTTGACCAGGTACAAGTGCAAGTCCTCCTTTAGTGGCTGTGAAGCACGTCGTGGCCTTTCGGTTCTGGGCATATTATTTTCACATCAAGATGTAAATATCTTCATCAGAGGCGTTTCTCTTCTTCCTCCTTCTCGCAGCTTTGCAGATCAGACTACCGATCTAAAAGCTTTTCTTCATGCCAAAGTAAGCTTGCCTTAAGATATCAATCCCGTTGGAATCTGCTGAAGGGTTATTAAACCTCCACTTTTTAGTAAAGATAGCCCTGAAATTGACATATGATAAGCCGGTTCACGATCGTGAGATGATGGCATGACGATCGAGAATATACGGCATCAATTAGTAAGATACCATTCAACTTCTGGAAAAAAGGAAAATCTGTGCAAATTATCGTAATTCTCTCAACCGACACTTACCGTCTCACCAAACAAACCACCAATTTGGTTGCCCATAACAACTTTATAATACTTTTGTGAATTCATGTTAATCAGTTAGACTCCATAAGTCTGGCTTTGCTTAGTTTCGGCTCGGCCGTATGATGGTTTCGGCTTAGAAACGATTTTGGGCTTTTGGTACTGAGATCACTCTGATATATTCACTCAACGTCATATCTCCAACGTCTCGAATGTGCATACGAATAGGCTGTGCGGCCACATTCATCGGGTTCTCGGCGCCGGAGTGGCAGTTTTTGGCTTTTTCGAGATCCCATATTTCGGTATCAAATGTTGGCGGTTCGGCGTTGTTAAAAACGTCTTGGTCCGCGTATATACGCATTTATCAGTCACTGCGGTAACAGTAATATGATCAATAAGATCTTGGATATCAATACTAGCTTACTGCGTTAATGAGCAATTAACTTAAATGAAGCGGATATGATGAAAACTAGTTAATGTTGAGTCTAATATATCACGCGACATATTGCCGAAAGCTCGAATCGTCAAATTCGCCGCTCAACAGATTAGGGGAGCCCTAGTGACTCACTCGAAGTCTGTGCCACAAAACAGATCTGCCTGTTGTTCTGTAGTCAAAACCCCGGAGGTATATCAGGCTGTGAAGTGAATCGCCTTGAGCGACTTGTGAAATCGATATAATCCAGATCTGTCAATATGTCCATGTAGGCGATCTTTCTCCACATTGACAAGTGTCGACTGTCGATGTACCGAGTGCCCGCGTCTTTGTCCATGTTACCAGGGCTCTCCTTTCAACGATTCAAGAAGGTCCGAGAAAGCTACGAGGGGAATCGCCGCCAGTCTTTTGGAGGTGGAACGATAAATTCCTAATTGAGTACCATATCGCGTCCGTTTCAATATTTGGAGCCGTCATATCGACTACCGCGTCCCTCTCTCTGTACGAGGCTTGATATTGTCATATGTGATCTTCAACTTCAACCTGCATTTTGTCATTGCATTGAACGAGACTACATTGGCGTTTTACCCGAATTATTCAAGCGGGCGACTCGGGTTTATTGATAAGGCATCAAATTTAATCCAGTTATCGTTCTTTTTACGTTACGGAATACTCCGGAACAATCATTGTTACATCATCACTCATTGATTTCTAAAGTTCAGCATACTTCAGATTAAGATTAAGCGATGGAGTAGAGTTGAAACCGGAGATTGGTGACCATGCGAGTAGCTGTAATTGGATCTGGTCTGGCAGGTCTCACTACTGCCTATCTGCTTCGGGAGGAAGGAGTAGAGGTATGGCTTATAGAGAAAGTGAGTGAATCAATTTCGTACTTCCTTAACATTTCTGACGCGTACATCTAGTCAAGTAAACTAGGATTCCATTCACAATCTGTAGAGATTCCTTTAATCCCTTCCAACGATCCCGAAAAGTCGACGCGCGGAAGAAGCAGGAGTAGAAACGCAAAGGAAGAGGGCAGTCCTGAAGAGAAATGGGTAGTGGATGTCCCTATGAGAGGGTTTCAAGGGGGTATGTTGTCCTTTTGTTTGTCCGTGCAGGAATCAAAATTTAGTGCAGGTCTTAGCTAATTCTTATTCCTCACTGCAAAGGCTATTATCCTTTGTTACTCGCATTATATAATCACTTAGGTATTCCACTTAAAACAGCAAATTATAAATTTTCATTCTCTTCCTCTCAATCAACCTATTTTATTCATTCTGGATCATCAGGCTATTCTATACCTTCATTGCCTTCAAGAGCATGGTTGAACATTTTCACTCTTGTTGGAGATCTTTTGACCTTCATTGGCGTGGCAATATGTTACTCAATCATGGTACTTTTGGGTCTATTCGCATGGCACGATCTATTACCTAGATGTATTTCACGTCCACCCGATTTGACCCTGCGCGAATTCACTTCGACAATGTCTTCATTCTTATCTTGTCCGCTTACCGTACCTATCCCATTCAGGCCTTATCCAATATGGACACCACTAGGTGATATTTTCGAATTCTTCATAAGTCGAATTGTTTTACCTCTTTTCTCGGCTGTTGGGACAATGACAGATGCGGATGTTTGGTCTTTACCCGTTAGAATCATCCTAGAATATATGCACTTGACATTAGGAACAAATCATTATCATCCTGCAGAAGGATTTTCTGCAGCTGACATAGCAGAAAAATTAGCAAAACCTGTTTGCGAACAGGGTGAAGATCATCTGAAATTATCAACGGAAATTATTGGATTAGAATACATTTCTTCTCATGAAGGAATACGGCTGACGATGAAGGATCAGACCGGTTTGGATGGAGGGAGGAATGAAGAACTCATAGTGGATAAAATAATACTGGCTACTCAAGCTAGCGTCGCGAAGAGATTGTTAGAAGGTTTGGAGGATAGTTTGAGAAGTGCTGGAAGGGATAAAGAGAAAAGGAAAATATCGGAAATGAGAGCTGCTCTGGGCAAGGTCAGATATAGAGTGAGTTACTATTCCTTAACTTCTCTGAGACCCGTGCGAGAATTACATGTGTGTGAAGATGATTTGACCAGACGCTGAATTTTTATTCTTTTCCATAGGAAACAATCGTAGTAACCCACGGAGATACCTCTATCCTACCTTCTCTCAAGGATAGGCGAGATTTGAACTTTTTCCTACCTGATGATCAGATCACGCTACCTTCGATACAACCAGCACCTCTGACTCACCGTTCAGCGGAGTATCCAGTACCTTACTTCACTCCTATTGAAGATCAAATATACACTCAAACAACCCAAATCATATATCCTCCCTCTCGCCTTAAGAGGAAGTATGGACAGGATCGACCTGTATTCCAAACTACCAATCCGTGTGTACCTATAGATGCCGCCAAAGTAATAGGTATATCCAAATTAGAGCGGTAAGTGATTCTCATCAGTTGCGAGGAAAAATTTAAAACACCTTTGAGAAGCTTTTTCAAGTCGAATCGCTCATGTGCCCATTAATAGTGCTTTACCTCTCAAAGAGCCCTGCAAAGTCCTTCCATTTCTTCAAAATACGTCAAGATCATATTTACCACCTTCAACAATCGTACATATAGTTGGATCTTATGCTTACCCTGGGATTCCGTTGTTAGAAGGATGTGTAGGTAGTGCGAAGATGGCTGCAGAATTCATACTAATGGAAGTTAGACCGGAACGGAATCACCCAGATGGAAAGCCAATGGATGTTTCTGAAATGAGAAAAGTAGTTGGCGGAGTTGATTGGACGACAGGCAAAGGAGGAATATGGGGTAGGTTATGGAGATGGAGGTTAATAGATACGCCTTGGGGTCAATTCTGCTAAGAAATTCAGGATTCTTATCGACAACGATGTCTGTTGTAAGATAATCAGTCAAATGCATTCTTTAGAATATTCATCATGCCTGATAAAAAGTTAGACCAGTTTCATTTGATTTGCCAGCTTCGCCAAGCCAAAGTATCCGGAAATAGTCTGATTGTGTATCATCCAGTCCATTGCTCTGTTAAAAGACTCACAGATAACAGTAAAGCTTGTTGATAAGTAGCGCGGGCTTCCAGCATAATATGGAGTCTTACAAATTTGGATTCAAAATGCGTCCTCTTCGTAAGAGGTTTGACAACTTCTAGTCGTTGGATCTCGAATGCTCTTCTCGATCATAATCTTTCTTTCGCTTTAACATAGCTGATGGCGATGACATTGTCAATTGTCGAGATACTTGGGAATTCGACAAGGAAAGTTTGTCGTCTTTCAGCGACCGATTGAGACTGAGGGAGCCCACGGGATCGTATTAGTCCTGATGAGTCGACTCTCAAGAGTATCAAAGTTCCAGTAGTTTGGGAATCAGAGTATGAATAACGTGCAGGAAAGCAGACAATGATGTTGAGGTTTCAGATATCCTTCTCGTAGATAATCAGATATCTAGCAATGTACCACATTACACCCAAGCCCTTTCCCTTCGTGTGTTATTGAAGGCTACTCGAATCCTGTGCTGTCCCAAGAGCCAAAATGGCTGTGGCACCAATTTCAGGCAAACAAGTACTCGTAATCCACTGGCGAATTGTCCCTTGATTCCTTTGCCGTTGATATAGTTCCTAATGACTGGATAGTTTCAAGAACCCCACCGGGTATCTTGAATCCAATTACAACAAGCCTCAGATTTGGCAGTATGAAAAACAGATCTTCGCATGCCTTACTCCGAAGACATATCTTACTCCAGAGACATTGAACATTCATCCAGAACAATCATAATCAAGAGCTAGCGTACCATGATAATCTCACTCTCTTCGCGATATCCGCAAACGCTTCCATCGTCAATGCAAACATTTATGATTGAAAGTCTGGTAATTAGTGGATTTGGACCAGATCTTTCAGTAGGATCGGATGATACTAAGACTCGTTAGTCTCATCTTGATTCTTATCTAAATTTGCATTCTGCTACCGTCAAATACCACTAGATACCTGGATATAGATATCATTCTGCCGAAATGGATCTTCCAGCTGACCAAATATGACTGGATCCCAACACGCCGTATTCCACACACGAATGAAGGCAAGATTCATGTCTGATATCTCGGTCTCACCCAAGGAATTTTAACGGATAACACGCCGTTTATGAAAACAGCAGAAAAGAACTGGCATTGATAACGGATCCTCCGGCCCGTGATCGGATCGTTCAACTTCAATCTTCTCCATCCTCTTCAAAAATCCCCGAAAAACGGACAAATTTCGATTATGTTTTTACGTTTATATATTCGGTTTCACTTGGGTTCTATTTTCGTACCTTTTCAATTTGTTTGGCTTATTCCCCATGGAGCACCTTTGCGCTTCAATTATAGCATGATGTCAAGGTTTAACTCCTTTGAACAAAGGCTCACCTCTCACATGATTTACCATCTCGGATTAAACCGAATAATAAAAGAGTTGAGCAACCTCATATAGATCATCTCAATCTCGGTCAAAAAGCGCCGGTTCAAAGAAAAATGTATCAAGATCATCTGATCAACGTTTTTTGCTCGGTCGTAAGAACAACGAAGATATACTCTGGTGAAGTGGTACAATCGAAGTCGTCCAGTTGCAAAAATTATATTAACCTTCTCATCGTTATCATACGCCTGGTTATTTACGATCGTTGGAAATCCCAATTCCAAGAGGACACTGAATCAAGGTGGTATCCGGTACAAGATGACGAGTTTACCTATGCAAGAGAAGAAAGAAGATGTAATTCAACTGGAACATACTGATCAAGTTGAATTATCAAGAAATCATGAAGATGATTTAGTAGCTACAAAAGTTAAACTTGATCAAGGTCATGCTGATATTTATTATGAAGCATTAGAAAGATATCCTAATGATTCAATGATTAATATTGATGATGAAAAGAAATTAAAAAGAAAATTAGATAGAAGAATTTTACCTCTTTTAGGTATTTGTTATTTCTTTTATGTAAGTTCAATCAATCAATAATATCGAAATTATAAAACAATTGTTGATCGTGAATGATTTTTATGTTTAAATAGTATGTTGATAAAACTACTTTATCTTATGCTGCTATTTTTGGTATTAAGACGGATCTCAAACTTCATGGTACACAATATTCTTGGTTATCAAGGTATTTTCAATTTTAATTCTACCTTGATGTAAAATTACAAGTCCAACGAAGGATTAATGATTTCTACAGTATCTTTTATTTCGGTTGGTTGGCATGGGCAATTCCTTCTAATTTAATCATGCAAAGATCTCCTCCTGCCTACTATTTAGCCGGAAATATCTTCATGTGGGGTACTTTATTGATGTAAATTTTCTACTTTTGATCAATTACCTATATTTTTAAGCTGATTCACAATGATTACAGGCTTCAAGCCGTTTCGAAAAATTTCGCTACTATCGCTGTTTTACGTATTTTATCAGGAGCAGCAGAAGCTATTGCTGATCCAGCGTATGTCTTTGCGAACCAGATCATATATAAAGTAAAGATGTTAACAACTGATAATTCATGTATAGATTCATGTTAATTACTTCTATGTATTATACTCGTGCTGAACAACCATCGAGAATTTCATTTTGGTACGCTTTCAATGGTGTTGGTGTAGCAGGAGGTGGTTTGATTGGTAATCTTGTTTTTTGCTTTTTATCGCTTTATCCTGATACAAGAAGACAAAGAATAACGCTGTGAATAGGTTATGGGATAGGTCAAATAAATGGAGCACTCGCTTCGTGGAGATACGAATTTATCATTGTTGGCGCTTTCTGTGCAACGTGGGCTATAGCTTTAGGTTTGTTTCTTCCTAATTCTCCAGCTACGTTTAGAGGTTTCACTCATGAGGAGAAATTGTGAGTAACAGTGTTATTTCACCTCGGCTTGAGCTGTGAGACTGACAAGATGAGATCTATGCTGTAGACTCATGATTGCTCGGATGAGACGAAACCAAACTGGTGTTGAGAATAGAAGAATTAAATGGCATCAAATCAGAGAAGCAGCTACTGATTATAAAACTGTTAGTTCGATTGCTCTCGACATCAGAGAACATGTACAATGCTGATTTGTCAATCAAAAATTAGTACATGTACTTATTCTTGGGTATGATTTGTAACATACCTAATGGGGGAATAAGTAACTTCTCTACTTTGGTAAATCGTCATTTAGAGCGATAAACATTACTTGCAGGTTGGGTTAAATCGCTAACACTGTATATTGTGTGATATATAGGTTATTGCAGGTTTAGGATTTGATAAATTACATACAGCTTTATTAGGTATACCACAAGGTGTATTAGTAGTTATTTGGATTGCATCAGGCGCATTTCTAAATGAAAGATTACCTAAAAATAGTAGAACTTTAGTTTCTGCAATTTTTATGATTCCTACTATTGCTGGTGGCTTAGGTTTTTTACTTGCTCCTTCAAATGCTTATGTTGGTAGACTTATTTGCTTGTTAGTTTGACCATCCTAAACGATTCTTATTTCGTTTCCGTTATCAAACTTACAACTTTATTGTTTTAGCTATTTGACAGGATCATATCAAGCTTCATTTGTTATTTTTTTATCAGTTTTAACTTCAAATACTGCTGGTCAATCTAAAAAAATGATCGTATCAGGTGTTATTTGGTTTGGAGTGAGTTTATCAATTTGTTTTTCCAAAATATTTCACCTCTTCTCTTACCATGAAATGATTTATCTAATCTTGAAGTTGAAGTCAAAATACTGATTTTTCATGTAGGCTTGTATAGGCAATATCATCTCACCTTTTTTTATTTAACAAAACAAGCACCAAAATATAAATTAGGTATTGGTTCTTTATTAGCTGCAAATATAATTGAATTATCAATGTTTTTCATTTTTAGATTTGTTTTCATTTATGAAAATAAGAAAAAGAAAAAATATCTTGAAAATATGATTAATTCAAATGGACATGAAAATCAAGAAGAATTTGATCCTAATACAACTGCTTTTGCGGATTTAACTGATAAAGAAAATCCTTATTTTGAATATGTTTATTAGTTTCACATATTAGCGAGTCTATTCCTTAATCGCTTTGATATTATCAGTATTGTATCTAGATTAATCAATGGAAATTTTCCTACGGTGTAAATTGATAAGGTCGAATTGTGAATAATGTAATTTGTGTGTCTTGTTCCTAGAACCGTCGTGCGGGATTTTGTGGACGACGATTTTTGTACCGGTGATCAAAAGGAATCAATGGAGTTGTGTATATTTACTTGATTTTGTAACAAATAATTGTAGTTTGGTGTAATCAGTAGTGACAACACAATGTATGTAAGTTACCTGTCACTTGTTCCCGTTGTGATCCCACTTCAAAGATCGAATCAAGTCGAATCCAACGTCAGATTCGATAACCTGATCTGGTGTTCATACTGATCGCAAAGCATTCGCAAGATACTAACGATTGAGATCCTGGGTCTAAACTATCGGAGAATCGTTCAACGTCAGAATATTCTGTGAATTTCTTCTTTAATTGTCCTTCTTCCGTTTAGTGGCTACCCAAAATGCGGCCTAAAGAAGTTTGTGAGTTATATTAGCGTCTAGGGTCAAGAGAAGAACGATTTATGACCCCAACTAGAACTCACATTGTACTCGTGCTTGAGCATACCATCAGGTATACCAGTATATGTACTACTAATCATTTTTTCTTCTTTTATATCAAAGCCTACCTTTCTTGCAAGCTCTTTAACTTCATCTAAGCTCAATTCTATACTTCCTTCACCTGTCGGTGATTTTTTAGGTGAATTTTCAAAATGCCATAAGAGTGGACCGACATTTATCCAAACTCCATCATCTGCTAATATCGTATGTATTATTTTAAGATAATTCAATACGTTTCTTGCCTGAATTAAAATAATTTTCAGACATCAGTACGCTTTGGAACGAAAATGAAGAAGCAAATCGGAAAAATTTCGAAAATGGACTCACACAATCTATGAAAAAACAAGTTACTACTGCACCCCATCTTCGTTTTTGACAAATTTGTCCATCCTCTGGTATTTCATCCCATCCTTCTTCAGTTTTTGGTGGAGGTATATCCCATGAAGATGGTCCGTAAATTTCTTCAAAATCTCCAGCTACTAATGAGAATGCTCCTCCTTGATTATTACCCAATACGTCAGATGGACATATATCCGGTATCTGAACTCGACGTAGTAAATTGTGCATTGTAGATAAGTGATTGGAAAAGGAGTGGAGGTAAGGATATATTGTATGAGAATTACGTTTTGTCGTGCTATTCCACAATGAATTTTTAGAATTTACTCAAAAGGATTACAAAAAGCATACAGACTTACTGATTCAAGACCCAGTCGGATGCTATTAGCATGTACGAACTGAATTCATTGCCTTGTGATGCGAAACCTATTGATCACAGAATATCAACTGTGTTCAATCGTTTCCTTCCAAGCTTTTCGAATTTGGCTCACCTCTTGCAGCAATTTCCATAGCTAGCCTTCCGAGACCACAACCAGGTACAAGAACTCTTATACTACCTCTATCTCGCTCTATACTCCTCTCACCGTTTTCTATCTCGCCAATAATTTCACTTTCAGAGATAGGTAAAGGGTAATACCTTTCCAAAGCTTCTAAACATGGATCATAACATGCTTTCCTTTCTTTTATGCCTTCTATCGCCCAATCTCTAACAAACGATCGAAGTGTACTTCGGATTTTATCTTGAGCTGAATCTGATTCTTGTTGCCTTTTATGATGAATTGTGGGCACTTGTCGACCATCTTGTTCATTTTCATGCCCGTCACTATGGATTTGGTGTCCGCCGTCGGCATGATCATGTGAATGATGATGATGATGACGATTGTAAGAATGAGCTGATTCCTCGGATTCTACCATTTCTGCAAATACTGGTGAAGCTATCATTTCATCGATGAATTCCGAATTCCTATCGTAATGAGTTCATCAGCTTACGCTCAAAAGAAGAAAATGACATAGATTTACCGCCGTATACCTTCATCAACAGCATCAAGCTTTTCCCGATACCCAATCGAATCGTACAATTCTTTAGATTCTTTAGGTAACGATAGAAAGCTCATCCGTCTAGCATGATTTGCGGAAAGCTGAAAATGATTTCACTATCATCAGACTGGCTGTAGGATCACTGAGTTTGTAAACCTACGTGGTACCTCATATAACCATCAAATGCCTTGATTACTGATCTCCAATGCTCCCTCTCCTCGAATGAATCGCTCATATTGATCGAAAGGCTGTATAATCAAGCGTCACTCCGGGAGAGAATATTAACCCAAAAGACGGTATATCTTTTTGTATTTTCACGATTTTCTCTTCTTCCGATCCCAATCCTCGAGGCCTCACCATTGAAATGTGCTCTTTCGATGATAATGGTGTTAAAAGACACCTTTCTCAATTGACTTTCTTTTACACTTTCAACGAAATCACATCTCAATCGACGCGGGGCTCCATTCAATCGAGTAATCTTCTTTCGGGAAAGTGGTATTACGAAATAAACCTAATACTTCTTATTATGCTGAATACGAATTCGTTAATACCATAAGGATATAAAACCAAACAAAGAGGTTATTTTTACGCGCATACGAGCAGACCGCGTCGTCATTATCTTTTTTCTTTGTTTTCATTTCATTGACTATTCAAAGACAAATCGATAATACATAATACCTTCATTCTCTCACACCAGACACGCTTAAAATGAGTGCGGTACAATTTCACTCACCAACAATGATCGCAACTGCTAGATCAGCATCAACAGAAATTCCAGCACCATTAATTCCATTATTATCATCTCTTACTGCTCTTATTTATACTATAGAAAATCTATTTAATAGGTTACCAGGATCACCAATTATTCTTAGATATATAAAATCAAGTTATCAAGATGATCCTTGGAGATCGGTATTGGAACTTTTTTTACTTGCTTTTGCACTTAGAACTCTTTTTAAAGGAAGAACAAGGGGAGAAGGGGAAGGAAAGAGTTTTATCAAATTGACTGAAAAGGTGTGTCATCTCAGCAATTCATGATATATACCTGACGATATCGTCTTCCGAGGGAAATCATACGGTCTCATCAATGGGGTGCTCACGTCCATAACGTATATAGGAAATTGACGAATTGGTAGAAGACTTCAACCCACTTCCATTAGCAGACGAACCTACTCCAGCGGATAGTATGACTCTTGAAACAGTGCCCACGATTTACGGTCCAAATGGTATCAAAGTGAAAACTTCACCCAATGGCAAGACTGTAAGCTGTCATTAACGGTCATGTACTGTTCCTGGCTGATACATTACCACGTAGTTGTTGAATCTAGCCACTCCCAATTGGTGTGGATTTGTTGAGAATGACAAGATGAAAGAAGTAGCCATTGAAACTCTCAAACGTTATGGTGTAGGAACATGCGGACCAAGTGGTTTTTATGGAACGATCGGTAAGTCGTACCGCACATCCTGTTATGAATGCACTGCTGATATGATGGGGTTGAATCAGATATTCACCAAAAAGCTGAGGCGGATATCGCTTCTTTCTTAGGGACTGAAGCTTCTATCATCTATTCACAAGCATTTGCATTGGTTTCCTCGGCGATTCCAGCATTTGCAAAAAGAGGAGACATCATAGTTGCCGATAGAGGAGTAAATTTCGGTATTCATAAGGGATTACAAATTTCAAGATCCAATATTAAATGGTATGCTCATGGAGATATGAAGGATTTAGAAAGGGTTTTACAGAACGTTGAGAGGGAACGTAAACGGAAAGGAGGCAAGTTGACAAAAACATTCATTGTGGCAGAGGGAATTTTTGAGAATGATGGTATGATTCTGGATTTACCTAAAGTTGTGCGTGTTTCTTGCTTCTAGTTGAATGTTTAAGTAGGCACGTGATGCGAGCACTGGGCTGACAGTTTCGTCTTGGAAATATTGTTAGATCGAACTCAAGAAAAAGTACAAGTACAGATTGATCCTTGACGAATGTCAATCATTCGGTATGATGGGTGCGCATGGTAGAGGTATCACTGAACATTTCGGTGTTCCCGTGAGTAATTGTTACGGGTTCCAATTTCTTTGATTGTATATCTGATATCGTCGACTCCTTCCTAGGCGTCCGAAGTGGATATGATCCTTGGGTCGATGGCCAATGGATTAGCAACAGGTGGAGGGTTCTGTGCTGGATCTCAAGTGGTCTGTCAACATCAGGTGGGCCCTCGATCGTCATTTATCACCTTCCCCGTTAACTGAGGACTAACCGTTTGGGTTTCATGATTTAGCGAATCAACTCTTCTGCTTCCGTCTTCTCAGCATCCCTACCAGCGATGTTAGCTACTTGCGCCAGTGCAGCAATCGATATACTCAAATCACAACCTCAATTGATGAATTCATTACAAGTAAATATTCAAGTGTTCAGACAACAATTATCAAAACTTGAACCTTTTATTCCTACCACTTCAGCATCGGGTGAAAATGGATTAATGCCACCACCAAATGGGATTCCTAACAAAGATGCACTGATCTCGATACCATCACATGCTAATTCAGGATTAATACACATCTTCTTATTAAATCCACCTGATAATCTTGAAGATGAAGAGATTATCTTACAACAAATTGTAGATGAAGTTCAACAAAGTTCAAATGTCCTGATTACTAGAAGTAGAAGACTCAGATCTCAAGAAATATTCGAACCTGAACCGAGCTTGAAAATCAGTATATCTGGATTTATGTCAAAAAAGGATGTAGAAGCTGCTGGAAAAGGATTGAGACATGCTATTGTCAAAGTTTGCGGTAGTGAGTTTTGACCAATTCTTCTTCATATTAGCAACTTTACTAATGTCTCCGTCTGTGTGGTTCTCGCTTTATAGAAAAACGTTAAAATTGCGAACGGAGTGGATTGGACGCATTGGATTGATAGAGTAAATACTTATAATTAACTAATTCCTGGTTCTGTTCGTAATGCATAAACTTATAACTCCCTTTCTGAAAATGGATGCTCCTCTGCTTGTCGCCAGACCTAGATGACGTCATTCAATGTTTATCTATCAGTGAATTTCGATCGACGCGTACCAAAAAGTTAATTTGAGAGATGAATTAACTGTAATCTGTTGCTATCTTGCTCATATACTTAAATACCTCAGTTTAATTCTGTACAAGATTGAAATTGTAATCTACTTTTTACCTAGAGCAAATTTATTCAACCAAGCTAACAAGAACATACATCAGGACGGAACTCGATAATTTAATATTACACCTTGACGAATATCAATATGGCTACTTTAGCTGACGAGAATGGTTTATTGGTAAATTCTCAATTCTCAGAGGGAGAAGAAGGAGAAGATTTGAATGAATTAGAAGATTATGAAAAACAAAGAATAGCAAATATAAAGTAAGTTCGTCATCTTTAAATGAATAACAGATTGAATATATGTGTAAAATTAACCTAACCTTTTTATATTCAAAAGGCAAAGAGATACTTTATTAGCATCTTTAGGTTTGTCTAATTCATCTAATCAAATATTCGGATCTGGATCTGGATCTAGAACAAAATTAAATTCTAATGAAATTAGAAGAAAGAAAGAATTAAAAATAAAAGAAGCTGCTTTTAAAAAACAATTTAATGAACCTACCAGAAGAAGTGGTAGGATAGCAGCAAAAGAAGTTGAATATAAACCTCTCGTAGAGTAAGTTTTGGCTCTATCCATATATTTTTAATTTAATTAAAATACACGTTTGTTCCTGTTGTTCTTGCATTGTCAATCCTGCCATAATTTCTTGATCAGGTTGTTGAGTCTAAAGCTGCGAGCTGACGTGATATCCTAGTGATGATGACTTGACTCCACCACCTACCTTAAAACCTCAACCACTAATACCGAAGGGGAAACCTATATCATTAGCCCCCGGACCGTCATACTCGGATGAAGAGGACGAAGAAACATTCAAGTCAGCGCCAAGGCCGACAAGAGGTGATGATGGGAGATTGATATTTGAAGGTAGATGGAAAGGTGTTTTCACGCCGAATTTGACACCTGAAGAGATGTTCAAAGGCGGAGCATTCGGAGGTGGATTCTTTGCGTAAGTTTCATGATCATGGTTCCTTGATAGCCTGATTTATGGTATGAAACTGAGTTTTAAAGCCATTTAGCGATACTTATTCTAATATTCTTAAAACTCCTTTAAACTCTATCGACGATTTACATTCTTTACCTTTCACTCTATCTAATTCAGAAGAATTATTAATTAATCAATCTCCAGATGGAGAAAATAATAGATGGAAAGTAAGAGCTGGTCAATCATTACAAGAATGGGAAAAAGCAGGATGGATTTGGGCTGAAGATCCTCGTGGATGGGCCCAATGGTATACGAGGTTTTGGGATGGTAGAAGATGTAGAGATGATGATAGACAAGTTAGACGTTGTTAGTTTATTATTTTTTTTTTTTAAAAAAATCAATTCGTTTTAAGCTTGAAGCTAATTTTCAAGGAATATTTAATTTATAGGGTTAAAAGTTGCTGGATCAACTGGAAGATTCAAAAGAGCTTTATTGAAGAAATTAATGCAATCTGGTGGTAAATCTTCAATAGCCGATGAAGATATAGGAGCAGTACTTAGGCAATGTTTATGGCAATGGGCATATGAGCTTAATGAAAAGGAATTTGATAAAGCGATGAATGGAGATTAATTAGAATAAAAGAAAAAGTCAAAATCTATTTGAATTGGTTAAAATCGTAAATTATTCTTCCGATTGCAATTGATAATAAAGAATTAAAAGAATACTCAATATAATAGAATAATCGAATAATAATTGATCAATTGTAAAAATTACTTTTTAGTAAATAAAACAAAACCAATAATACATCTTTGAAACCTAATTAGAATATCAGATAGTCATCATCATCATCATCATCATTAGCATCATTTCAAATATATCAAATTATCAACATCATCAATACGTTATACTGCATAGCTTCCAAACATAATACTTCATAATACTATAAAATTCAAATTAATCATTGTATCTATATGACATAATCAATGCAATTTAAATAATACTGCAAAATTGGGACTACACACTTTTGCATAAAATAAAATGATTTCAATTCAATATTAATTCATCCATTCGCAGATTTTTGTTTACAAAGAATATAAATGAGAATTTTTCAATTCATCTTTTGAAACAATTTCATTTCCAAATTTTTTCTACATTTCCACATTTTCACTTTTCAACTACTTCTATATTTTCATAATTTAAGAAGTCATGTATGTAGCAGGATCAATAGTTTCAGGTAAAGTTGGAATAGCAACTGTGAATCTTTCTTGAATTTTTTGTAAAACTTCTGAATCTCCATCAGAAGAAACAAATGAAATAGCTATTAAAAAAACATAAATCATCAATATTTCAATCTTAAATATCAAACTGTTTTTCCTTAAAATAAACTCACCTAAACCTTTCGTACCGAATCTACCTGCTCTACCTACTCTGTGTAAATAAGAATCGGCATCTGTAGGAGCATCATAATTGATAACTACGTTTACTCTTTCTACATCAATACCTCTTCCGAAAATATCAGTAGCAACAAGGATACGTTTTTCGAATGCCTTGAATTGTTGGAATCGAGAAATACTACGATTCAACCATCATAAGCCTCACATATTCACTTCTTTGCTTAAAGGTATGAGAGATGGACTTACCGTTCTTGTTGAGGTAAAGCAGAGTGAATACAGATCGATGGGAAATTACATTCTTGTAATAAGGCATCGAGTTGAGTGGCTCGAGCAACTGATTTTACGAATATACAGACCTAAAGGAATTATCAAGTAAGCTCATTGATCCATGCAAAGCTATGAATCCAGCAATTTACCTGGTTAAATTCGAGGTTATCGAGTAGATCGTTCAATTTTCTGTTCTTCTCTTTCTCCTCGAGTTTAAGGAAGTATTGTTGAAGACCGTGAAGAGTCAATTTGGTCTCATCATCGACGTAGATTTCGAGAGGCTAAAGACAATACCTGAACTCAGCATGTATGGTCAAATCCATAAGACGAAGAAAGGCTCACACTTTGCATGAACTTCTTGCAGGTGGTTCGGATATCCTTTGAAAGGGTGGCGGAGAACATCATAACTTGTTTGTGGTGAGGAGTGGCTCGGAAGATTTCTTGTACATCTCTTCGCATGTCTGTGTGGTCGAACGATAAAAACGGATTGATGGAAAAGGGTAAGTAAATCATTGTAAGCGTATATTCTACTTCTGTTGGACGTCGCAGATCGGCGCGAAAACAGCATTTCCTTCAAAGACAGAAATGGCGAGCAGAGGACGATGTGGGAGGGGTAAGGGGTATGACCGGCGGCAAAGAGATCGAGATGACCGTGTTGCTTTGATTGCACTGCCCTTGAACAGTCATCGTAGTGCTTGATGTTGATCTACCAGTCCCAGCATGGGATTCCGGTCCAAAAAGATCCCCCTTTGCTTCATCGCGTAACATGTTTTTTCCACGTCATTGGCCCCATCTGAATATGAGGTTCCGGTCGTTTCATTGTCGATGCCGTATGTAGGTGACGCAGCCGAAATGCCCCACCTTAACATACGGCAGAATCCGTCCGAGTCGTTGAATTGAACAAAGGTAAAAGCAATTCAGAATAAGAGGTATGACTAACCAAGAGTTTCTAACATTTTATCACATTCATCCAAAACGAAGTGTTTGACTTTACTTGCGTTGAGCTTCTTGTCTCTAACTAAAGCCATTGTTCGACCTGGAGTACCGACAACAATGTGAGGGCATTTCTCCTTTGAAGCAAGGATCTCTTGATCGGCTGAAATAGGTGTTCCACCATAGAATACACCAGTTCTGACGTTTGTCATGAATTTTGAGAATCGAGCAAACTCATTTCGGATCTGATAAGCTAATTCTCTTGTGTGACAAAGGATCACAATTCCTACTTCTCCGTCTACAGGTTCGCTACAGATTACAGATTATCTATTAGCAGGACACGTGGTGATGCCAAGTGCAAAAAACCACTCACATCTGTTGTAAACATGCTAAGACGAACACAGCGGTCTTACCCATACCGGATTTAGCTTGACATAATACATCAGTTCCGAGGATTGCTTGTGGGATACACTCTTGTTGCACTGGTAACATGGTTAATATCAGCTTCTATCGACCATTGTGGAATGATTTAAAGACGCGTACCTTCCGAAGGGTGCTCAAAACCGAGATCAGAGATAGCTCGGAGCAATTCAGGTTTCAAAAGGAAATCTCTACGAGATGCAATCGGGCTCGTCAGAATTGTCACACAGATGTAGATATTGATAGTCGATAATCAATGCTCACCTGAAACCGGTTGAGTGGATACCAACGTATGAACCTTTCTTGTCACCATCTGCTTTATCACCATTAGTGGCTGTAGCAGCTGGGGCGAAAGTTTCCTCGGCAGCCTCATCGTAATCAACGAGTTCTTCTTCATCAGGTCGAGACATTTTTCCAATAAATTATTCTTTCCGAGATAGTACTATATTGGGAAGGAAAAAAAAAGGAGGAGGGATCGAGAATTAAACGTAAGCCGATGTTGCTCTGTCTACTTTTGATCCGTCGCGTGAATTTGTCCATCTTCGACAATGACATTTGATATATCCACTTGAGAAAGGAAAGAAAAGAAGAATGTTGATTTGATACCCACGTTGAAATAGTTGAGATTTACAAATCTAGTCGAACAGTATGAATAAAACAATTGATTGGTATATCGAGTATATTGATGATATAGTAACAATAATAATAATAAGATGAGATGAAGGAAGACACGATCAATGGAAGGTTATAGACTGGAACGGGATTATTTCATCGGTATTATCAAAAGTGGCAAATAATCCACCTTCCCTTCTCACCTACGTAAGACTTCGGAAAATTAACTTGATATTTTAGAATTACCGTATTTGGTAAATGAGATAATGAGGGTGTATATGTGTTAAATCTCGGCTGCAAAATGGGTGGAATGATTTACTACATACAACCTTACCTTTTTACCTTTGGTTATGACATGTTATCATTTAAAGATAGAACCCGAAATATCATATTATCCCATTTTTATTTAAGATCAGTCGCCCCTGACCGACCCGAATAGAATGAGAAAACATTAACGACGCGTACTTTAATATTGATTATTACTCGATCAGATAAAGATCAATCACGTATCATAATCACGATCACGAATTAAAAAGATTAGATAGTGGTTGATTGTTTCACAAAGAGAATTGAATAAATACTAGTAAAGTCGAGGTCAAGGCGGTGCCCCCTTGAATCATATTGGGTCTTCGTTCAACCTAGAGATCTCATATTAGTCAATTGGACTCTAATCTAATCTCTCCTTTAAAACATTTAAAATAAGAATAGAATCCCGAACATTACTTTTTTGTTTGTTTGATTAACGTGACGTGAGTGATTTAATTTCACTGTAACTATACTCTCTTTGTCTTTAGTTTTGGATAACCTTGACCAAAGATTTGATCATTGTATTGTATCATGATACCCTTCCGTTCACTCTGGTCGTTATCAATGCCTCTGCCCCTATCTGTCTAACAATGCAATTCTACTTTTACAGATACACGCAATCCGCATCAATCATCTGATATATTCCCTTTTCGATCGAGGCAATTGAGCCCTTAGTTCCAGTTTCTTTGCCATTCGTGGGAGAGAAGCGTAGGTTACAGTCTCCTAATATGCTTCGCGCGGTTGGGCATAATTAGCTGACGTTCTTTCCACTTGCCATCCTCATTCGGAATTTACCCAAATCGTATACTCATGGTCGTCTACATAACGATGCTCACCTGGCCACGCTCGAATTATCCTCCTCTTCTACCTCTATTCAACTCGCTGCCTCGGGACTAGTAGGAGGGACATCTTTAGACGCCGGGAGTAACTGTGGACTGCCTTTCATGTCTGGGTGACTGAAGCTGTAAGTCGTATCAAGCTGTTACAAGGACCACTACTTACTTAATCAATATAGCCTTCATTATGTCAACGCCTAATCAAGGCAACTCCGCTTCTCCTGCCCCACAAAACCTGGGATATCCCTTCATCGCGAATCAACAGGCCGGTGGGATGAACTACTTACCTCCTAATCAACAGCAACAATTCATGCCCAACATGGACATGTCGACCTCATCTCCTATACCGGGCGCGTCGGGTGGACAAGGTGATCCTGGACCGTCTTCAATGGCTCAACAACAGCAAGGTCAGTTCCGACCACAGTTTCAACAACAAGGCGGAATAACGCCCCAGCAGATGGCCATGTTACAGCAATTTTCTCAAGCTGCTCAAAGTCAAGGCGGTCAACAGAGGCAACTCACCCCTCAACAAGTGCAGATGGCTATGACAGCCATGCAAGCGCAACAACAAGGCGGCGGCAGTATGAACCCTCAAGCCTTGATGGCAGCGATGCGAGCCACTCAACAGAATCAAGGTATGCAAGGTCAAATGTCTCAGCAGGGTCAAATGAATATGCAAGGTCAACAGCAACAGCCACGGCCGCCTAATCAACAAATGAATAATTTTGGTGGAAACCAAACTCAACAACCCGGACAACAAACTCCCAATTCTGCCCAAATGGCTTATCAACAGCAACAACGTATACAGCAAATGATGCAAGCTCGTCCTAATCCTGGTTCACCTATTCGTCCGCACCAACAACAGCAACCCAATTCGATGCCTCCGCCCCCAGTCCCCAACAGCTCGCAGCAGCCGCAACAACAACAACAACAGCAATCCGGGAATTACATACAGCAGCACAATCCTGGTCCATCACCTCAAATAGCTAGCAGTCCTCAAGGTGGATTCCATCTCTCTCAGGAGCAAAGAGATTTCCTGACCCAACAACGTAATAACCTCTATGCCAACCCGCAATTCCTCGCCATGCCTCCCCAACAACAACAAGCTATTATGGTGAACCAACAGCAGCAGTTGATAAGGACGATGACGGCCGGCCAAATCCCTCAACAGAGTCAACAGTCAAATCAGCAACAACAGCGGCAATCGCAACAAGGTATACCTCAGCCTCCAACGCCTTCCGGAAGGCCGTCATCATCACATGGTACGCCAGGTCCTAGCCAGTCACCAATTATACCGCGGCAACCCACACCGCAGCAAATGGGTACACCGCAAGCTCAACAAGTACATACACCACAATCTAGTCATATACAGACCCCTCAACAACCGCTTTCTAGCTTACCACAACATATGGCTCCACCGCGGCCTGCATCAGCAGCATCCCAAAGGGCGCCTTCGCCGCATCATGGCGTGTCTGGTATTCCCAACTCTCCGGTTGTGATGCAGCCAACAAATACCCCTCCTCCGTCCAATGGCATGTTCCCATCTGGCAATCAGCAAATGGGTAATGCATCTTCGCCGACTCCGTCCAATGTTTCGCACCATAGCCAGCATCAGACCCCTGCTCCTCACCATATACAACCGCCGCCCCATTCAGTCTCTCCTGTGCACGGCAGGTCGCAAACACCCATTCAACCTCAACAAGTCAACACTCCACAATCGGCTCAGTCGATGAATCAAGTGGGTATGAACGGCCAATATCAGCCCAATCAACAGTTCCAAATGCAACCGCATCAACAGGTCATGGCAACGCCCCAACAAGGGCCTCAATCCTTCTCCCAAGAGTACTCTGGTCAAGCTCGATCTTCCGCTTCTCCTGCCCAGCAAGGATCGTATCCTGTTCAGCCCATCGTCCCAAATCTACAAAATATGACTGCTGCCCAGCAGCAGCAGATGGCATCTGCAATGAGCTTCATGAGTCAAGCTGCCCAGGCTCAGCAAGGTTCTGCGCCGAATACCGCTCAACAACAACAACAACCACAACCACAGCAACAAGTCAGACCGCTTCAACAGCAAGGCCAAGCTCGACCACCTAGTATGCAAATGCCGAATATCAATACGTCCGACTTCCCCTTCGATCCTCGTTTACTGCCGCTAATTCAACACGTCAGTGATGAGAAGTGGCGCACAGCGATGATGGCACAGAACCCGCAAATGGTAGTCGCCGCTCAACAGGCCGCCCAAATATTACCGACTCTCCGTCACGACGTGATTCAGAGAATGCAGAACGTGCTGTATCACACAGCAAAGTTACAGGCTGCACAAGGTATACGACCACAAATGCCAGGTCAGATACAGTCTGACCAAAGTATACCTGCATTCTCACCTACAAACAACCAGCAAATCTCCACTCCAGGCGCTATTCCGCCGAATCAACAGCAGAGGATATGGCAGGCTCAACAAGCTGCTCAAGGCTCACCTGTATCAGTAAATGGAGCTAGTCCCGCTATGCGCCCGCCTCCGCCACATCTTCCGCCCGTATCGAACATGCCGGGCTCACCCTCAACTCAAAGAAATGCACTCGATCGACGAAGTTCTCAATCGAACAACAAAGACGTGTCAGTTAAGAGCGAGAAGACGCCTCAACAAGCCTCGATGCCCCCACCTGCTTTCATACCATCTCATACGGCACCCTCAACTGCCGGACCATCGAAAGCTCCGGATACATCTGTACCGCCTTCTCAACCTGGTAGCGTTGCGTTGGCTACCAAAGCTACACCTCAAAGTCTACCAGTGAAGGAATGGCAGAACGCCCTCAGGCTTGATCTACCGATCACTAACATCTCCGCGCTGCCAATAAATGAGATTGAAGAAGGTGAGGATCCGACCTTCAATGGATCTTTACCGCCTCTGAGCGAGTGGGAAAAATCTAATATCCAAGGATGGTTGGAGAAAGATAAGAAGTTTGTAGGGTATGAGCGGGAAAATCAAGCGAAGAGAATCTTGAAAATGAAGAAATGGGCCGAAGAAAACGATAAGGCTACACCGTGGTGGATGTTACGAAAGGGCGAAGCTCGCACAAAACCCACTCAACGCCTAAGAATACTTTGGCCTACGGACAAAGAGAAAGATAGAGCCAATCGCACGCACAGAGGAAGAAAACAAATCAAATTCACACCCGCTCAATTCAAATCCATGGCTGAAGTAGAGGATCAACTTGTTCCTGTGCGACTGGATCTTGAACATGATAATTTCAGATTGAAAGACACCTTCATGTGGAATTGCTCTGATAAAGTTGTTACGCCTGAATTGTTCGCTCAATCACTTTGTGACGATTTTCAGGTCCCGCCTCAGCATTTCTTTTCTCGCATAGTTGCAACGATTCAGGAGAGAGTGAAAGAATATCAAGATCAAGTATTGCCAATCATTCAAAGACATCCAAGGGAAGAACAAAGAGGTAAACTCGATCCGGAAGGGGATGCAAACCAGAGAGCTATGTATGAGATCTTCAGAAAAATCAGAGAAGGTAGTGGAATTGGACAGGAAGAAGAAGAAATCAAGACTGATCCTGGAGAAATCAATGATGATGTCAGGATTGTATCGTTCGACCAAAACGGACCTGGATCCGGATTCGAAGACGGTGCGGAGGAAACTGTACCTGTGGAACCTCTCAACGATTCTGAGGGTCGGAAGCCTGAGATTATAGACGATGAGCAGGTCATTAAACCTGAGATAGTCGAAGAAGACCGACCGATGACTGTTGAAGAGGTTATGCAGCTCTTGCCCAAAGAGCAGACGGAAGAATTGCGGATACTGATCAAGGTGAGCTATCTGCTCAACCCATTACACAGCTTGTACTCACGTCTACGCTTAGATCGACATCATCATCGGCACCCAGAACTTGTCAGATAGTTTCGAGTGGGACCTGAACTCTACAGTTACACCTGAGGAATTTTCCGCTTCCTATGTTACCGAGCTCGGACTAAGCAAGGAGTTTGCGTGAGTCTTTTGCACCTACAAGAGATTATAATTCAGGGGGGAAAATGATTGACCAAGTTGTTCCGGTGTAGTACTGCACTCGCTCACGACATACACGAGCAAATCTTGGTTCATAACCGATCCCTCTTCCTCGTTGGACACGCTTTCGGATCAGGTCTTATCCTGGACGACGAGGTCCGACTGGCATTCCTGCCACCAGTCACAACGTCTTTGCGAAAAGAGGATCTGGCAATGTCATCTTACACTCCAATATTCAACGAACTGGCAGAAGACCAGTTGGCCTTGGTCGAAGCTCAAAGAGAGAAAGAATCCAAGAGAAAGAAGCGTACTGGACGAGCTCGTCGAGGTGTCATTCTTCCAGATAGAGATCCAGTCAAAACCCAACGATCTCTACTCAATCCCCTTGGGGCGAATGGCTTACCAGTGTTCAGTGCTCCAGAGTTGATTGCGAAGGACTCCCTTGGTGGGTTGACGTCCAGAAGACGAGGTGCGGCAATAGCTGCAGAAGCAAATATGGCTTTGATTGCTCAAGATCTGCCCATAACTGGACCCTCTTCTCCTGCACATAATCATACGCATCATCACGGACCGACAATCTCGGCTCGAGGTAAAAGAATCGGAAGACCTCCTAAAAATGCACAAAGAGATCTTCCTAGAGCAGGAGCAAGTCCAGCAAATTTCCCTGGTTACGACAGTCAACCCGGTGCAGGTGGTCTCCTGACCCCCCAATTGCATCATGGTATCAAGAGGTCCTTCAGAGAAGATTCGATGGATGATTTGTCAACTGCCACTGGCTCTCCGGCTATAAGTAGGAAAAGAGCAAATCATTCTAGAATCCCTGATAGTCCAAGTCAAGAGCCTGATACACCTGTTAAGCAAGATTTTGCCACCCTCTCCCACAATGGTGTCACTCATATCCCATATCAGAATGAATTGACTGCCATTAAAGAAGAAAAGAAACCTTGGCATTGCAGAAATTGTGGTGTACCGGAGCATCTGAGTGGAGGCCCAAGGAAGGATAAGAACGGACAAAAGGTTTTATGCGGGAATTGCTGTAAGTCTTGATATTTCCACTTGACTGAGATGGAGGCTTCACTGACAAAGTCTTGTGCCGCCTTAGCTCGATATCTCGTTCGAACCGGAAAGGACCGTCCTTGCGACTATACTACAGACGAAGCATATCATTTGGAAATCTCACGAAGATTATCATTATCTCAATCGCAATCTCAAATAAGGGCTGATTCAACTACTCCTACACTTGTGTCTCCAAACAAACAACCTGATCAAAAGTTATTGAACGAACCTTCATCCGAATCGAGCGAAAGTTCATCTTCTGATGACGATGATGACGATGAAGATGAATCAGATTCGACTTTTGCAAGTTCTGGAAAAAGCAAAAAAGGACCGGGAAGAGGAAGAAGTAGAAAATCACAGTCTACTATCACCTCATCCCAAGTCCAAGTCCAAGCTCAACAGCCACAAGAAACTCCCAGGAATGTTAGTTCAACATCACAACATTCACCGAATATTGCAATCTCTCCAACGAGCGGTAAGAAAGTTCATGTTGAGGTGAGTAGACTTTTGTCTGTCGTCTTTGGTATTTGTTACTGATTGATACGTTTTAAAAAAAATAGATGCCAGTTTGGGCTTCACGTGCATTGGCAGAGATGAGAAGTAAATATCCTAGAGATGACTTTACAGTACTTCAAAAACCACGTCCAGCTGATATTGTAGGACCTATCGAATGGAGAGCAAAATGTATGGATTGGTAAGTTTTTTTTTTTTTTTTTTTCTGAAAAAAACCATCATTTGATATTTTTATTGATGTTTTGATTTATACGACCAATAGTCCCGGAAGAATATATTCACTTGGTCCAGGTGAAACTTTATTAAATTTTGAAGTTCATTTGAAAAATAGAGCACATATTCAAAACAGATTAAATAGGGAAGGTAAAACTCATTAAATATCCATATCGTTTTACTTTATCCTTATTACAAATGTTAATCCTCATATATACTTTTAAGATTTTTGCTGTAATCTAGAAATCATATTTTATAATAATTTTTTTCACTTTCTCTTTCAACTTTTACCTCTTTTTTAACTTTTTTTCCTCCTTTTTTTTGGTTTTAAAACCTTTACTCTTTTATTTTTGGGAATCTTTTTATTATCTATCAATTATATTGCATATGCATTCAAATTCAAAATCTAATAGCGCTTTTTTGGCACAGGAAAATTCACATAATAGCACTTAAATTTTGAGAATCCATTGATTAATAGGATAAATTATTGAATTTGAAGAATTGGTTTAACTTATAAGCATAATGATTAATGGAATATACAAATAACAATAGATGAAATATACAAAAGAATAAATGATAATGTCAATGATAATGGGCAATTAAAGTCAAAAGTTAGGTTAATACAATAATAATGATTTAAGAATGAGTTCCAAGATTGAGAACCCCCAAAAAAAACCGAAAAAACAAAACAAAAAGAACACTAAAATGAAAACGAATTTCTAATCAACAACTCTTAATACGATCAAACTTTAATATCTCATTCCAATACTTTGCATTGTTATTCCATTCTGTATATTTATATAATCATTATTCTGTTGATTTCCAAATTGATTTTGGTTTTGACCTTGTTGTTGTTGAGGTAAATAAGATTGTTGATTAATAAATTGAGATGATTGTTGTTGTTGTTGTTGTTGAACTTGAGAATGATTTTGATTTTGAATAAAATTTGATTGTTGTTGTTGTTGTTGTTGTTGATTATTATTATTAATATTAAATGAAGGTGAAATTTGATATTGTTGATATTGAAATTGATTAATAGGTTGAGTTGATAAATTTGAAAATAAAGGTGAATTTGAAAATGCTGGACTTGGTGTAGAATTTGGTGTTAATGGAATTTGATTAATAAATCCATTATTATTATTATTATAATTTGATTGAGGTGATAAATTTGATCCAAATTGTTGAAAATAACCATTATTATTATTATTATTTTGAATTCCCATTCCTGTGCCAATAAGTTGAGAATTTCCGTTCCCGAATCCATTCGATATAAATCCTTGTGAAGGTGAATTAGATATATTATTATTATATCCAAATTGCTGTTGTTGTTGTTGTTGTTGTTGATTATTTAGAGAAGTAGATAAATAACCATTTTGTTGAGATGTTTGTTGTTGTTGAGGTATACTTGATGAAGATGACATATTAATTTGTAATGGCAAAGTAGCATTTTGAGTCTGGGCAATACTAAAATCAATTAAGTTTTCATCTCTTGTTGAATTAATTTGTTGTTGTTGTTGTGGTTGACGATTTGTTGAAGAAGAAGGAAGAGGAGGTGGTGGTGGTGTACCTGAATTAGTTGATGGCGTTGCCCAAGGAGCAGGTACATTTCTATTTCTGTTTTCAATTTGATTTGATGGATTTGAATTTGAATTTGGTAATTCAGGTAAATCACGATCTCTATAATTTGAATTATATTCTTTTTTATTAAATGATATAATATCATTTGAATTTTGATTTTGATTTTGAGATAATGAATTGAAAGGTAGTTTACCATTTCTTTCTCTTGCTCTATTAAGTGAAGTAGGTTCGTAAATTAATGAAGAAGAAGAAGGTTTTGAACCAACTTTGAATATTCCCATTTCATACTTTTTTCTAATATATCTTTCAATTTCTGAATCACGTTCATCATGTCCATATGAAGGTGGTGGTGGATGTAATTTTTCATTAGGATTAAATATTGAATTTGAAATTGTATTTCCTACTTCTTTCATATGAATTATTTGTTCTCTTGTCCATGTATCTAGTGTAACGGATTTGCTGTTGTATTTGTGAGGAAAGGGTATGATATGATTTTTACGTAGTCATCGATTCGTATTGTGGTATTTGGAAATGTCAATTGAAAGAAAAAGTACATATCATGTCAGAATTTGTACTTTCTTATAAGCCCATGTTCGATCAACTCACACTCTGCTCTTATGAGTTCCCATTTTTCTATGTACAGAAGCGCATCCTACGCAAAGGAAAATACCAAGATTGACTGAAGCCCATCTCGGTGCAGAAGCATGACAATCCGCACAATTATCTTTCAAATCAATTAATATTCAATTAGATTAAATTAACCTATATGATAATGAATACTCTTGAACTCACCATTTCCAGGTAATTTCAAAACCTCCTCTAACATACGTTTATGTCTTGCTTCCATAGTCATTTTAGCAAGTTTCATAAAAGGACAAGGTGGTGTAAAAGTAGAAGGTAATTTATCTTCTAAATTTTGATCAACAAAATTTGTATGTATGCTTGAAGTAGTAGTAGTAGTATGATTTGGTAAAGGAAAAGTACTCTGATGAATCGTTGATCTTGACATTTGTGTTGTATATTGAATATTTGATGATTAAGAGTATTTATTCATGAAAGGAAAGCTGTATCTTGGTTGCAAGGGTTCTCCACTTTATCAACGTAATAATTAGTATGTATTATACCCTTGTGGCGAGAACAATTCTATGGTAGTGTGTTTCAAAGTATAAAGTCGCGTAATCAAAATGAATAACCAGTTTTAAAGAATTTGTTATTTTCTCAATAATGATCAGAGTATATATTATATGATTGAGGTTGAAATGATAGTATACATCAATGAGTGATTGATGAGTGACTGCCGATAGCAAAAGGAATAATTACACCAAAGAGATTCAATTACAAAGGGCTTTAATCAACTATAATTGATTATTTTGTAGCTAAATTAGTCCTTGTGATCAGTGCGTTCTGGATTTAAAGACCATTAAGATCCTTAGAATCACAAATGCATAGATGATCCTCCTATGCTGCTTTCATACCTACACAGTGTGATCTTTTTACTTCCCCTTAATAAGATAATTCAAGGTCCCAAGAGAGAAGAAGTGGAGCTTCGGAGGTAATCGAACACACAACATTTTTATATACACATACAATATGGTAAAAACGCCGCTTTTTTCCCATATCGGTAAGGAAAAGATCGAATCTAAATTATTGTAAAACAAGGGATATGACAATCTTCTTGTCTCTTCCCTCTTTAGAAGATACTCGTATGTATAGGCTAATAGCTTTACTTTTGAAACATCTGTTCATACCTTTCTACAATCCTGAAAGAAATCGTAAAGGTCCCATTTCAGGCATATTAAGCTTTATTTAAGGGATAAATAATACGGTGATACCAATTTTTAGAGTCAAAGGAGATCCCATACCTTCCAAGTTGAGCATGAGATACGATATGAATGTTGGATGTCGACTTTCATAATTGGTGATTTGGCATTGAGTGGTTTTCAGCAAACTTGCCCTTCGCTAAAGCATGGAGAGCATTTTTCATAACGAGTCGATTATTCACATAATGGTCTAGCAATCAAAGGCGCCTGGTCCTGTCATCATAAAATGAAGGTATATATGCCTTTCGAGATCACTCATAGAAGATATATCACCATATTTAAGGATGTAGCAGGATTATTTCTACAAAATGCAGCGGATAAGAGCCAAAATTATAGGATATCGTTTGTTAGATAATTCTTGCCAAGAGGGCGCAATCATTCTAAATTGGCTTGATACACTTGATGGATATGATTATTACACACATCTAATCATACTACAAGGTAATTCGCTATACTTTCCATTTTCGTAGTCGATATGTTATGCTTGAGGGTTAAGAATGAAACATGTTGTAGTAATAAATTGACTGGGCTTAATATTTATTACTGCGTCATGCGTTATTTTTAAACCTCAATAATAATATACCCTGAAAACGATGTTCAATGTTGATCTTTTTCTTTTTCCATTTGTCACCGTAGTCACTTTATCGTCAAATTCCGCAGCCCATTTTCAACTATTATAAAATTCAACTAGTTGTATAATACATACTACAATATGATTATTCAAGACCCGTCGAGGTGTACATTTCCACTATAACCTCACACTTGCCAACTTGTTCTACGAAAAGAGGTCAACGAGAATCAATATATCGGCAATAACAAAAACAATCGTCACAAAAACGTCATTATTCTCATTGCGAACAAAGGTACATATATCATCCTACTTTTATAGCACATCGATTAAACACCCCATCACCATTCTGACGACCCCGGTCTGAGAAAGGATCAAAGTGGATTTGATTGACATTAATTCGTCCTACATACAAAGGGTTGAATTGCTCCGGGGTCTTTGAAAGGAAGGGAATGATCATAGGAAGGTACATAAATTAAAAACTCAGAATTGTGTATATAATCGACATAAAAGAAGACCCGATAAAATATATCCCAGTACTTAAATACGACGAATTACCCATTAAAATGTCTTCTTCTTCGACTTCATCTTCAAGTACCTCCAGAAGAACTTCATCCGATCATTCAGTTTTATCAAATTCATCAACAGTATTTTCACCTACTATCGTTAATCCTCAAACATTCAAGAATCATTCAAGAAACGTTTCTAAGACTTTTGGAAATCTTACAAATGCATTTATACCTCATGATCAAGATTCAGAACATCTAGAGTTGAATGAGAAAGGCTTGGAAAATCAAGATGTTCTTTTACCTCAATATTTACCTAGATCTCCATCTTTAGAACCATTTTCATCGTTTACAAACTTGTCAACAAAATTAACTCATCCACATATAGGATTACGTAGAAGAAGATTGTTATCCCAAGTTCTAGCTATATTGGGTATAATCGCTTTGTTAGGTTGGTGGGTAAATACTAACGGGTATATGGGTAATGCGGAGAAATTTGATATATGGGGAAATGATGGTAAGTTAATGTTTTTGGAAAAAGCCTGTATAACCATCGGACTTATTCAACTTTATCGGGGGCTAAATAATACCTATTCTTATTTAGATATTTCAGAAGGAGGAGAAACAAAATTACCAGGTATAATAATAGGATCTGATGGAAAAGATTTATTAAAAGAAACAAAATTAGAATTAAGTCATGCTGAAAAAATGGCAGAATTAGCAAATATAAAACCACAAGAATGGGGATTAAAATTATCAATTGAACATTTTTTAGGTGGTTTAAGAAAATTTCCAGAAAATCAACCTATAAAAAGTGCTTTATCAATTTTAGGTACTTTTGCAGATGAAATTTATTTAAATGGACCAACAAATAAAAGAGATTATTTTTATCAAATGAGAGAATTTTCAAAAGAAATTTTTCCTAAAAAAATTTCAGAAAATTTAATTAATGGATTAATTAATTATATTGGACATCCTGATCAATCAAATTTTGATGAAATTAAGTCAGAAGAAAATTCTAAAAAGGATAGTTGGGATTTTAATAAACATATTTGGCAAACTGATAAAAATTCTCAAAAGAAAGGTTCAAAAGAAATTTCTAGTTGGAAAGATGGAAAAGCATTTGATGAAGGTTGGGAATGGGATTTGTTAACTGATTTGTGAGTATCATTGAGAATTTGAAAGAGAAAATGAAAGTAGTAATTAAACAATTTCTCTTCACAGTGACGCGGATCAATATGTTACAAAACGATTGGCAGGAAGTCGATTAAAGGAAATGTGGGATAATTTGCCTAGCGGAATATTGGTAGGTATACACTCGAAAGTTAGATATAGATTAAAATACTGATATGGCAATTTCGTCATGATACAGCGTTCAGATACTCTTCGATACCTTCTTATACTACTCGAAGGGGGGATCTACACCGATACAGATACAACTTTACTGAAATCTCCTTCTGAATGGGGACATGATCCCAAATTGTTTAAAGGTGGAGATGGATGGTTGACTGAGAATCAATTGGAACGTGCGAAATCCGGAGAGTCTATCGATGATATAATTGGAAAACCCAGTGTTATAGTAGGTCTAGAGGCAGATGTGGGAGACAGAGAAGATTGGTTTGATTGGTGGCCAAGACCTGTACGTAGTCTTTATAATATGTTCTCTCTACCCGTCCCTATACCTGTAAACTGTGGAGCAGATCTTTATTGAGGAGATCATAGCTGATGAATGTTGAATTGGGAAAACAGATTCAAATAGTACAATGGACAATATCTTCGGCTCCAAATCATCCCATAGCGCTTAATGCCTTATTGAGAATCTATCACTCAACTGTAAAAGCTATCGAATGGAGTCATTCAAACGCTCTTTCTGTAAAAGTGTTGAAAGATCAAGGTCGATATGACGATGCTAGGAATTTGGCAAAAGTAAATGTATTGAACGAACCGAAAAATGGAGGTCCGGTCGGGGTCATGGCTTGGACTGGACCTGGAGTGTGGACTGATGCTGTATTAAGGTGAGGCCTTTCTCTCCTGATAATTTCATATAATACATCCAAAGTGGAGGAGGATGTTGAAGAAGTTTTTCTCACTAGTTATTTGCGAGTTAAATATGGATTAGTATGGACAGATCTTAAAGATCTTACCACGCCCATGAGAATTGGTGATGTGGTGATACTTCCAAGTAAGCTACTTAACCAGAAATATTACAATCATGACTCATCACATTCTTAATGTAGTCACCGGATTTTCACCTGGAGTAGGTAATTTTGGCGCTCAGATGAGCAACCGTGAGTTTCATCTTTCCCTCATATAAAAGTCATCATTTGCTTTATATAATTGTGGAAGCTGATACCATTATGCTCTATTATCAGATCCTCAAGCTATGGTTGAACACAAGTTCGCTGGAAGTTGGAAAGAAAAAGATAAATCGGATTAAAACGATAAACAATCTCAAGTTTTGGGTCATATGAGGGTATTTTTTGACATATAGATGCAATAGATTGTATAGATGCCTTAGACTCGAGTAGTCTTTCAAATGTTGTAATCATCGACTCAATAGCAAATGCATATATTTTACTGTACATGAATGTAAAGCGATTGGACCTCATGCCTATGCACATGCATATCGATGATTGAGTACTCAGTCTTCAACTATTCAGTCAATCCTTAATCAGCGCCACAAACGACGGTGCCTGAGAAAGACGAGTCATTATTAATAAATGATCAAGTCACAGCGAGTCGAAGCATCCCAAAAAGTCGGTTCGAGTAAATTAGCGATAGTATAAAGTCAAATTGAAATATATATTTCCTTACAAAATTCATCATAATTCTCTCGCACTCAAGTGCTAAATTCAAGTTACGAACACACGTAGTCGTTCAATCTTCAAACCCAGCTCTCGGAGACTCCTTTCGCATTTGATACACCTCATTTCATCCTATCGTTCAATATGGTACAACCGAAGACCGATACTATCTTACCTATACCTGAAGTAGATCAACCTGCAGGTCATGTTAAAGATCACAAGCCGAAGCTTTACATCTTAGATTACGGAGCTGGTAATGTTAGATCGTGAGTGAGGGATTTTTCTGATTCATTTGGCAAATTATTGATTTATTTTCTTTTATATAAATAGTTTAGCAAATTCGATAAAAAAGTTAGGATATGAATTCGAATGGATTCAAGATGAAAGTGATTTTGATAAAGCTGAGGTGAGTAAATAATAGATTCTCACTTTTCAGTAATGATTATATACCCACTTATCATAGATTGAATATTTTTATAATTATAACTAATATATATATGTTTTCAAAAATTTAGAAACTCATTTTCCCTGGTGTTGGTTCATTTGAACAAGCAATGAATTCACTTAGATCTTCAGGTCGTTATGAACAATTACAACGTTATATTAAAAGTGGTAAACCATATTTTGGAATTTGTATAGGTATGCAAGTTTTATTTGAATCTTCAGAAGAATCAAAATCTACAAAAGGTTTAGGAGTAGTTCCATTTCCAATTAAAAAATTTTCAACAGAAGATTTAAAAGGTAAAAAAACAGTTCCTCATATGGGTTGGAATTCAACTTGGCGTTCTTTTATTTTGGAAAAAGAAGAAGAAGAAGAAAAATTAATTTTAGATGAAGATTATTATTTTGTTCATTCATATGCTGCTTTACTTAGTGAAAATTCAGATACAGATACAGATACAAAAAAAGAATTAATGCAAGATTACGCATATACATTATCAAGATATGGATCTGAAACTTTTATAAGTTCAATTAAAAAAGATAATATTTTTGCATGTCAATTTCATCCTGAAAAATCAGGTCCAGCAGGATTAGATTTATTAAAAAAATGGTTAATTTCATCTACTGATGAATTATCAAAATCAAATTTTATTTCAATTAATAATGGAAAAAAATGGCAAATTGAAAATCCAAATTTAAAAAAAAGAAATAATGGAAATGGATTAACAAATAGAATTATTGCATGTTTAGATGTACGTTCAAATGATAAAGGTGATTTAGTTGTTACAAAAGGTGATCAATATGATGTACGTGATTCAAATTCAAAAGAAAAAGAAGTTAGAAATTTAGGTAAACCAGTTGAATTAGCAAAAAGATATTATTTAGAAGGTGCAGATGAAATTGCATTTTTAAATATAACTTCTTTTAGATCTTCTGCATTATTTGATCAACCAATGTTAGATGTTATTAAAAAATCAGCAGAAACTGTTTTTGTTCCTTTAACAATTGGAGGTGGAATTAAAGATACAATTGATCCAGATGGTACATTTAGATCTGCATTAGAAGTTGCAGGTTTATATTTTAGATCAGGTGCAGATAAAATTTCAATTGGATCAGAAGCAGTTTTATCAGTTGAAGAATTATTAAAAAATAATAATATTCCAAATGGTAAATCACCTATTGAAACAATTTCAAAAGGATATGGAAATCAAGCTGTTGTAGTTTCAATTGATCCAAAAAGAGTTTATATTAACACAAAAGAAAATCCAAATTGGAAAGAAGATTTAAAAATTAAAAAACATTTAGATTGTTTAATTTATGGAGATAATTCAATTTCAAAAACTTCAAATGAAGAAAAAGGTAAAATTTGGTGGTATCAATGTACAATTTCTGGTGGAAGAGATTCAAGAGATTTAGATGTAATTCAATTATCAAAAGGTGTTGAAAAATTAGGTGCAGGTGAAATTTTATTAAATTCTGTTGATAGAGATGGATCAAAAAAAGGTTTTGATTTAGATTTAATTAATTTAGTTAAAAAAAATGTAAATATTCCTGTAGTTTCTTCTTCAGGTGCAGGATCAACTGAAGATTTTTTACAAGTTTTTACAAAAACTAAAACTGAAGCTGCTCTTGCTGCTGGTATTTTTCATAGAAAAGAAGTTGAAATTGATCAAGTTAAATTAACTTTAGAAAATAATAATTTACCTGTTAGACGTTGTGGATTAGATGTTATATAAATTTAGAAAAAAAAAAGGATTATCATCATAATTTTTTTTAATATTATACCAATAATATGCATATCCTTAATGACTTTTATTTCGCCCACACAAAACATTAACAACAAATTATCATGAATCAGCCTCTCCGCAATTCGTATAGAGAATGCCAAAAACGCAAGCATTTAGATATTTTATTCATACTGATATAGTCGTACTTAAATATCCAAAAACAAATAGGAATTATTTAACCTAATCAACACATGAGAAAACTTCTTTCGTTTACTCGGCCCCGAAAATCGATATGATCATACACATTTATCATCCTGGCATAACTTCTTCTCTTCTACCTCATCCCTTATAATCCCAAAATTGAGTTGCTTTATTTAGATACAGCGGCACCAACCTTTTCTTTGACTATTACAATGGTTATGATTAGCTAACCATTCTTACCAGATTTCGTTCTGATAGTTGAAAAAGATTTGACTCACTCTCATCAACAATGGAAGGATCAGCTATTGAAGATAGATCTCCCAATTGATCTCCTTCTCCAGCAACAATCTTTCTTAAAATACGTCTCATAATCTTACCTGATCGCGTTTTTGGTAAATCCGTCACGAGATACTATCAATGACGAATGACAATTAGCATACCGGACGATTCGACAGAACCCATCTATACAGTCAAAATGGGGTCAAGGACTCACAATTTTCTTAGGGGCAGCGAAAGGACCAATAACTTTTCTGACTTGTATAGCCAATTCTTTATTTAAATCCGCTTCTTTCGTAGATTTAAGGTCGAATTCAGGTTTCATAGTGACGAATGCGTATACAGCTTGACCTGTTATATCATCGTGAGATCCGACGACAGCAGTTTCGGCTACTCCTTTATGAAGAATCAAAGCGGATTCGACTTCAGCAGTAGACAATCGATGACCAGATACACTATCGTATATGATCAGCTCTGATTTTGGTAAGGGAGACTTTATAGTGAAATCTCGTACTCACTTGATCACATCGTCAACTCTTCCTTTGATCCAGATATATCCATCGTAATCCCTAGCAGCACCATCACCAAAGAAGAAATATCCTGGATACGGTTTCATATATGTTTCCAAATATCTCTTATGGTCTTTAAAGACAGTTCGGGCGAGCGAAGGCCAAGGTGCCTTAGCTACCAGTACACCTTCCACATCGTTACCTTGAAGGACTTGACCAGATTGAGGATCGATTATATCGACATCCATACCGAAGAATGGGAAAGTCGCTGAACCGGGTTTAGTTGAGATAGCACCTGGTAAAGGTGTAACAACGATGGAACCTGTTTCCGTCATCCAATATGTATCGACAATGGCACAATTCTTCTTTCCTGCGTAATCATTATACCAATGCCATGCTTCAGGGTTGATTGGTTCTCCGACTGATCCCAATACTCTTAACGACGATAAGTCATGGTTCTTGACGTGCTCTTCACCCATTCTTCTCAATAGCCTGATTGCCGTAGGAGCGGTGTATAGGTGGGTAGCCTTCCATTTGTCAACAAAGTCCCAGTATCGCGATGCTGTTGGGTAGACTGGGGTTGATTCGAACACTGTCGTTGTGACACCATTGGCAAGAGGACCGTAAACAATGTAAGTGTGACCAGTGATCCATCCGACGTCGGCCATACAAGCGAATTTATCGTCGGCGTGAACATCAAATACGTATTTCACGGTTAAGTAAGCACCGAGCAGGTATCCGGCAGTACAGTGAACCACTCCTTTGGGTTTACCGGTTGAACCGGATGTCTATGCGGGAATAACGTTATATCAGCTGAGATCCAGCAACTGCTGGTCATTACCGAACTCACGTAAAGGATGAAGAGGGGATCTTCCGAAGCCATGGGTTCGCAAGGACAGTATGTTGGTACTTTGGCACATTCCTCATCCCACCACTTATCTCGACCTTCAGTGAAAGGTACTTTGTTTCCGGTTCTTCTAAGGACAAGGACATGTTCGACAAGAGGACATTGTTGTAAAGCAGCATCAACGACTGATTGTACGTCAATCATTATTAGCGAAGGGATGACGGCCCAAAGCACCAAAAGGTCACTTACTGGCTTTCGTGGCGATACTCTTTCCACCTCTTCGTCCCTCACTATAGATCCCGAAAATCAGCATCTGTGCTGATGAATCTAACCTTATATGCACTTACTCGGTAGTAATCAACACTTTACATTCACAGTCATTCACTCTATCTCTCAAAGATTCCGCAGAAAATCCAGCGAAGACTGCAGAGTGGACAGCACCAACTCGAGCACAAGCCAAGAAAGCAGCAGCAGCTTGCCATGTCATAGGGAGACTTTAACGTAGCATCATAAGCCTTTGCTCATTTCTATAATACTGCCGACACTTTGTTAAGGCAATTTGACTCACTATACTGAAACTGCATCTCCCTTCTTTACACCCCAAGATTTGAGTACATTGGCAACTCTACAAGTTTCTCTCATTAATTCTGCGTAAGAAATTTCCCTTGATTCAGAAGGTTCATCCGCTTCATAAATAATAGCAGTCTTATTTGGATTTTTGTAAAAATGTCGATCGAGACAATTGTAAGATGCGTTTAAAGTTCCTTCTGGGCTAGAAGAGGATCAAATTGAATTAGGTCAGTATTAATTAATCTGACTGTCCTTTTCAAGACCTGGAAAGGTGAATGGGACATTCGGTGTGTAACCATTCCATCGAATACTAGAAGTCTAATGGAAAAGAAAAACACTTACAACCATTGTACATCACCATTTTCAAATCCACCAGCTCTAACAGTTTTAAAAGGTGTATACCAATCTAAACATTCATTTGCTTTTTCAAACCACCATTTATCACTATTTGGTCCAACAGTTTTTTTCCATTCATTTAAATAAGATTGATAATTTGGTCCAATATGTGGTTTTGGTCTACCTTCTTGTCCTCTTAATCTTGGTGGAGGTGGAAATAAATCTTCTGATTCAGGTACTGAATCTGGTAATGGATGTACATTATGTACTACAGTTTGTGCAGTTTCCATAGTACTTTGTAAAAGCTATAAAAATTAAATTTATTTATGAATTATTAGTATAAATTATTAAAAAATGGATTATACGAAATATAATGGATGTTCAAAAGAGTTGTGTAATAATGAAAGTTATCTTTGTGTATATATAAATATATATATCAACAAGCTCTTTTGATTTCAACCTAATGCTCTATCCCGGTCAACCGGAAAAGAAGTGCGATTTTAAATTCTTGGAAATACTCAAAAAGTCAAAAGTGGGGAAAACGAAGGCTTGTAAGTGGGGTTTAGATTTTTTATAAAATACTCACATTATTTACAGTATCTTTTATACTATCAACTGTAGACATATTATGAATTTGTTTCTTGGTTTTGTAATATTTACTCAATTGTTTGATTTCTCTTATTTATTAAGTAGTTAAGATTCCTTGTTTAAGCGAGTTGTGATTAAATTGAATTTTGATTTGTTATTATGATAGTAGTTTGTAAAGTTAAGATGATATCCAGGGTTATTATATATATATCTATATATATATATATATAAGTATAAAAAGTTAATAACCGGAATACTATTATAACCAATCAGCTGGTTATTCTTATTAACCGGTTATATTTTCATTATATTAATATCCGAAATAATAATAAACCCCCAATAAACATATGGGTAATGTTCGGAATTCAATAAAGCCGTATGTATGTATACTTAGTATTTGATCACCGTAATAAAAAATACCAAAAACACATGATAATCTCAACTTGAACTGAAAGATTACTCTATTCTTATTTTTTTCATGGTATCGTCAAAATACGGGGTATGATTGATTTCTTTTTGTTCTATTTTCCCATAATACTGAAATGTATTCAATGTCATTCGGTTATCTTCGGTTTGATTTTCCATTATTTTCTCTTGAATTAAATATACTCTCTCTCTCTCTTTTGTCGGTTATGTCCTATCATGACATTGACTATTAAATAAGTCTATATGCCTTGCCAAGCTTCCCTTTTTAGTCTACTTTGACTCTCACACTTTCGAAATCATTGAATTGATCATCATATACTTTAACTTTACAATACATTTCAAAGTAATATATAGCTCATCATTTACATTCTTATTTGATATTAATACAACTTATTTTAACCAACAGAAGAAGAAGAAGAAGAAGAAGTTCTAAAACAAAGAGTTTCCATTCCAGTATTTTTTCTACTAATATTTAAAATCTTTTTTAAACCTTCTAATTCTTTATTAAAATCATTATCATTTTCATTATCATTATTATTTCCACTTTTTTGTCTTTTATAAGATTGTGAAATTGTATCATATATTTTTGATAAAGTTTCATTAGATTTTATTGAAATGAAATTATTTACTGATTGATGTAAAAATTCAATTTCCAATGTTGCCTAATTAATTTGTGAATTCATTATTCCTCTTTCAATTAAATTTGATCAAACAATTAAACTCACAGTTAACATTCCACCTGTACCAAATTTATGAATTTTTTGAAAACTTATAAAAGCTACTTGAGTAATTTTATTAACTAAAGCTTCAATTATATTTTGTATTAAATTAATTGAAATTTGATTAATTCTTGAATGAGTTTCAACAAGTAATAAAATAGCTTTATGCATGTATGGTCGAACTTCTGGAGAAAAAATAAATCGATAATCATATAATAATTAAATCAGTAACTATACCGCCGCTATTCTATCGCAATATTCATTTGAAGAGGAAAAAACCCCACTCACCAGTAGGTTTTGAAGTATTTAACCAATCAATTCCACTATTTAATATTCCTTCTTCAATTAAATTAATTAAACCTTCAGAACGTTTTGATATCAAATCCTGGAATATCATTTCATTCATATTTTCAATTACTTCTAAAAGTAATTGTTCATCCTTTTTCATATCAACATCAAGTAATTTAGATACTTTATTACATATTGAAAAGAGATATGATCTTTTAAGTAAATCGAATTGAGCTAAAGTCAATAAGAGGCGAGTTTCCTAAGTCAATTTGAATCAATATAGAATATCACTCTACAACAAGCTTGTATTTATTTTAACTTACATGATCATCCCCTCCTTTATTTATTGTGATTCTACTAGGTCTTCTCAGTCCTTCTCCTTCATTATTATTATTATTATTATTATTGGAAAAATCAATCATTCCATCAAAGCAAAAACAAAGTGTATCAACAAAAGAATCTTTAATTTTCTTTTTAAAATTATCGCTTGATTTGATATTATTATTTGATCCAATGGTTGATGAACTAGGTAAGAGTTTTTTACACGAAGTTATAATTCGAATTTCAAATTCTTCAATTATATTTAGATATCTCGATACTGTTTTACTTGTTGAGCCCGTTATTGATAATGAAGAAGAAGTGAAAGAATCATCAAGTTGATGTAACAATTTCGAATCTGTAATTCCATTCAAATTAGATAAGTCATGTCAAGCTCGAGCCCCAGCTTCAGCCCAGCTAGAGGGATTGATGGGTAAAGAATTTAACAAACCTCTTGCCCAAGTAGAACAAATGACTTCCACAAATCTCCATCTAAGACTGTCCAAGAACGTCGCTAGACCACTTTTTACTTCAGATCCGATATCGGCTCCCAGCAATTCGTTGGCACACTCATTTATTTCTTCTACTAATTTTTCAGCAAAATGACATGCAGTAATCACGCTTGTTCCAAAAGGTACGAATGGAGGTATATTTCCTTCTCCTTCTGATTCCGTCGATGATTTGGAAGAAAAAGCTGATATATCTGAAAGTGTAAAAAATTGAGATAAATCCTTGATATACATTTTTATTATTTCTAATCCCATCGTTCTGCATACTGATGCTGGTCTTTTCGATGCTGGAATTGCTCCTGATGAGTCCCTCTATAATCATCCCCATATAAGCCGTGCCATTGTTCAAAGTCCAAATACACAAAGCTTACCTTACGATATTTCCCATCCATACAAGCTTTGGCAATTTTCCAGAATCCCGGTAATGACCTAATGACATACTCTGAGTATTGCTTGACGAAGGTCTGGATGGTGATCCAAGCCGCATCTATGGTTGTGGCTAAATTGTGGTTGTCAGCTATCTAACAATATGATATGTGAATGAACTCACGATTGATAGTGTTTAGTTGATATTCGTTTGAGGCGAGTTGTCTTCTCAGCAATTCTATTTCAGAATTTGAAGAAGAAGCTTCGGACGCGCAAAGCTGTTTAGAAGCTACAAAATGGTAAAAACTCTTCAATCAGCTGATATTCGGAGTCGGATATTTTATTCCATTAGGTGGACTTTATTCACCCTTGATTCTCTCTTGCGATTTGGAATAAATTGCCTTCATATTGTTCAATATATGCTTATGTTGATACTCCAAATAAGTCCAAGCGGGTTCATCACTTTGATCTAATTCAATTAAAATCCTATAATTTTATCATTTTCCAATTAATTTATACCTTTATTGTTGACGATAACAAACTCACTCTATGGTTCTTTCTTGCTCTTCAACACCTTTTGTTGGATCTTTTAACCCGGCATCAAGTCTATTTCGCATATCGATCATAATATCTTCAACAGATTTCCAAACTTTATCAAATATTCTCTTTTGTTGTTCTTTTGAAGCGTTTACACCAGGTATTAATTGTTTAGAAGATTGTAAAAAAGTTCCTTTTTTATAATCTCTCAAAGCTTGATCGTATTTTCCCTAACATTCCCAAATCAAAGACGTAATTAGTAATCATTAGATTTTCACAACACATACAATGATGCAAGATGAAATATAAGGGATAACTTACAGCATTAATAGATTCCATCAATTGATTAGGAAGATTAAATAAAAATTTTGATTTTTCAACTACACCTAATGTTGAACGTAATTTCGAAGCTTTCACTGCATTTTCCAAGACGGGTAAGAAAACTTGATCTGCTCTATGACCAGTGACTAAAAGTAAAAACATCAATTTCTTTTTCCGTCAACAATGACATATATAGTATACGTTATATAACTTCAAATGATACAAGATTGTCAAATTTACCTTTAAATATCTCTCGAAGTTCTCTCGTTCCATGATCGGTATCATCAGCTAAGAAACCTTCTTTCATATCTCTATAAACGACTATAAGATTTTAAATTTATCTCAATAATTTAATCCTTTCACTCTTTTTTTTTGACCCCCGAGGAGAAAAAAACTCACCATCACTACTAGCTTTAACACCTACAAATCTATCAAAATTTTCTTCTACTAAAATTCTAACTGCTTCACTTCTACTTTCAATAGCTTTTTCTAAATTATAAATACCTTTTTGTAAATCTTGAAAAGATGCATCTGGATGATGTGCAGAAAGAAACATTTTAGGATCAAATGATTTTGAAGAAATTGAAGTTGATGTTCCTAAATTACAATAACAATAACAAATTTAGTCTCTTAATCGAATTAATAAGTCAGATATATATCCAAATTGTGGATTTTGATTAAATTATAGATGCGGGAATAGGGAAAATAAACATTACATACTTGTTTTCAAATCAAGTTCACTTGCACTGTTAATTTGATCAAATTATTAAAAGAAAATCATCAATATATTCTCGACCTATACTATACTATACCATATCATATCATAACTGAACTTACCCAACAAGTTTACCTTGTAAACCTAAAGGATCAATTTCTTCAGCAATCAATTTCCCATCTTCTCCAGTAATTGTACCAGCTAATGGACCTTCAATTTCATGATTTATTGATTCCCAAACTTGTGGTTCAAGTGATGAAATTCCATATAATTTGAGAACTACAATTAATAAAATCAATTCAAATTGATAAGTATTCATTTATATTCTTCCAAAACAAAATATATATATCAATAGATATAGATACAGAATATATATTATAGGAACTAATGGCTTTTTTTCTTCTCTCAAGAATAATGTAATGTAAACTTACGAGCTGCTTCATCAACATCTCTTCTACTCATCGTAATGTTTATATCCAAATCTTTGGTCAATCAAATCTTTTATGAATATGAAATGTTACTATCACTCTGCTCAGAAGTTATTTTCTTAAGAAAACAGTATGTAGTATAACTTATCTAATTATCAAATTATCTTAATATTCGTTTGATATTGAATAACCATCCTCTTGAATACAACGTCACCGAATCCAAACCCAAACAAGCGCGACATGCATTCAGTCATTCGCTTACTTTCCGACGGATTATCCCTTAAAGCCAAAATACCTCGAGTTCAACTTGCACATGAATTTAATGTTTCAATGCAAGGCAATATACTCAAAATTAGCATAAAGATATAATACATTAACATGTACATATAATAACATGCTTGTCACACGTATCAAGCATGCCGAGAAATTGGAAAAATACAAACACTTTTGATAATTTTATAAGAAGAACTAAAAAAATGAATTATAATCCCTTATCCCTACTTTAAGTAACTAAATATAATTAATGCCTAGAAATGTGTGATAACAAAATTACAGAACAATTATAGACCACTAGGATTATTCCTATTTCTATTCTTTTGATCTTTTTCTTTTTTCTCTTTTTGTTCCCTTTCAGCTTTAGCTCTTGCTCTCATACCTCTCCATCCTAATTTATGTTTCCCATTTACATTAACATTTCCATTAATAATTTGACCATCTTGTTCATTCAAATCAATAATTTGATCAGGTGTATTTCCACCTGTATTATTATTAGTATTTTCATTTGAATGTGAATTTGAATTTGAAGAAGATTCAGAAGCTTGTTTTATAACTTTTTCTAAAACTTGTTTTTCATTTTCTAATTCAATTTCATTATAAATTTGATTTTTAGGTATATATGTAAATGGTCCATCAACATTTGCTGGATGCGGATTAAAAATAGCTTCAATTATAACTTCAGGTGGTAAATCATTTATACCTCCAGAATAATTATGTTTATGACCATGTCCATGTCCATGATGACGTCGAAGATGATGAGTGTGATGTTTATGATGATCATTCGCTTTTGATATATTCATAATTACAGGTGAAGGTCCAAGCTTTTTCAATAATCCGGATCCTTCAGAGATCGAGGGATCTATAATAGGAGTTGATTGAGGTGATTGTCTACCAGATGGTACATTTGAATGAGCTATTGAACTTAGAGGTTTAACGTCTTTCTTTGGACTATCGTTAATTTGATTACGACGAGATGGAGCCAAATGATTTTCGTATGATTGATAGCTGTGTGATGTTATTGATCGCCCCAACTCAGTGAAAGAGGCGTTACGAGTTGGATAATTTGATGAACTCGAATAAGTCGTACGGGTTCTTTGCAGATCCAAGCCTAATGATGAGCCTGAAGAAGAGTTTGAGGGTGTTTTCGCCAAAACGACTAAGTCAGATGGCGGGTATAAGCAGATATCACGGAAATGAATACCAGCCTAAGCATGAAATTCCGACTCACGATCACTTCGCATGGCGTCTTGGGTGTCAGCTATAAAATTCCCTGCCCCAGCAACATGATGACCCTCTTGCATTGGTGGTCTGCGATGACATCAGCTCGTGTTCCAACCCAGATTTGCAGTCCAACTCACGCAGCCCAGCGTTCCTCGCCTCCTATCCATCTCATATCGACAGTCAACTATTACGAACTCGTCAGTACGGGGTGATGGCGCGCTCAAGGATCAGACAGTAACTCACCTTTACTGTAGCGTTAGTTCTACTACCTTTTAACAAAAACCTTCTAGTGGTCCTTCCTTTACCAGCAAAAGGAGCGAGATCAATATCAACGATCCCAAAGAACGTTCTATCTTTACTCTCTTTTCGTACGACTTCAGATACACTTTCTTTACCTTCCGCATACGCATTCGCAAGGGCAGCACCTGCGGAATTATCATGATGAAAAGCCGATGCATGATGTGGAGGAGCTTTGTTATGGCTCGGGAAAGGTAGTTGTTCGATCAACAATCTTAAACCAGATTCCGATAACGGACCGTCACCTAATCCAGGTAAAGGTGGACCAGTCGATTTCTGTCTTACGTGGGGAATTCCTCCACTGCTACCAGTATTCGGTGTTGTAGGTACCTGAAGGGGTTTACCAAGTGGAATCCTTATTGTATGGTGCAATTCATAATCCCACTTTGCAGAATGTGATTTCAGAGATGAAGAAGGTGTTGTTCCCTTTCTCATCTCCGATGAATAGTCGGGATGTTCTCCATCTCCACTATGGTACGAAGATCTAAAGGTTGACCCAGGTCCTGAGGCTGACCTGGTTCTTGATAAGGGGAATGGTCTTTTCTGTGTCAGATTGGAACTGGAGGAAGCTGTGGACGAGGATGCAGTATTGGGATTTGCGAATGAAGTCGTGCGGTTTGTCAAGCTTCCGGGTCTTGACGGCTCGTCCCTTTGTATAGTGGGATCTATGAGAGTTGAATAAGACGGTGTAGTCCCTCCTCTGACTGGTACAGGTATACTTCTGGCATTAGGTATAGCCAGTCTATCCGTTGGTGTGGAAGTACCAGAAGACGAAGGCCCAGTCCTTGATGTCATACTCGATCGATGAATGTTGATCAAGGGCGGGATTCCAGTCTTACTGTTCATCGAATTCTGGCTTGATTCGGTTGTACTCCTGGAACGTGGTTCATCACCTTGATCATCCGCATGTTCGAGAACTTCAGGTTCTTCCACCAGCAATTGCTCGGGCGAATCAACGGGACCATAATCAGACTCTGCAGTATCAGGCGTCACTATGTGTTTGAGAGGTGTGGGTTCCGAGCCTTTCTTTTCTGGTTTATCGAAGCTGTCCTTAGGTGGTGGAAGAGAAAGCGATTTCGGCGGGCGAGGTGGGATTGTTGAGCTAGAGGGATTGAGAAGTGAGCGAGGTGTAGGGGGATAGGCCCCAGAAGAAGCTGTTGAAGTGGTTCCAATTGATATGGTTGATGATGAAGCTTGCATATTCTGAGATTGCAATTTGAGGTTGGGTAAAGAGGGTTTTGGAAGTGGTTCTAACAAAATTTGTGACCAGCATAAGCGCTCAATTCCCAAAAGGGATGTGTATCCCACTTTCTCAGAAATGGCGTCATGATCTGGAATACAAAAAAACCAACTCACTATGTCCATTTTTGGTCAATTCTATCAACTCCTTCCCTCTTGGCTTTTTGCCTCTAAACTTCCATTTGATATCAAATTCCCCTGACAATTGGGGAACATTCGCTAATTCATGTATGATGACGGTAGTTTCGAATAAAGCATATTTCTGATTGTCAAACATGTGCTTCAACCGTGATAATCCACTGTGGTGATGAGAATGAGGTGCGTCTTGACCATGTAGATTCTGGTTTGAAGAAGCCAATGAGTGGGGTAGTCCTATTGGTGTCACTGATCTTGATGTGGATGCAGTGGCAGGAGGTAAGAATGATGAAGAAGATCTAGATGGTCCAGCTGAATGATCATTAGGAGCATTACCTATTCCTAAACTAGGTCGTAATAAAGATGAAGTTGTCATTTTGACTATTTGGAAGGTTTCGATTCATTGGTGATTTCTGAGTCGGGTTCCGGTCCTCAGGTCGAATAAACTCGAAATTTTCTCTGAATCAAGTGTTTAATTTGTGATCGACAAGCGTTCAATGCGAATTTCGAGTCCCGACTGGATCCGTGAGATTTGATTAACAAAGGGTAAAATCGATATCTACTGAGGAGATTTCAAGCTAATTAAAGGGATATAATACCGTTTCAAGAGTAATTCTCCTTGATGTTTGGCTCCAAAAAAATCTTCACTGATTGGACTTGCGCGTATAGGTTTATCAAAGATAGTAGGGAGAAACAAGTTGGTGATATATGCGATAATGTCGAGATATACCACTGACCTTCAAACTCCAGATTATCTCGCTACCTAAAATTAAATTATCAATGAAACGACTAATTTACACAAACAGAATGCCCCAAATATTGAGTTTGATGGGGAGTTCTGTAATGAGTGACGCGTCTCCAAAGGATGTTAAATTGCTTGTGCGCATCAAGTAGTGGGTGTCCAAAGGATGGCTCTAATATGTTCTTCTTACAATCCGAAGCTGAACTCGGCCAAGATTTGTCTCATGTTGATTCGTAGATTACCGCATAAGAGGTTGATAAGTTTGTGTTCAAGCTGAAGAGTATTCCGAATTGAATGAGGAAGATCTTCACTTGATGTTTGATTGTCTTGTGCAGTATTTCTATAAATGCTTTGTAAGACTATGTAATTCACCAACACAAACACACGTTGGACCTTCGGGCTCGGTGTTTGGATTCGGGATACCGTGAGCCCGTTGCGTTTTACTAACTAAATTACCCAGGTGTCAATACGTTCTAAGATGTCTTTTTGTTGTCGCGGCTCGAGTAGTTTTAAGCTTATAGGCCTCCGTAGGCAGTGAGTGATGATTACCAATGAAGAAATTGCGATTATTGACAGACCAAATTAGCAAAATCTCCACTATGAAATCTGATTTTTGGTTTTCATGGTGACGTCTGCTTAAAACAAAACTACGACAACCACTTAAGGCCCCGGCACAGCTGAAAAACAAAGTTACAAGGGAGTTTTTACTATTTTCAGGGTTAATTAAGGAATTCAACACGTTATGCGCGGCATCAGACGGAAATAGCTACAAACACAGAAAAGAGAGAATATTCTTAATGACGCCACCATAACCATCTTGGTCTTTTTCGATCCGCCTTAGTGACAACTATGTATCTTTTTGGGATAACCCTTCGATCGCAAATTCCAAAATACCAAAATCTCATGCCGACCGAAAAGTAGTCAAATAGATTGCGCATCCTTCTTTCTTCACAATAAAATCTCATACCACTAATTGCATGCCTATTGAACATAAGGAAACTTTCATCATGAGTAGCCATCTATCGAAGCTTATCGACAAAACGATAAATTACCTTTCATATTCATGATTATCTTCAGCAATCCAATTCGACATCTTGGAACAATCCTTTTCCGGAATTGATGAATGTTTCCAAAGCTTCAGTTGCACTTCGATCATAATGAGGAGGCCCTTCTGGAGAAATATAACAAGAAGAGCATAAGACAATCCGTTTTGAAAAGGCTTATATATCAGTGCTGTGGAACTTTTTTCCTGTGAGATACTGTTGGCCAATAAACTGTTCTAGGCGCAAAGGATCAACCGGTAGAACGGTCTTTGTGCTCGCCTTCTTTCGAAATGGCGTGATCAAATACATCAAGATGAGAAGTCGCTTGTGAGTCCTGTGAGACTTTGTATGTTTTAAAGGTCGAGCCTTGCGTTGCTTTATCGTAAGCGTTAAAATGGGAAGACCTAAGAGCCACAATACCTTCAAATCTCTGAAAGCCTTTAAGCCAGCTTAAGTCTAGGCCTATCAGCTTCCCTCTCAATGAATACGTCATGGAGTCTGGCGAGTGTGGACTGATCAATGCTATATGTCTTGATACGCTAATGTCGGATTTAGACATCATAGCTGAGGTGGAGTCAAGAACAAATACTGGAACTCGTACAAATATTTTGTCTGTGTCAGAAAGCCTGACACGATTTTGCCACTGCACCATCCAGAAGACTTTCCGACACATACGATACACATAGTTGGTAGAGCTGCTACGGTCTTTCCGTTCTCATCCGTAAGACATGTATATCTTTTGAGTATCCTCTCGTACTCGACTCGTCGATATTTATAGCCACTCCTCAGTTCTTATTCAGAGGCTGATCAGGATTCGTCTCAACCATCCATCTCACCTGCAGCAATGTATGCCAACCAATACAGTATGAGAAGTCTTTTTGGGTTCATGTAACCTGTGAGCCTCTGCGTCAACAACAGGAGTCAGTTGATGTGCCACGATCGTCGAGAATCAGGTTGGATGAGAAGTGCTGTATAGACATGGGTTACATATACGCTGAGCTACTATGAAAGGATATTGGGTGAGTGTCTGGACAATACTAAATTTACGACTATTACTATACAATATGATTGGAGATTTCTCTAAGTGAACTTCACCTAGCCACCCAGCTAGTGCTTTGAGACGTCAGATAAAACAAGAGTATTCCAAGCGAGTCTTGATTCAAGTTTTTTCGTCCACTTGTCCCAATCGCTGGGATTGTCGGGAAGGAAATAAGCGGCGAAAGCTTCCTTAGGAGTCCTGATGGTCGAAGTTCCTTGTTCAAAACCAAGCCAGGACGTGAAATATTCTGCCCATGACCTGTTGCTTGGGGTTATCTCGTCGAATGCCTGTACAATGTTCCGCATCAGTTCGTCTGTGGGATCAATTCCGCCGAGTCTATCAAATTCTGTCTTCGTGAAATCTCCCCATTGTTGTTTAGTTGGAACTTGTCTTCCATGTCCGTGAGACCTCCAAACTCTTTCAACCCTTGCATCATAATCATTATCCGTCCAACCTGTCGTCTCAATATTATATATCCTGACAGCGTCTAGAGCTGAGAGTGCATAGGCAGAATTGACCAGTGTATCAGGGTCGTAATTCGTCTTGAGTGATGACCGGGCTCGTTGAGCCCTGTACTCCAGATATTGCCAGACTTTCGCATTCTTCAGCTGAAATGCGCTACTTGGGGTTTTTTCGCCACTTTCGAGCTGTCGGACAAGTTTGTCGGCTGCGAGTTCTCTGCTAGCTGTTGCGTAGGCTCGACCAGAGGACATGCTGGAGATGAATGTGAAAGCTTTTGAGAATTTTGTATAGATATTGTGTTTAGTGATGAAGATATAGAACAAAGAGCTCACAATTATACGACACCGGGAGCTTTTTGGTTTATGCCCGCTTGTGTGATAATTCTGGACCGTGTTATGAATGACATATCGCGAGTTCGATGATTCGCGGAATCAGCATATAAGCTGACTCAATCCGGGTTCAGCGGGTTGAGTATTGGACCTTTCTGTCAGTCTGACCGTTGGACTGCTTATGGCAGATCAATGACAGACCGGCTTGGCAAGTAGCCCAAGGTGCGAAGGAGAGCTCTGTAGACCCTTTGATCATCTGCGACCTTTCATGATGACGTTGTTGCTTCTTTAAGCATATCAGAAGGCGCTTCCTCTGTCTCTGCCCCTTCAAACTATCTCAGAGATCTACCTCAAGGGTTGGTGTAGCGCTGCTTTGTCTGGGCTCGCTCTCTGGAGGAAGACTTGAGCTCGAGAAGAGTTTCGAATTCTGATAAGAATTCTTGTTTCTTGAAATCCTTTACGCCAGCTTTAGTCCAGACCTCGAATTTTTCTTCAGGATGACTTCATCACGCATACTTGCGAGCATGACCAGTGAATACCATGACTTTATCACGCGACATCATATTTGCAATCTTTGTCCTCAAAGGAAAGCCACAGTGTGAGTTTACGAATCTTGGCTATAAAGAAGGGAGTATAGGACTAAACAACCGAAGACATCATCACTCCCTTATTACTGGTGAGGTCAATATATGTCATCGTGGAGCCTTGTAAAAAACGGTCAATATCCTTTGTATACGAAAGAGACTTTACCTTTATGTATGTCTACCCATGGAAGGCTCACTTGCGCCCACGTATCCCTACGTTGTGCCCTATAAATATACACACCCCACCCCTGCGCTGTTGTCTAACTCTCTATTTTCTCATATTTTACTTCATACAACCTTCACAACGCTGCAATCTCTCACCATGTCAGAGAATTCAGATCTCAGTCGCAGGTATGTCGAGAGAAGTGCTGAGACGAAGGAGCATGCGCTCACAGTCGAGTAGATCAGCCCTCCTACTTGATGGGGCTGTGCTTGTGTTCCTACGATCTGAAGCTGAGGGAACTGAACCCCGATCGTCTATCGCTCAATCCTCGGCATATTGGGACGGGCAGCTGAGCGCCAACGCGACTCTTTTAGCTGCAGCTGACAGGAATGTAGAATATATCAGCGGGTGTGCTGCTATCTCGAACAAGTATAAAGCCATATCGTCTTACAGTGCTAAATGACTCATCCATATAGCCAGCCCGACATGATCAGCAACGGGTTCCTTGCCGTCGCCCTGGCCGTTCAGAAAAAGTATCTGAAGAAGCGCACTAGATTAAGAGCTTGCAAGGCGTTGAATGACGCAGATTACTCAGAACCAGAGGTGACATGGTGAGTTAGGTGGAATTCGCACTATCAGAACAAACTCAATACCGGGGCTGTAATGCAAATTAGCGGGCACAATGTGAGAGAGACTAATGGGTCCTAGATAGGTTCATGAGAAGTATGTTTCTCGCTAAGGAAATGCGGACCACCTTTGATCCCAGTTTTCACCGACGGCTTTTCGGTCAGTCAGTAGATGAGAACATCGAGACAATGGCCACCGATTATCTGAAAAAGTATGTCCCTGATCATGCATCAGATCATACACCAATTCCAGACCGTAATGACACAGATACTTGGAACGCTCCTTATCGGTAGGTCGTTTCAAAAATCTGATGAGCACAAATGACTGAGCTAACTCCTCGAGCTGTCGCTGTAGAGACATTTTAGATGAATTTGAGACCCAGCGAGATTGTAGAAACAAGTTTTCGTCGATGGCCAGTGTAATTGCTGGCCCCTCGAACTCCGGCTAATGATTCATGCTGCTTTATCGATCCTTGATTGGATGGTATGCTTGCTCGTTCAAGTCATCCGTCATGATCGCTTCCCAAGCCCATCTTTCGTTCCATCATCCATCATGATCCAGTAGTGCTATAACTTGACTTCATGCATCGTATATTATGACTAGCCTGGTTTCCTGCTTTCGTGATGCATTCTGCCAAATTCGGCAACATCATGGACGACGGCAAATGAAATGATCAGAACCGAAGCCATTGCAATGCAACGTCTCTCATTTGACCTGTGGCACGATAAAAGCTTTGGTCGTGTCATTGTCTATTGTAAGTGCAAAAGGAAACACGTATTTGTAATCCCTTGCTGTCAAGAATGGATTGAAGGGCTGAACGGCCGAAGGCGTCATCATCATCTCCCTTGTTATTCGTGAGGTCATTGTACGTCATTGTGAGCCTTACAAAGAGCGCTGATCATCCTTTGTATACAAGAGAGACTTCACCTTTGTTTACACCACATTCGAAATGTTTACCTGCCCTAAGCTATCTCTTCATGAGGCCCTATAAGTTACACTCCCCCTGTTCATCTTGTCTTTGACATGCTCCTATTTTTACTGAGATAAGCTTCATAACGCCTCATACATCATACATCACCTCAATATGTCAGGGCATTCGAATAGTACTTACCAGTGAGTCGAGTCTTGGGCTAGAATTATAGGACGTTCACTCACGGTAGATTTATCTTCCATCTAGACTCGCTCGTAACCCTTAAGCTATCCAGGCCGCGGCTTCAGCGTTCATCCTTGCTGGCCTAGAAACAGGAGAATCCGCCGAAGAATTGACACACAAGATCAATTGTCTTACACGATGTCTCACGACGCTTCAAGCGGCAAATGACTCTTTGGAGGATGCGAAAAGGTGCGCTGTTATAATAATACCAGTCTTGGCGATCTTGTTGTAGATGAGCCTATCTAGATAGCGATATGGGAGAGAGAACAATCGCTGATTTGCCAAAAGATACTTCGCGGGTGTCACAATTGCCACCAAGACCCGATCTACCTACGATAGGCACGCACACATCTTCAAAGCAAAATTAAACACTGACATCGAAACAGCCGCCACTAGATTTCCGATATCATCTGAAGTGGCTATCCCTAATCCTCAGAACGAGAGCACTTGGCACCCTTATTATCGGTAAGTCTTCTCAGTTGTTGTGTCAACAGTAAACTTATGAGCATGAGCTGATGCGCATAGCTGACATTGTAGAGAGGTCTGGAATGACCTAATGTCATAATACGCTAGTACGGCGCTAAGGACGTCATAGATAAGGAAGGACGGAGATGCGCGGCTCTAGAACTATACATATATATACCGAACACTGTATCTAAGTTACTACTATTTCTCCCTAAGAAATGTATATCTCGTGAACCTCGTCTCGAACTCTACTTAGCAACCTTCGTATTCGCTTTCCGATCCTGCTCAGGGGATATCGGTGTATCGTCTCGACCTATTATCACGCCTAAAGGCAAATGCGGAATCTAGACTCGTATTTACCAAGATGACGAATGCAATCGCCCATCCCACAGTAACGATTGATCTCTCAAGTATTGATGGCCAAATTCCAAGCAGGATTGATATGTTCAAGAAATCAAAGCCAGCACCAAGTGAGTGTCCTTATATAATTCCTTACACCTGCAGTAGCAGACGTGTCTTTTCCATGTCTCTAGTACCTCTTTCACGAGATCTCAAAACGCGAAGTGAGGTACTCAAGGATCCCCAGAGCCATCACGATCTACCGGGACTTCTGGAACACAAGAATGGTTTATTCGAGAACTGGATCGCAAGATTATTGATAATGCATACCAAGAAAACGCGTTCAATACAGCATACGAAGAAATGAAGAAGCAGTGAGTCGTCCGTTTGAGTTTTCAATATGTTGCCTATCTGGACACTGACAGTTCGTTTCAGGGGTAACCCCAACGACCCCGGGCTTGCGAGTATACTCAACGAGACTAAAAAGTCGCGTGACCTCTACGTTCGAAGACGCAAGTGGCTGTACGCTTTGAGAAAGCTCTGCAAATCGGGTCATTCTGAACAGGATGTAACGAGGTATGTGTTATATTTCCTTGTCATGTATATGGCATCTACATCATGAATTGGCGGTGTGTTGGAAATCCTGACACTTTGCTCAGGTTTTTCGATACCATTGTGTTGGCTAAAAGGAGTCGCCCTACCATGTCACAAGAGGAACACCAGGACGTTTTCGGATCGCCAGAGGAGAGGAAATCGAGGATTTTGCCATGATGAATTGGATTGAGTCATTGAACAACGCGCTTCCGGAAGATTTGTCATATCCCACGAGCATGGAAGAATTTGACTTCGTCATTAAACCTTCAGAAAAGGAATTGCTTGAGCAGAACAAATTGAGGCAGGTCACCCTGCGGTCACGGGCGAATCAGGTGGTTGTTCGCTGACAGCTACACTTCATTGCAGGGAAGTTGGTGAAGACCTAATCACGACCGAGCAGCCTTTTGCTAAACATGAAGACATTCGCAACATCCTTACCCAGCCAGTCGTCTTCTAACGAAGACTCATGGACCTTCCCCCTCTCTCCACTCATCCCTCCTCAATTTGAGTATAGTCTGCAATCATATTTGTCCATATTCACATGTTATGCAATCACGTTTCTCATGTATCCAAGCTCTTTCGGATTGAGGGCAGTAACAACAGTTACGTAATCCTCTGACTTTGCATAGGCTGCCACGTTACAAGATCTTTAAGATGTTCAGGGAATTATAATCATATATATTGAGCTACGAGAGAGACAAGTGACAGTCGCGTCTATAGATATTATCTAAATTAATCGTTAATCTCAGTCCATATCCCTCTTGATTAGGTATAAATCATAGCGTATCAACCGCGAACGGTGGTCTTAATCGTACCTATAGTCACTTTGTAGCTTATCGCCCTGTCTGACTCATCGTAAGTCCTAAAATCCAGATCAACCGCAGCCGTTCGCTTCTGATTCTTTGGTCGCGTATGTGCTGATACTGTTCATGCCTCCCTCGCTCTTCAGCAATCCAAGCCTATACGAAGTATCTGTGGAAATCTGAAGCTTATAAAGGCGAACAAGATTACAGCAGAACAGTGAAGCTCGCAGATTGACTTAATGCTTGGTAGTTTGATGGTAATTTAGGGATGCTTCGCACAAGGTCCAATCCAACTGGCAATAATCCTGAAACACCCAATACTAAACATAACGAACCAGATACTCCAATGTCGCATTACACTTCTCGTATAAATTCTGAAGATGATCCTTCACTTTCTCCAAATCATCCAGAATATTTCAATGGTAACGGGAACAGTGGAGGAGGAGATGGTTCAAATACACCTAATGCTCATGCAGGAACTTATAATTCTGGATCAGAAATAAAATCAACAGCAGCTGAATATAATGATACAACAAATCAACATCGTAGATTATCTTCTGGATCAAGTAAATCAAATAATTCTGGAAATGAGAAACAAAGTGGAGGTTTACAAAGTAGAAGAAGTAAAAATGGATTAACATTAAATCTTAGTGCTTTAGTTGGTGGTGGAAGTGGTGGGAAAAGAGGTAAAAATTTTGGATTTACAGGAAATAAATTTGGATTAAGTCAAAAAGGTTGGATATCAGTAACTGGTCTTGTTGGATTAATATTATTATTAAAATTAATTTTCTGTATGTTCTACTTCGTCTGTTTCCCCCTTTGATCTGGGATCCAAACTCATAATCCTCATTTTTTATTATTGTAGCTGGATCATCTGAAGATCCGCATCATCATGTTCTCGATCAAGCTCACCTGGTACCAAGAGATTACTTGAATAACTCTATAGCTGACCCGGCTCCTTTCGAGTTTTGTCCGGTATTTGGTCCAGGAGATGCTATAGCTGCTAGAAGGGGTCAATTGGAATTGCTCAAATCTAGATTACATACCGGTACAAATGCTAGAGTACAAAGAGTATTACAGAAAGCTATGAGTGGAAGTAGTATCACCTTGAGTGTTTTGGGTGGATCTGGTATGTGTTTCTCCTCTCCTAGCCGGTACATTCTACAACCTTCGCTTTCAAAAATTATCTGCTTCACGACTACATACCGCTTTTACTGATATTGATGCCCAACAGTGTCCGCATGTACCGGAGCGGGTGACGATCCAGTCAATGAGAAATGTTATCCTCATAAATTCTTCGATTGGTGGAATACCGTTTTCCCCCACCCTGCAAACGAATTAACCAATGGAGCTACCAAGAAAACGGATTCGGCTTATTACGCTTATTGCAACTCTCACCATCTACCTGATAAGACCGATTTGGTCATCTTAGAGTTTGACGCCGCCGATCCAAAGTGAGTGGACTTTGTGTGCAGAATTAGATACTGCCAGACACTGGCTGAAATTTTTGGGATTTACTGACACGTCGATTCGTCCCTCAGTGACCCAGAATGGCTTCAACATTTCGAGCTTCTTGTCCGATCCATTCTTGTCAGACCAGAGATGCCAGCAATCATCATTCTTGGTCATTTCAGTCCTCAAGTCCAGGCCCAGAATGGATTTGCTGGTCCTGAATTACTCCATAATGTCGTAGCTCAATTTTACGATGTTCCACATATCAGGTATGACCCCCGTCTTACGATACATCGATTCGATTTGACTGACATATCCGCAATATAGTGCTAAAGGTGTCTTGTACGAGCAATATTTACAAACGCCCGATCAAGCACGATCAGCCTTCTACGCCGATCCAAACCACGCAAATCAAAATGGTCACGATCTCATCGCCGATGTTTTGATCTCTTATATAATGTCACAAATATGCGCCGGATGGTCAGCCATAAATGGACATGCCTTTGAGGTGCCTAATTTAGGTACAGAAGGAGATAATTCAGCAAGTGGTCCTTCGCTCTTAGGTGGTGTAGGATTGAGAAAAGGAATGCCAGGTCAAGAACCTGGAGATGGAGATTCTGCTGGATCTTCACTTGCTGAAAGATATCAAGGTTTACGAGTACCTCAAATGAGACTTAAAGATCGACCACATGATGTTCAACAATTCAGAGAAATCGAACCTTTCTGTGTGGCTGCCAGTGATTTGATTAATCCTCTTCCACCAAGTTTGTTTTATGGTAGTGGTTGGCATACATATCACCCGCCAAAGGGTGCGGTCTACGAAGATAGGCATTATTGGTGAGCTTGTTTTCAATTGCAGTATTTGGTTTCTACAAAGGCAGGAACTATGCTGATAAGCTAAATGTCATAGGTATGCTGAACAACCTACTGCTCGACTTCGAGTACCTCTCAAGCTTGGTGCGGGTGATGTAGGAATTTACTTCTTACAATCTCCACCTGATAAGCCATTGGGTACGGTAAAATGTTGGGTAGATGATAATGTTGCTGGAGGAAAAGAATTACAGGGTACAGCTGAAGTTGATGATGTGATTGCAACGTGAGTATTGCTTGGTTTTCTCTTTACTCTCGTACTGTTCGACGGTCCCGTTGTAAGGGATGTATGGCTAATTTGTACGATGAATTTGTAGTCTCGTTATGATTGACCGAGGTGTATCGAGGGGATCGCATTTCGTAAGTGACTCATCCGTCTCTTCTTGTCTAGCCACAGCGTTCCAGATATCATGGCTCACATCTTTTCCCACTCAGGTCGAATGTCAGTTGCAAGGTGAAGCAGGAGGTACTTCACCTCCATTCAAGATTTTGGGAATGTAAGTGTGGCTCTTAGGCTTATGATGGAATCAATGCTAATTTGGCTTTTCCAACCGATAGCTTCTCCACATAGGCGGTATATTCGATATACATAAGTGAGATTTGTGGACGCAAGGCAGATTGGAGAATTGCACGGAAATTTACTAGGTGGAAACGGAGGTATCATCATGAGAACATAGAGGAAAGAGGCGGATTTCCATCATATTTCGTATTCCATTTTTCTCATTCATTCGATTTTTTAAAAGTCAATCAGTTATCATACTTTCATACCAGATCAGTAAGACGTAACGATCTCATCATGATGAAGTTTGATCTCAATGCAAATGCAACAATATAGATGTAATAAAAGTTCTTAGTTGTGATTACCCCGCGTGTGAGATTTGTGCCATAACTGCAACGTGGCGGTTTTTTCGGCGATATAACCGATTGGATTAAAATGAGTAACCTTACCAAGTACCGAAGGAATCAGATGGGTACTCCGTCATAGTAATTAAACCAACATTCGGTTAACGTGTTGAATCAAAAGGGTATTCAATTTATTTTGGATACAAAGTTTATATCGATTATTGATATTTGTATACTACTATAAACATAAGAATATAATTGAAGATGTTGAATAGATTCACAAGATCAGCCTTTAAAGTGAGTGCGCTGATCCTATACAGGCATGTGTTATTATCAGTGAGGAAGGTCGTGCAAGGAAGGTTATTCGGCATTACCGAATTTCATCAAGAAGAAATATAAGGACGCGAGGAAGTTGAGATTTTATTCTACAGGGAACATATTGATGAAAGTGATAGTACTGAGAAGGATGGGGAATCAGAATGGTCAAAGATAAGAATTGATAATTGATAATGAAATTTAGCCCCTCAAGGGAGTTCAAGCTCAACAAAAGAGAAATCTTTCAATTCACGAATATCAATCTGTTCAATTACTTAATTCTGTGAGTTATCATATAGATTTTGAATCGTATTTTCTTCTGAGAAAGGAATAATGACTAATCACTTATGACGATAATATAGTATGGAATTCCAACTCCTAAAGCTCTTCCAGCTTTTTCAGCTGAAGAAGCTGAATCAGTAGCTAAATCATTTGGTAAAGATGAATTGGTAATTAAAGCTCAAGTTTTAGCTGGTGGAAGAGGTAAAGGACATTTCGATTCTGGATTTCAAGGTGGTGTACAAATGGTTGATTCGTAAGTACGAACTCTTTAATCATATTGCAAGTCGTGGAAAAAATATAAATGAGGGCGTGAGGAAGGGGTATATCTGAACAATGTGAAATTTAAGAGCGGGAAAATCGATGATGGTCTTAAAGCATTCGCGTTATAAACTTTTGCTAACTCCTTTTATTCATTCACTCATCTTATAGCCCAGCACAAGCAAAAGAATACGCTTCAAAAATGTTAGGACATAAATTAATAACTAAACAAACTGGTGCAGGTGGTAGAATTTGTAATGCAGTAATGTTAGCAGAAAGAATGCCACCTCAAAAAGAATATTATGCTGCTGTTTTAAATGATAGAGCAAGAGGTTCACCAGTTTTAGTTACATCAAATCAAGGTGGTATGAATATTGAAGATGTTGCACATGATACACCTGAAGCAATTATAACTACAACATTAGATTTTGAAAATGGAATTTCTTCTGAAAAAGCTTTAGAATTAGCTAAACAATTAGGATTTAAAGAAGAATCTCAAAAAAACGCTGCTGATACTTTCCAAAATCTTTATAAAATTTTCAAAGATAAAGATGCAACTCAAATTGAAATTAATCCTTTAGCTGAATTATCTGATGGACAAGTTTTATGGTGAGTTGTTATTTTATATAATCTCCCACCTTCTTTTGGTCACCCCAGTCAAATTCACACAAGCAAGCTTTATTTCTGCTTTCCCTTTGTAGACGACCACTTTCTGCTTTCTGCGTAGAAGTATACCTTATTGACCTGAACATAAAACATTCTAGTATGGACGCCAAATTCGGTTTCGATGACAATGCCGATTTCAGACAAAAAGACGTTTTCAAACTTCGTGATACTACTCAAGAAGATGCTCAAGAAGTCGAGGCTGCTGAGGTGAGTTTAGCTATCAAGTCTCAAGTGGTTTTGGGGATTCTCATTACCTGGTTAATCATATATTGACAAACTGTGTTTTTGCATTATTAGTACGGTCTCAACTTCATCAAGCTCGATGGTGATATTGGATGTCTCGTCAACGGTGCTGGTCTAGCTATGGCTACTATGGACGTATTGAACCTCCACGGTGGATCTCCAGCCAATTTCGTATGTCTGCATTACCGATCATGATTTTCATAATGCAACTTTAGCTGACTGAAGCATGTTCTAGCTTGATGTCGGTGGTGGTGCTACTGCCGATGCCGTCAAGAAGGCTTTCGAATTGTTATTGACCTCTAAGAATGTCAAATCAATCTTTGTTAACATCTGTAAGCCGATTAGTCATGAAGCTATCGCTGAAAAGCTCGACAAAACAACTAATTGTATTGTATCCGGAACTATAGTCGGTGGTATTATGCGATGTGACGTTATTGCCGAAGGTATCATCAAAGCTACCAAGGAACTCGAATTATCTATTCCTTTAGTTGTTAGATTACAAGGTACAAAAGAGGCTGAAGCTAAGAAGTGGGTCTCCCTTCGATTGTTCATCATCCTTGTTGCCGTTACTGATCTCGTCGACTTTATAGGATGATTAACGAATCAGGATTGAAGATCTTCCCATTCGGTAAGTCATCCATCCATAATCGTCTTGAACACTGTACTGACTGAACTATACACATGATTATAGATGGTCTTGATGAAGCCGCTTCTAAAGCTGTTGAAGCTGCTCGATCAGCCTAATTATCTATACCTCGTCTCACTGAAAACAGATAAAACAGAAATTATACTAATTAGCATATACCACATGTATCTTTCGGATTTGCGTATGAATATAAATATAGTATGACCAGATGCGAATCACGATTCGTGTCAAATTTCCGTGCTGATCTCGTTGAAGCTCGACCCTCATACCGAATCATTTGTCTCAATACCGTACATCTCCGTACAACAGGATAATCTACATTTAGGACGGGTACATACATAACTATCAAAAGCTACAACCAAGACCCTGATTAAAAGTGAACGTACAAATGGGTTTGAATATGAATACTTATATTAAAATCATTATTTAATCTTCAATTCCGCCTTTTCCTCTCATAACCTCTTACTCTTTCAAAGCTAAATTACATAAAAACTAAAGATCGGGAATTTTAAGTATCCAAAACATTCCTAACATCTTCTAAACGTCCTTTAACACTTTTCTTACTATCACCTGCTAAATCTATAAGAATATTTAATATTTTTTTTAATTTAGGATTCAATTTATTTAAATTTGTTAAATTATTTTCATAAGCTTCAATGAAAAGTGAATAAGTTCTTAAATCTCTTGCAAAAGTATGTGTCTTTAAATAATAAATAAAATAAAATAAAAATCATAATTAATTTAAAAAATCATATTTTTGTAATTCAAAAACTTACAGGAAGATTTTCAATATTTAATTGATTTGAAACTAAATTCCAACAACTTAAAATTAATAAATCTAAAGTTGCATTTGAAATATATTCTTCAACATCAATTATACCTTCTTTTATACCTCTTAATTCTTTTGTACAAAATTTACGTATTATATTTTCACTTTGAAATACAGGTTTAATAATTTCCGAATTTAATTTTGAATTAGAATTAGAATTTGAATTAGAATTCGAAGAATTTATTTTAGATCGAATTATTAATGAAATTTCATTCATTGATTTTAATAAAAAAGAATCTCCTTCTGACATTATAAGTACTTGTAAATATGATGAAAGTAAATTTGTTGAATGACCTGGTGGAAGATTTATTAATGTATGATCAATTGCTAGTTTTAGCTATTAGTGAGAAGGAGTTTGATTAGTAACAAGTACATTTCGATCTCGCAAGTGATATTATAGGTGACTTACATTCGCACCTGAATAGGTAGAATTCATTTCACAGATTAGTTACATTCTGTAAGATTTTTATATTGCCGAATATTATAGAGTTGTATAACTTACGCAAAGCTTTCAATGTTCGTAATGTTTCTTTCTTTTCAAAATCCTCTGGCTCAAGGTGATTCACATACCTAAAAGTGATGATGATAATCAGCTTATTCAATTATCCATTCTCAAGTGAGAAGCCTTCAATAGTCCATTTCCATTGAGACAAATGACCATTCCCTCTAAATCATCGATTTCGATCTTTGTATAAAACCTGATTTATTTTTTTCCTAATTACTCACCTAGACAAAGCTCCAACTAATAGAATAACAACATCTCTCCATTGATTACCTAATCTAGTTGCATATAAAATTGGAAATTCATTTCCATTCTTTTGTAAAAGTGTATCAAATTGATAATCTCTAATACGCATTATAAATTCAAAATTATGATCATCAATTGCTTTATAAAGTTCAAAAGCTTGTGGAGGATTATTAAATGGTTTTGTTTTTGAATTTTCAGATGAATATATTATCTTATCATCTTTATCTTTATATTCAAATTTAGAATTATTTTTTGACCATGTACCTTGTTCTATTTTAATTTTTTCTCTTTCAATAGAATATAATTGATCTTTTAATGCTTCTGATAATTGTTTTTCTCTATTTAATTGTTTAGTTTGTTTATCTAATTCTAATTCTGATGCATAAATTGATTCTTTATTTAAAGAAGATGTTGCTGGTAAAGGTTGTAATAATATAGGAGAAGATTGAATTTTAGGTGATCGTACATTATTTCTAGGTGAAGATGTATTTCGATTTCTAGATTGACGAGGTGATAGAGGGGGAACACTAATTGACGAAGGTGATGAAGGGTGGTAATTCGTAGGTTCTACCATGTTGTCGCGCTTAGTAAGTCTATCGCTACTTGAGGTTAGGTTGACAACAATGAGTACACCTTGATATGCTCTTCGAACCTCTTATAGTTAATCTTCCTTTGCTATATATGTGTATGTTGTGTGTATAAATCCCATGAATGTGGAGACTCCACAAACAGATCAACATCACTCACTTCCTTTCGAAATTTACTAAACCGCGGTCGATCACCGAGAATCATAATAAGGGACAATTAATCTATAATAGAACTATCCATTCGATCTTTGTCAAATACTCTCAATACTTTATCAATAGTGATATCTTGTAGTGTGTCCGTCCATCTAGTCTGGATCCTCCTTCCACTCCGATATGGTCGCTATTTCCGACTTGACTCCTCCGAGATCTCGTTCGACCTCAGTCTCAACTACGAATTCAGACGCGGCTTTACCATCTTTTGAATCGCTAGCACCTCCTAGACCGCCTACAACGAAAGCAGCAGAAGAGACTCATGTACTTGTAGATGGTTTGAAAGATGTTGTGAAGTTAAAAGTGGATGCTGGACCAGGTTGCGGTGGTATTGCATGGCCAGCAGGAGAGGTGAATTATTGAATTTATTAAGCTGATCTAGCCAAAACGATTCATCACCTAGATGAACGAATCATTCAATATCCGATGGAACTGACCAATTTCATATGACTAGGTTCTCTCGCGGTATATTGCATACAGGCATCAAATAAATCCCTCTTATCTACGCAATAAGAAGATCTTGGAACTTGGTTCAGGAACTGGTTTGGTCGGTATCGTAGCTGGGATGTTGGAACCTTCTGCTGAAGTATGGGCAACGGATCAATCGTGAGTTGTCAGACGAGGGGACTTTAGTCTGTATCCTCATTTCAACTCGCATGATAGATATGTTCTGGGAGAGCGACAAGCTGACTCGTATCGCCATCATACTTCTTTTAGAATATTGCTCGACCTAATGGAAGTTAACGCTGAACTGAATTTACCGACAAGTACAACTCAGAGGCGAAATGTACATATTGCAGAATACAATTGGGGAGAACAAGTTCCTTCGACAATACCAATAGAAAATATAGATGTCGTCTTAGCAGCAGATTGTGTTTACTTCGAGGTAATTATCCATTTTCCTTTATTACCTATTCATTCCAATCATACTTCAACCTCACCTTGTTCTATCAGAGTTTTCATGAAACACGAATATAGGTCTTAAAACTTAAAACTGACATGACAAATTCTTAGCCTGCATTTCCATTACTTGTGAAAACACTATGTGATCTCGCTCCAATAGGTAAAGAAATTGAAATATTATTTTGTTGGAAAAAAAGGAGAAAAGCAGATAAAAGATTTTTTATAATGCTTAAAAAATATTTTAATCAATATATAATTGAAGATGATAAATCTGGTGAAAAAGAAATTTATAATAGACAAGGTGTAAATTTAGTAAAACTTGTAAGGAAGAAACAATAAATCAATAAATCAATAAATCGTGATCGACCATAAATAGATCAATGTTGTATATAATTTCAATAAAAGGGAATAATTTTTTTTATTTTCAAACTTTCGCTTCTTAATATTGTTGTAAGGTATTTAACATTTAATTTTAGATCATACAAACATTATGTAGATCCACAAGCATTCTTAAATGACATGTATAAGTTGTATAAATTATTTTTCAATTAATAAATAATTTTATCCTCATTTGACACTATTTCGTTGCAATGATCTTAACGTTGATGTCGAACTCTCATCTTCAATTGAAGTATTACTAAACGGTGATTTATTGTGGAAAATCATTTCTCTTTCTTCTTCCACGGGGAATTCAATGTCCGAGCCAAAGCGAGAATGATTTATCGAGAATTCTTCTTCTCTTTGTAATGATTGTGAATGTTGTGTTTGACTAGATAGTTTTGAATCGATCGTTGATTTAATGAATTTTCTTTTAAAATTCGTTAAAATACTTGTAAATGATAGACTAGCATTTTTCAATTTGGAAAAAGTCGAAGAAGTTGATGATAATCTTCTTCTAGCTGTTAAGATAGTATCTCCAGTCATCGTTTTGATTGTAGATGTCTTTCTCGTCTGAACCCCAATCTGATCGAAATATAATTAACTTGATTGAACATCTGATTGAGAAGGAGAAATGGGTTAAGAAATATGTAGGAATGAGTTAGAATAATCCAAAGTGATTGAAAATATATCAGCATGTTAGAATCCTTTCATACATTGAAGGATCCTTTGACAATTCTAGTCAACCAAATGATGACATGCTCGATGGAACAGGTGTCATGGAGTCAATAAGAAATGATGTCTTCCTTTTGATTGGACTTGAAACTCACCAACACCTCGGTCATATACATCAGAGCAAACCACTCAGCGTCAAACACGATACATAATGAACGATCGTATTCAGCTAGGCAGTATAATATGGAAATAAAGATATTTCACTTTTCATGAAACGTTTAGAAATCCTTCAGTTGTGGCACGATACTTCAATTCACTAATGGTTTCCCGAACCCCTTACTCTGGTGTCTTAATCTCTCTATCTCATTAAATCTGTCATCCAATCTCTTCGACTATTCTGAATTAGAAGCATCACCAAAATCGCAATTTTCTGAATATCCAAGACCTAATTTTTTCCTATAATTTTCTACGTCTTGTCTAAATCTATCAATAATCGTATTATCAGATTGTTTAGATCCAAACTGATCATCCCTACTACCATCGTTTGATTCCTCATGTTTCTGTGTTGATTCCTCATTGATTTGAGTTGATTCCGCGTTAATTGGGGATACCTCTTTAGGATCAATGATGATATAACCATTCTCATCCCTTTCTACTGAAACCTTAGAATTCATATCAACGGTGTTGGGAGATTTGGATTCAACGCTTTGATCTTGTTGTTCAGTATTCTGGTTCCCCTCAGATTGAAAGCTCTTGCGACTTAATTTGCTCACAACGGATGTGAACAATTTCGATTTGCTATGGTTTTGTGATCGGCTTGACATGGTGGATAAATGTGGATTTAGAAAAAAATCAGCGGCAGTTCAACGGAATATCAATGGGTAAATCAAATAAATTACGACTTCTTGAAATTTGAATGAACTGAAAGATGAATGCAGAAATAACTTTATAAATAGCTTGAATTCATGATAATTCAGAAGAGACAACTCCGTTCATACTATCCCATACCGATTTATTGCATCATAGCAACTTCTTGATCCTTTGATATGTCAAAGCTAAATTCTGTGAATGGTCATATCAACTATCTTTGCTCTTTCGCCTCTCATATTGTAACCCACCCGAATACCGATCACCTTTGTAACCTCCTTGAGTCTGTTCGCCACATTTCTCTTTCTATCGAATAGCTTCTCATCTTTTAGAACTGGTTGTCACTTCTATCTGCTGTCGTGAGCCCCTCCACTTCCCTTGCCCACCCTACCACTTCGCCAATGTCCCCTCAAAGCCCCTTCGGCCTTGTATGAGGAGGTACTGAGCTCAGTGAGGCTGCTAGATACCATGCTGGTTGTTATATTTGGAATTAATCAGGAATTGTGAGAAGAGATGCAATGTGGTATGCATACAAGCCGCTAAACTACTGATACTTTACACTTTGCGTCTCAGGCAAATGACTGTCTTGCCTTGTATAACATTTCCCATCCGAAATGAGTCATACCTAGTACGCATAACCTTTATTGCTCACTTGACTGTTCAGTTTTCTTTTCTCCTCCAATTTTATATTTACCCAACAATCTATTCAATCTTTCCATTGTTTGTTCTCTATCTTCTTTGATACGTAATCTTTCTAATGCTTCACCTTTTTTACGATCATTTTTAGGACCACCAAAATTATATTTAAATGACCAATCATTTAATTTTGATAATTTTGATTCATCTCCTACCCATTCTTTACTTCCAATTTCTTTTGGTATAGTTTCAGGATTAGATTCAATTGAATTAATTGTTAAATCAATATCAAATTTAAATGTATCAAGTGAAGAAGGTTGATTTGCTGTAGATTGTCTCCATTTTCCTCCCATTCTATTATTTAATGAAGATAATAATAATTTATTTGAATCTTTTAATCCTAAAATAATTGGTGGTTGATTTGACATTTCTGCACGATTAATTTTAAAATTTCCAATTCCTGATAAATTATTTAATCTTTTATAATCAGTTTCTTCAATTAAACTTGTATAATTTTTATTAATTTCTGTTATTTTATTATTTTTATTTTGAATAGTTTTTCCTGTTATTCCACCTAAACTAACTACCCAAGGTAAATTATTACCACCACCACTATTTCTTGTATTATTTATTGCTCTTGAATGTGAATCATCATATCTTGAAACTTTATTTAAAATTCTACCTTTTTGAATTAATTCATTTGGTAAAAAATCATTTGTAGATGTTGGTTTTTTTGAATAATTTAATCCAAATGTTCTATGTAATTTTGAATGTAATTTACTATTTGAATTTTTTGAAGATAATTCTTTACAAGTTAAAGAAGTTTGTAAATTTATAATTGATTGTGAAGTAGTTTTACCGGTTGAAGCTAAATGAATTAAAGTTTTATCTTCTGGAAGTATTAAAGTATCTTTAATTTTATTTGGTAAATCATTTAATCTTTTATTTAAAAATTCTTTTCTTTTATTTCTAATTAAATCTAAATAATTTTCAAATTCTTTTAAAGACATAGATTCAATATCTTTTAACCAAATTTCTTTATTACTAATTATTAATTCTTCTTCTTCTTTATTTCCTTGATTATCAGATGAATTTTCATTTTCAATTTGTTCAGTTAAATAATCATCTGAATGTTTATTATTTTCATTATCATATATTTTTTCTGTTCTTAAAGAATAATTCATAATTTCATTATCATTTTGCCAACGTATTTTACCTGTTCCCCATGCTTGAACAAATCTTGCTTCACGTTCACCTGAACGCCAATCACAATTTATACCTGGTCCTGCATCTAATGAATTAAATTTAATATATCTTGGACCTTTCTTAATTGGTAAATTAAATTTTAATCCCCAATCATTATATTGTGATTTTGAAGATGGTGTTGAAGTATATATTCGAGTAATTAATGGATCATAAGTTGATATATTTGCTCTACGCAAAAGTTGAGGGAAAGGAGATGAAGACATGGTTGAATGAAGTTTATCAAATTTGTTTTAATCGAATATTTATCAACACAAATCCGTTGTAATGATTGAGAGATGAAAATAAAATAAAATATTAAGGACTCTTTGGTCCTTAATTTGACGAGTTCACTTATTGCGTAGTAGTAATTCTCAATTCGAATAGTCGATGAACAGATCAATATATAATTTATATGACTTTTCAACAAATCGCCAATTGTTAAACATCAAATCTCGATTATCTACTACCCGTAACAAATGGGATAAATAATAATAAATTCACATTGAAAAACATTAAATTTCCCCTATTCCCAAAATTCTTTCGCGTTTCTCTTTTGAAACAAATTTCCTTTTCATTCTTTCTTCTTTCTCTTCTTCTTCAATCACAAAAAAAAGAATACACTTCTGCATTAAAACCGTAGTAGTTATTCTTTTTAAAATACATCCCCAATTCCCCATTCGATGTTTTTTATTAGAGCTCCAGTTGGGTTTTTGAAAAGAAATTCAATTGTGAAGCTACAACGATCATTGGGGCCAGACAGGATGTATTGATTAACCTTTTTTTTTGTCAAAAGAAAAAAAAAAGGAGCTAACTGATTAAAACAACTTTGAGGATTGAGTAATCTATGATTCAAAGTCACCTATGGGTAGCTACAAACTTATTTTGATTATGATATTTATATATATTTGAAATATAACTTAAAATGTCGTATGAATTGATTTTATAATCCAAAACTCTCTCATTATTCTACTTGTAAGAAAACTCGATCAATTCATAGGGTCATTTTCCAAAACACATTCAAGCGTATTTCAATCTATGCTTAGAATGCATGTATGAATTTCAAATGTAACTATAAATTGCTGAGTTGAATAACTAATAAAACAGTAGAACGAAGGCAAAAAAACATCAAAAGTAAAGTTGAAAAGAATTTAATATTATTATAATGTGAAATTAACGTATAAGAAAATGACAAAAAAACTTCTATATGATATTTGAGATGCTAGGTGTCTAATTTATGAGAGAAATCATGAGTTTGATCTATCATTCTCCTCTCTTACATGATAATAATTGATGTTTTTGATAAAGTCGATTTATTCATTTTTCGTCTACTTATACTATTTGCGCTTGATTTGACATTTTCGTTTGGTATCTTTGTGTTAAGGTATTCTCATAATTCTAAAGGTATCAATATCATCCTAAAATTTCCAATTGTCCGTTCGCCTATAACCCAAATTATCTAAGCAGTTCCATAACCGTTTGCATGTTTTGTTTGGAAATTCCATAAATCCCTACACATCTCTTCTAAATTCCTGGTAGCTACAAATCCTAATTCTTTTTCTGCTAATGTTGTATCAGCCGTTAAATCTGGAACATCTCCTCGCCTAATTATGCCGACAAAAAATATCAGCATCATTCTCCTTTTCGAGTGCTCAGAAAGTATAACTCACCTCCTACCGACAATCTCATATTGATAATCATATCCTGTAGCCTTCCTCATCGCATCAATCATGTTCAAAACGCTCATTCCTTTTCCTTTACCCAGATTGAATGATCTAAATGATCCACTTTCTGCATCACAATTGGAAAAGATGTTTTTCTCTGAAGTTGGTACAGCCAAGGCGTCCAATGCTAAGACGTGTCCATGAGCAAGGTCCAGTATATGTAGGTAATCTCGAACGCATGTTCCATCACTACAAATATGACACCATCGTCAGTCTCAAACATGAGAACCATGGTCACAAAGAAAGTCACGAAACTTACGGTGTTGGGAAGTCAGTGCCGAATATTTTCAATTGACTTTTCTCTCTTCCAATTGCTATTTGAGCTAACAATGGTAATAAATTTCCTGGTTTACCTCGTGGTTCTTCTCCTAATTTACCTGATGGGTGAGCACCGGCGGGGCTGAAAAGCGTATATTAGCAAATTCACACTGCCAATCGGAGATTTGCAAGTACGATTTTGACTCACTTGAAGTACCTTACGCTGACAGCTCTCAAACTACCTTGTCCGTCCTTGTTTTGTACTTTACACAAGTCTTGTATAATCTCCTCTACCATAGCTTTTGTCCTTCCGTAACATGAAGCAGGTAATAATGGTGAGGTTTCCAATATAGGGATGACTTCTGGTGTACCGTATACGGTTGCTGAAGAGGAGAATACCAAGTTCTGCACATTATGTCTTGCCATTGACTATAATAAATGATAAGACATATTAGCTTAATGAGTTGATAAACTCGATTTCCTCCAAGATTGCGTTTGCAATTGGAAAATTCAAATGACTTACCTCGAATAATGAGATACTTCCTCCAACATTAACCCTGTAATAACTTAGAGGTATTTCACCAGATTCCCCAACGGCTTTCAACGCAGCCAAATGAATTACGGCCCAGATTCCACCTTTTGTATCATATTGAGAGAACACATCTTCTACAGCTTCTGCATTTCGTAAGTCGACATTGTGTAATATAGGTTGAGGTGCATCTGGTCTATCAAATTTAATCAGAATCAATTAGCTCGAGATATTCTAACTTCTCGAATCCCAAATTTGTACGAGAAATACGACAATGTAACTTACCCCAATTCATCTCTTGCTATTTCTGCACATCGGTTCAGTGCTTCAGGATAACAATTATGACAATTATCAATTACTATAGGTTGATATTGACCTGTTAATAATAATGATACTACGACATGTGATCCGATGTAACCTAATCCTCCAGTGACTACGACTCGCTATAATTGTAAAAACATAACACATGAGTAAGATATTTATCTTCATACCCATAATCTGACTGATAGATCGGCATTGAGCTCACCTTGAGACTATGCGAATGTCCGTTCAAGTATGGTTGAGGTTGTTGTGTCATGATGAAATGAATAGTCGCGTCGATGTTGCTGTTGCTGTTGCCGTTGATTAGATGCACACTTTATCTATCTTGTTCAATGTATGTATGTATATTGGAAATGTTATCAAAAGTATGTAGTATATATTGATGGTCTGTGCGTTACGCGTGAAAATCCGAGCTTTAGTTTTGAACTTTCCAACTTTTTTCCTTTTCTCTTTCTCTTTCGATTTGTTTTGATTTGATTTTTCACAAAGTAAAAGTGGCAAGTCAAATCAATTATTGTTCGATACAATCAAAATTAAAATTTTGGTTGAAATTGCAATGTCGTTGACAATATATATATATATATGTATCAAATGAAAGTATATGAATAAAATGCAAAGATTGAAAAATATATCAAGTATTTTTTGACTTTTGTTCAAATGTAAATAAATGCGAAACGTTTCATTCCGCATGTACAAATTCAAAATACATTCATTAATTAGTTGATTCGGTATAATTAGGTACTATAATTTTTTTTTGCCCCAAATACGATCTACGGAAAAAAAGGGTTTTATCTAAAAAACCTCTTTAATTTCCTTCTTTTTAAACCCTTTCTTAATCTTTCTCTCTAGATTACCAAATTTTTTTATTATTGTTTTCTTTTTTTCTGTAGACGCGTCATTTATAAAATATCTTTTATAAAATGCGCAGTGTATGATCTTTTTCTTTTAAAAATGTAATTTGAAAATTTTAGTAGTTTCATTCTAAATTTTACCGTAAACTGCGGTATATGATATCTATCCCCTTCAATTTTAGTTTCTAATCCTTTTTCTTTTGGATTGAAAATAAAGCGGCTCGTATGAAACACAGCAAAAAAAGTATCGGATCGACTGCGCATCTATCTAAAAGATGATTTATCCTTACGTAAGTAAGTCATGCTTGAATCTAACGGTTCCTGATTTGTTGTTGAAAGCTAGTTAAGCGGAATCTGTTATTGTTAATTGATTCCAGATGATTGCATTTGAACAACCTTTCTTGACTATCCTAACAGTTCAGAATTAGTCCGTCAGATCAGGGACTTATTCGTATTTCTCCAAGTTGTTTCATCAAAAGAATACTCATAAGTGGTCCATAATTTCCAAGATTCCCATGCAATATGCGATAAATGAATATTCATGAGGAACGTTGGCATCTATCTCGAGCTTGAATTATATTGATTCGCTGAACAAGTCATATCATGGTGATCAGCGCTCAATGATCGACACACGAAGGCGACGTACAGATAGGGCGCATAACACATAATGTTGAATATATCATCTGTAACCTCCTTTTCCTTTGATATCCTTTAATACGACTACTCATTTTTTACCCTTTTGGTGGTAATGCTTTATCATTACGAGCAGCTGTTAAGTCCACATATTCAGAATGTAGCAAGGACTATGAAGACATGACACCGGACACTATGTTGTGCGGATGCTTGTATATTGAGCATGGATTAAACAATGGGTGCCACTTTCAAGCGTCTTGTCTTAATTATGTAACGAATAACGGATGAGTCCGGTAACTTATGAATTAGGGAAAATCATTTAATTATTCAATTAATATTCTCTCTTTCAATTTCATTCAACTTCAAACTTTATATCCTGTTATCATCATAATCTTAATTTAACCTCCCCTGTGAATAGGAATTATACGATTCTTCCATAAACCAAATCAGCTTCAGAAAAGGACACTGTAATTGTGATATAGGCTTTTTTTACACCAAGACAATAAGATATAATAGGGATTTTAGATCAAATCACCAATCACTCACTCCTATTCCGCAATTTTAATATACTATAGGATTTTGTCAAATTAATCGGTTTTGATTTCGTCCTACATTCAAGTCCGCTTCAGGCTGGACGTTTGAAGAAGGGGGTGAAAACGATGTCGCGAATATATAGACTTGCAATTTGGTTTCTTATCGCGTCATTGCTTATGATTAGTAGAAATGTAAAAGCAGGATATCTGAGTGTTAGTATGACGACGTGAGTTAGAGCGTTCCGTTTTGAGATTGGATATCCAGAAGCTTATAAGCTGGCTGTATTTAGTGCTGTACAATGTGGGAATTCAACCGTGACGTGAGTATTGATTTGTACTTGTCAACTCGATCTAAAAGGATGATTTCAAACTAATGAGGGAAATTCGATCCGGGCGTTTTTAGATGGAGTGGTGATACAGGTCCATATCATCTCTTACTTACACCTGTAAGTACTCATAAATATATGTCCCTCTTACTCAAGCTGAACAACCATTTTTATCGCCAGACACAATTCAAAGAACATGGTTACAATGTAAGTAATCCAATATGCTCTTGGCATATAACGTGAAACCTGGATCATTTCACGTAAAAGTCATTAATACCAGACGATCGTAGACTGACTTTCTGCTAAATTGCCATAGGTATGGATAGAATCGATACCCGATGGGGTCAACTCGTACGAGTTACCGATACGTCAACCGGAAGGAATACAATACATGTTAACTGTTTGGGGATCATCTGGTATACAATATGCGGCAACAACGGATGTTATGAGTAAGTTATCACCCTTGTCACCTTGGTCAAATCTGAAATGCAGCTTATCATGGATCTTCTTTTCTTGGGACAGCTGTTCAACCATCACCTAGTAGCACTACTAATTGTTTCTTATCCGATGAAGCTATTCTCAACCTATATACTTTCTCTTTCAACCTTACTTCCAACTCCGGAAGTTATCCTCCTCAATGTTCGAATATGAGCCTTACATGGCCTTCCTCATTAGAATCAAACGTGACATCCGACTATGTTCCTGTTAATGGTACATTAGATACTACTTCTGTTTCTGGAAGAAAACGTCAAGATTCAACATATCAACCTACAGCGATCGATCTAAAGATTTTCGATGAAAGAGATGCTAGTTCAAGTGAACATAATGGAAATACCACTCATCCACCAACAATGTTCGGAATCATCCCATTAGGAAATTCATTCTCAATACCAATCACATATAGCAAGACAAGTAAATACGCTAAATACCTTCCTGAATCCTCCTTGTCGGATAATCCAACTACATACACATCACAAGGTGTGACTCACCTAAATTGGACAGTTGACATGGCGAAAGGAACTAGATTTATACTCGTTGCGGGAATAGGAAGTCAAGAAAAATGGGCAAGCGGTGGATCTAGTAGTATGTTTACTGTCGGACAGGGATCCTCGGGTTGTATAGGGAGTGAACAAGATGGTGGTGGTGCGCCCAGTGTAACCGCTACTACCGGTGAATCAACTTCGTGAGTTGAAGCACAACTTGACGTTGCATATGGTCAGACTGACATACTTTGCCATCGTCAGTTCTGCTCAACCCGATCCCGCCCGGGCATCAAATGTTGGTCTCAAAAGAACCGTCGTCGCTTGTGTTTTGTCCATTGTTGGTACTTTGATCATTGTCGGCATATTGTTCATGTGTCGGCGAGCCCGTAACCGGCGCAGAGCAGCCGCAGCCAACGATACGAGCGGTATTGGTAAGAAGAATAGGAGGTCTCAAAGAAACTCCAAAATATTGGCTGCCGAACAACTAGATGCAGAGTCGGAAACCCCTTTGGACCTTATCGCATCGCGCAATGGGGGCTCAGCAAACGCTCAATCACCCCCGAGATTGTCTCCTCTGATATTAGGCGAAGATACGTACAATTCCCATGGACAAGCACAAAGTCAATCTACACCCATTTCACCTCTAAACCCATTCGACGATACACCTTCAAAACAACCTTTCTTACCGGGCCCATCACGATCTACCACACTTGACGGAGGGACTGACACTTGGTCATCATTACCTGTCTCTCCGGTTAGAGGTCGTGGTAACCCTATGACAAGGCAATCTTCCCAAGACGCCCTATTACCTCTTACGCCAATGGATGGATTCGCACCTAGAATCGACAGTACAGTAACAAATGGAACGGGAACTTGGCAAACTACTCAAAGTCCCATAAATACAGGTACCTACTTATCTTCTCGAAGTGGGGGTCCATTACAATTGCATGAAGGTTATCAACATGAGGATGATGAGGATGTTAGTGATCTGAAGAGAGATACAATAGCATACTTAGGAGGAAGTCCGTCTAATCAGCAACAACAATCACAACGTCGCGCCAACACACCTACTACTGCTCTTGGATCTTCAGGACCAAATAGAAGGCGACGACAACAAAGAGAAGAACAAGAGATGGAATTTAGGATACATCGTGATGCAGGAAGAGTACAACCTGATGAGCATACAAATCAAAATATTACGGAATTACCACCTAGATATGATGAAGTCAATTGGGAGGAGGAAAGGGCTAGAGAGAGGGAAGGATAGGTTGATTTGATTAGATCTTATAAGGACAATTCGGATTTGTGTATATATTTATATATATATATATATTGGGATTAGATAGAATTATACAATTCAGATAATATTCAGACTCGATTTGTATTTTATGTTGTATACTGCCACTATGATTATTTTGCTCACACGTGATTGGTTTTATACGGCCGTTATAATCCGAATTCAGGCTGACGTCACATCACCTTAGGCTGGACCAAATTCATATCGACACATTACCCACGTCGTCGATCTCAGATACAAATCCCATTTCTTGCGAACAAGAGCATCTCATGCATACATAAGGAAACCAAACTCTTGAACTTGCCACGATTCGTTGCAAGATATCGCCTATCTTAAGAGTTGAGGGTAAAAGAAGCATAGCGTAAAAAGAACATTACTCGTAAACGCCTTAAGGAGAAATTGGGGGGATATTTTTTGAATGAATGTGGGGTTCAGGATAAAAATGTTAAGCGAGGTGGAATATTACTTATATATCTGTTAAACGGGTATGACCGAATGAATAAATCATAATAATACCCTGAAAATCAGAAATCAAGAAATCAGAAAAGGGAGGAAAAGGAGAAGGAGTAAAAATGATTTTGATGACTTTAAATTCGGTTGGTCAGCATATTTCACATATGGGTCATCGTCACCGTAATCATATACTCTCCTTCACCTTCACCAAAAATCAAAGTTGAAAGGATTTCATATCGGTCTCCGCATTTCGCATTATTACATAGAATATACATCATCCACATATAGCTTTGATTCATCATTATCATTGTCAATTCTAACAAACTCTTAAACAACGTTGTTATTCTTTGATTCGTTAAATTAGGTCGGACCGGTACAAATCAAATTCCAAGCCAAGAGTTTTCCAATAAAGTGTGAAGGTGACGCGAGCCGAGAGATAGCCAAGATTTCAATTAACATACATATGTCTTTTTTACCCAAACTTATCGACATATATTTCTACAATTATTGAAAGCCCACAGATATACTTGAATGTTAAAGCAAGTGCATCAATTGTGTTTTAGTCCTTTTTAGTATTAGGAGTTAAATTTGCGTTAATTCCTTTCAAATCACGGATACGGATACCTTTTCACTTACCACCAAAGCAAAAGCCATACTTCTATAACACGCACATTCACGACTTAAACAACAATTTGATTATTCATTACCCAGTCACATCGTAACGTCTTCATCACCGACGGTCATTCCGATGAGTATATAGTCTTCAGTTATCTTCTTTCGGTCAAAAAAACAAAACAGTCTCTCTGTGTAAAGAAATCCTCATTCTAAAACTCCTTAAGTTATAAATAGCTTTTTGTCGTTTTTTCCATCATATTAGTCAAAATGTTATCATCAAGTCCAGCTATACCATTATCATCAATTAGTTTTGGAGAAGGAGGTCAAAGAAGATTATCATTAGTTACAGCAAATGGACAAGAATTATTTACTGCAAGAGATGGATTACCTTCACCTGAACATTTAACTCCAATTACAGGAGCTACTACACCTGTTAATAATAGTGAACCTCCAAGCGCACCTTTAAGTAGAAGACAATCAGGTGAAACTACTAAAACTTCTTCAACTTCTTTATATCATGATGAACCTCAAGATGTACCTTTACATCAAGAACCAGAATATGAAAAATATAAAGAATTAGATACTACTTCACTTAGAAAAGTTCCTTCAAGAGGTGGAATTTGGCATGAAGTTGAAGAACCTAGAGTGAGTATTATAACTTTTCTTTCGTTTGTTTTTTTCGCGTGAATGTTTTCTTCCCTACCATTTGGTCAGCTTTTATTTTTGTCTGTTCTGTGATGTTTTCAGATAATTCATATATAGACTGCCAAGCGTAATGCCTAGAAATCTGCTCATTTCGATTAGTTGAAATGATCCGTTCCAATCAAAACATCCTACCAACTTTTATATCTCCTTGTTTGGCATCGTTAAAAGTTTACTATTTGTGCTTCTCCTTTTTCACTACTTTTCGAATCCCCCTCTCCTACCCCATGCTGTTCATTTTCTAGCCGGATCTCGGGTCGAATCAAGAAGCGATGCGAAGAACGCGTAGCTTCTGAACTTGCCTACCTTTGTACTACCAAGTTGATCAATAGTCTCTACTGGCGAGGACTCCCACCTTTAGCCCTCTAGTAAACATAACGTTTTTCACTTTGCTCTCGGTCGCCTTGACCCGACATTTCAGTCTCTTCCGAGATACTCGTTTTCACAACTTAGCCTGTACAGTCATACTCTTTCTTTCGTCTGCTCTTGGTAGATCCTCTCTATCTTTACTGTATCTACTATTCAGCCAAACAAACTTTGCATCTCCCCCCGTCCTTCCTATCATGCGGTCGGAATTCCGTCCCCACAGTCCTCGATCAGCCAAGCGTCCCCCTCCCCCCAAGTGGTACTCGTGGACAGTCAGGGATCGTTCTCCCAAGTCCAGGCCTCAAATATACGTCTCCCATTTTGGATCGACTCGTTTGGTATGCCAGGAGTCTGGTTTTGATGACCAAAGAATACGTCAGAAACCTCGCTGACATTCTTTGCCTCATTATCATAGCCTCCCTATGTGTCTCAAGACTCGTCTCGAGCAAGCAGTCGATCTGCATCCCCACCAGTCGTCAAATCGGATGTCGAACAATGGCATGCCGCTCACCGTCGTCCACCAATCCCTTCCAACCTATCTTTTACACCTGCTACGCCCGACGCACCTTCCCCTGCCCCTTCTCTTCCCGCCGGCCAACACGACAATCACTTGACTGCCGATAACAACAAATCAGCTCAAACATCAAAAACCGCTCCATCTAGTCCTCATGGCTCACCCACTGCTACCCGTCACCCTAAACATCATGCTGGACCTCTTCATGATCTTCGTCGATTCCTCAATCACCACATCGGACATCATGATAACAAGCATAAGCATCAGCCAGCCGAAAACGGCTCGATCGCAGCTCAAGCTATTCATTCACATATGAATGAGACCCCTGGACCGTCTACACCTGGGTCACCTACCACAGGAGGAGCTGCAACTCCGGGAATCCAACGCAGAGGAAGCGGCTTTAACGGGCTGGCTGCTGCCGGTGCTGCACCAAGTGGTACCGCTACTGGCACGACTACTCCAGCTACATCAAGATATGGTGATCATTATGGAGAAAAGCACGGTGCACATTCTTCCCACTTGATGGGTTTCATGAGACACCATCATCGAGATAATGAAGGAGAAAAGTCGCACTCATCCTTAGCCAGTTTCTTCGGTCATCATAATGACAAGCACAAGGAAAAGAAATCAAGGAAAGATAGTAAAACTCCTACCGACTCTGCAGTGCCCAGTGCTGCTCCTAGTAGAACTACCACAGCGACATTGCAGATGACTGAAGCGGACCATGGTCCATCTTTGCCTTCTTCGAGAGGCGTTTCACCACCTGACACACCCGATGTTCACACCCCCAAGAATGCTTCTGAGTACCCCGGTGTCCCTCATCCAGTAGTCGCTCTTACTCATCCTTCATTACACGAAGCGACACATGCTCACTTGTCAAAGAAGTATGGTAAATGGGGTAAAGTCCTCGGATCAGGTGCTGGTGGTACAGTCAGACTAGTCAAAGCTAACTCGAAGAATGGTGGTTCCACCTACGCCGTCAAGGAGTTTAGACCTAGAAGACAAGGAGAATCGGAGAAAGAGTACCAAAGGAAGGTGACGGCTGAATTCTGCGTTGGTGTCACTTTGAGACATATCAATGTCATTGAAACAGTTGATATCGTCAATGATCATGGTCATTTCTACGAAGTCAGTGTTTGAGCGCTTCTTATTAGTCGTAGAGATACTCGCTGACCAGTTGATTTGCAGGTGATGGAATTCGCTCCCTTCGATTTGTTTTCCGTGGTCATGTCCGGCAAAATGGCAAGACCTGAAATCTATTGTGTATTCCGACAAATCATCGATGGTGTCAACTACCTACACTCGATGGGTCTCGCTCACCGAGATCTTAAACTGGACAATTGTGTAATGACTCATGACAATATCGTCAAGTTGATTGATTTCGGTACTGCCACTGTCTTCCATTATCCAGGCAAACACCAAATTCCTGCCTCAGGTGTAGTAGGATCGGATCCATACTTGGCTCCAGAAGTTTTGAACAAGGATCAATACGATCCTCGACTGACCGATGTATGGTCGGTCGCAATCATCTTCATGTGTATGATACTCCGAAGATTCCCTTGGAAAATCCCAGATTACAAGACAGATACGAGTTACAGGTTATATGTGAACACTCATCCAGAAATGTGTACCAAGCCACCTGTGCCTACCCCGGCGCCATCCATCGCAAACGGCCACGAAGGTATCGATGATAAAGTTGGTGGCACACATACTCTTCTAAACGATGGAACCAGTTCATTACCCTTCCGATCAACTTCGGTTAACTCAACCGCTACAGCAAGTACGGCTGTGGAACCTAAAGCGAGTCCTGATTCACCCCAACAATCTCACAGACAAAACTCAGCTTGTTCATCGGACGACGGTGGAGTACCGATCAATCAATTGAACTTGCATGACGACGGCGAGGAAAGAAAAGATCGGTCTGATTTGAATTTCCCAAGAAGAAGTGATTCAGTTGTGTCCGTTCCCGCATCACGATACGCCACTTCAAGTTCATTGGCAACGAATCCTACGAATCCTCCAAAGAGACAAGGCACACTCCCCAATACTGTTTCACCTCGAATGACAGATAATTTGAGCGTTCCAGAAGATAGTCATCGAAGTATTGGTCGAAACAGAGCTGTTTCTTCTCCTGTTTCTCCACCTATTACTCCGGGAGTTAATGAAACTCATAGAAATCCATTTGGTGGTCATCAAACTCAACAAGCACCAGTATCAAGACAAGAGCAACAAGCTAAAAGAGAAAGAGCAGCAAGTATCTCTTCAACTAAAACTTTCCAAACTGGAGGAGCAGAAAGTATTTTCAGATTATTACCACGTGAATCAAGATCAGCAATAATGAGAATGTTAGCTGTTGAACCTTCAATTAGATGTACATTAAGTGATTTATTAATGGGAAGAGGAAAAGATGAAATGATGTGTTCTTGTGGATCTCCTGAATGTTCTGGATCAATACTTCCACCACCAAAAGAAATTACTGGAATGTCAAATGATGAATTAGATGATGGAGATGAATGGGTAAAAAATATTGAATGTTGTTCACATCATCCTGGAAGACCAAGTGGTCATAGTCATATCAAAGTTATTCCCGAAGAAAAACCAAAGAAGAAATTATTCCATTAGGAGAAAAGGATATACAGCATATTTCCATTGACAAAAATTATTCATGATACATGAAAATTCTACTGTTATTATCACATATTGTTTATTATTTCTAAATCAATCAATCTTGATTAATCGTTCATTTTGCCATTGACAATTCCCTCTTTATACTTGATATCTCATTTTTATTCCGACTTTAAAACCTAATGAAGTGTATTTTATTACTATTATCAACATAAAGCAGAAGGAAGAAAAGGGGAAAAATGAATTGAATTAGTTGTAGGAAGTTAATCGTCCATAATTAACGAATGAAAAAGAAGGAAGAAAACGGAAATGTGAATGTGGAAGTGGGATGTCGTTTTACCTTTCGTATAGGATTATGCGATTTATTTTTGTATGATGGTTAAAATTTATGCAATCTCATGAGACACTTGATCTGTTCCCTTTGTTTCTGTCGGCTTGGATTCGATTTCCCGATGTGTATATGAAGCATCTACTAGGAAGAAATTTGTCGCTTCGAATGGTTAATGGCATTTATCGCTATAATTGAATGTACTGAATTCAACCATTCCGGCGGAATCAAACATTGTTTAGCGGTCAAAAAAGTTGAAATAATCGTCAACAAGAGCCATTATTTATTTTCGCTTTTCATTTGTTTTATTTTTGTAATCTCTGAAGCACTTGTTTTTCCAGGAGCTTGAACAGACTATTATATTATACTTCTCACCCCTATCATTAGTTGAGAAGGTCAAGAGTCCTGAAAAACGAGATCTGATTAATTAATCAAATTAATCAGAATGTCATCAACTCAAACAAATTCATCAGCGCTTTCTGACACATCAATTAATGTCAACGGAGAATCATCTTCTTTACCACCTAAATCACAATCTAAGGTATCAAATTTCTTAGAAGTTGAATCAGATCAAGATGATATAATAGATTCAGAGGAATTTAATTCTACACAAAATCGAAAAAGGGTAAAAACAAATGATATTGTCAATTTAGAATCTTCAAATAAAAAACGTAAATCCATTAATGGAAATAACGATCCTTCAAAAAAATTAGGAGGAGGAGCTGAAAGTAGACAAAAAGAAGCATTAAGATTATTTGAAAAAAGAAAGGAATTACCTTTTTATCAAGGTAAAGTTTTTTTTTTTTTTTAAAATGAAATTGTTTTTATCCATAAGATTGGTTTAAATTTAAATTAAATATTGTGAATATTTAATTAGGGAGAAAAGAAATTTTAGAAGAAATTATGAATAATGAAACTACCATAGTAAGTTTTTTTTTCTTTCTTTGTTTCCAATTAAATCAATTTTGATTAAAGCAATTAATATAATCGACTTTTTTTTTTTTTTAAGATATTAGGAGAAACTGGTTGTGGAAAATCTACACAACTTCCTCAATTATTACGCTCAAATTTCATTTCGACTTCTAATTATAAGGGTAAATCACCTAAAATAGTTATAACTCAACCTAGACGTCTTCCTGCTATATCATTGGCAAATCGAGTTGCAATTGAAAGTGGTTGTTTAGTTGGTGAAGAAGTTGGGTATAGTGTAAGATTTGAAGAAATGGTTAGTAGAGATACTGGTATTCGATATTGTACAGAAGGAGTTTTAATGAGGTAAGTAAAGTAGTTTGTAAAACATTACTATTCATTTCATCAAATTGTAATTCGGTCCCTAATTTTATGATATTCAGAGAATTAGCTAATCCAGCTCAAAATATTGGAACTTCGTCTTCGTCTTCTCATCAAGGTTTAAATCTTTTATTAAAATATGATATAATAATAATTGATGAAGCTCATGAAAGGACATTAAATACGGATTTCTTATGTGGAACTTTAAAAAAAGTTCAAAATATAAGAAAAGAGATGGTGAAAAGTCAACAAAAACAATTTGATGGGAATGGAAAAGGTAAAGAAAAGAAAGGATCAGAAATTAAAGAATTGAAATTGATTATAATGAGTGCTACACTTGATCCTGGAAAATTTCAAAAATTCTTTGCAACGTGAGCATAGATTGTCCTTCATTACCTTGGACAAAGCATGTCCCACAAGATAGATGCTGATATTCCGAAAATACCGACGATAGTGGTAGAGAAGCTTTATTAGTGAAAGGTCGAATGTACGATGTTTCAACTCAGCATTCACTAAATCCCGTAGACGATTTCATAGAAGCAGCAGCTAGACAAGTAATGATTATACATAATAATCAACAGAGTGAAGGTGATATTTTGGTATTTATGCCGGGTACGTTGAAAATCATTATGTATATGTCTTAAATATCCGCAATAGCTAATACGTTTAACATCAGGCTCCGATGAAATTGAGAATTGCGTAGATCTACTGAGACGGCTAGGCAAACAGCTCTCTGATAAATCCAAGCAGGTAAGCTTTAGTCTTTTTCGATGTCTGTTATCCCATTTATACTAATATCATCTGTCACAACAGATTCAAGTCCTCCCCCTCTATGCAGCATTACCCCCTACAGCGCAAGCAAAGATATTCACTCCGCCTCCAGAAAAAACAAGAAGAGTGATAGTAGCTACGAATATCGCTGAAACTTCCATGACCATACCTGGTGTCTCATTTGTGATAGATACTGGTTTCAAGAAAGAGAAAGAGTATATCTTCAGGCAATCTGGCTGTAAGTTGGTTTTCGATGTCAATAAAGTTTGTAACTGTCCTGATTGAGGTATCTTCCAGCTATTGAGCAGTTAAAAAAGAAAGGTATTAGTCAGGCTGCAGCTTGGCAAAGGACGGGTCGAGCTGGAAGAGAGGTGAGATACTCCTACTGACAGTGCTATGCCTAACGCTGACAGTAGCTACTATGCGACTATAGCGTAACGGATTCTGTTATCGACTCTTCACAAAAGAAATATTTAGCAAAATGCCAGAGTTCGATATACCTGAAATACAGCGATGCAATCTTTCATCAGCTGTTTTACAATTGATAGCTATGGGTCAGAACCCTTTCGAATTTGAGTATATCGATAATCCAGGAAGGGATGCTAGTGAGTATACCGCCTTTAACAGCTTTGACTCTTTTTTGTCGTAAGAAACGCTGACATCATCCATCAATCACCTAGTCGCTGCTGCCTTTCAGACTTTAGCGGGTTTGCAAGCATTGGAATCACCTACAAAGGTCACAAGTCTAGGTGTCGATATGTTGAAATATCCTTTAGATCCTCCTCACGCTAGAATACTCATTGCGTCATTTGAGAATGGATGTACAAGTGAAATCATCGATATTCTGTCAATAATCAATGCGGGTGGTACAGTATTTGTCGATAGACCAAATGATAGAGAAGAAGCGTCAAATTCAAAGATGAAATTCATACATAGAGATGGAGATCATATGACCTCATTGGCAGTTTTCAAGGATTTCTTGACCTTGAAATCATCTTTAGCGAAAGAGCGATCTTCCTCAAAAGGATCAGGAGTCAGCTTAGTAGGATGGTGTAAGGATAATTATGTTAATTTTAAGACTTTGAATCAAGCTATTAAAATTCGAGATCAATTAAGAGAATTAGTAATTCGTAATGGAAAACAATGGGAAACTTCCACATGTAACACTTCGGATAGCTCGCCAATAATGAAGAGTCTCTTACACGGATTATTTATGAATACTGCTGTTATTCAAGCTGATGGGAGTTATAAGCAAACTACAGGAAGTCTAGTGAGTTTTATTTTTGGCTAAGTCCTGTCGACGTAAAAGTATTGTTCACTGATGTTTTGAATACTCAAGACTGTTAAGATCCATCCTTCAAGCGTGTTGATGAGTAAGAAAGTTCCTGCTATATTATACGATGAGTTGGTAAGTCAACAGCAATTCCATGAATTATAACAAAAGTATATCGTAGGCTGATTATGAGTCTCCCTGCTTTTCTAGACAATCACCTCAGCCTTTTATGCTAGGAATGTTTCGACATTCGAACAACATTGGTTGACTGAAATACCCATATTTGCAAAAGCTGGAAAAAGCGTTGCCGTGTCTGTTGGAAAGGGACATTTGTAAATGATTTGTAGTAACTTGTAACGGCATGGGAAGATCGCATTTGCAGTAATTAAGCATATCACATAATGATTCAATATGTCTGCTCGATGATCATGCATGGAACATGGTACATCGTGACCTAGCTTACTTGCGCAGGTGATTGAATGCATTGCAAACATTATGGTTGTGTTGAAATTATCGCAGCTTGGCAAAATGACGAAGACCGGTGACTGATCTTTCCGAAGGAATTTACAATGACGACATTATGACCGATGTTATAATTCAATCTATAAATAAATGTTTGAATAAACGTCCTGTTCTTCGACAATTATACATATATCTTTTAAGACTTTAGTTAAACCTTTCTGTATAGATCACATCTGCAATCACTATACGTCTGATTGACTAATTTTCAAAGCATACAACAAACAGAATGAGCGATCCTAAAGATACGACTGTGCCTAATGAACATCATGTTCACACCGTAAGTAGATGTACACATTCACCAAGTTTCACAACACGTTCATCCTGATTCTTGTGGTAGAGAGCTATGCTTATGAAACTCGACTAATTTGTACAGGTTGGTCATTGGAAATCTCAAGATAAGAGACATCATCATAAATTTTTGAATGATACTGTTGAACATGTTGATAAAAATCCTAAACCACTTCATCCGGTTTTAGAAGATTTCAAAAAGGTAGTAGAGAATGATACTAGATTATCAATGTTATTCGATTTAATGTTTGAGCAAGTAAGTGTCCCCCTTCTTCATCGCCTCAATGGGCACCAAAATATTTGACTCCACTCCTCTTCTCCTTCTGTCCTCTCTCCACGGCGAATTCCCCGTCTTTCCCTCCCATTCGCCTTCTTCATCTTACCATCTCTCCTGATTGCTCCTCGATACACGCCTCGTCTATACACCTTCTTCAGACCTCTCTCGTTTACCTTGCATCTTCTCAACCTACTTATTCGTATGAAGTATCCGCTGACTCTTACTGGACTCCATCACTCTCAGGTCCCTAAAAACAAAGAGTACCTCAAAGATCCAACAGGTGAATCTCAAGTACAAGATTTCGAACATCTCCTCAAACTCATGAACCACGTAATCTCAACTGCACCTGCTTGGACTGATGCAGGTCACAAAGTTGGAATGGTTGGAGTACCGGTAAATGCATTATTAGATTGGCCAATGGGTACAGCAGCTGGATTTGTTGTTTTCCAGGATCCAACAGTTAATGAACATGTAAGTCATATCAAATTTGCTCGAGAGGCCAATAAGTAACCCAACTCATCTTGCGACTTGTCAATAGCTCAAGAAAATCCTTAATGTATGGGGCGAATATCTTTCTTCTCCTGCCTCAGCGGAAGTATTAGGAGAAGGCAAAACAGGATGGTTTGGTAAAACAGGTAAAGCATCTTTAGAGGAAGTAGCCAACAAAGCGGGAGGTACAAATCTCACATTCGAAGAATTATTCCAGTCTGATCCTAAAGCGAAACATCATGGATACAAATCTTGGGACGATTTCTTTACTAGGCATTTCAAATGGGAAAATCGACCTGTAGCTGAACCTACAAATGATGATGTGATAGTCAATGCTTGTGAATCAAAGGTATACAAAGTCGCAAGAGATGTTCATGCTAGGGATAAATTCTGGGTAAAGGGTCAACCTTATTCAGTATTAGATATGTTAAATTTCGATAAAGATTATGCTCAACAATTCGTTGGCGGAACAATATATCAAGCTTTCTTAAGTGCTTTATCTTATCATAGATGGCATTCACCCGTTTCTGGAACAATCAAGAAATCATTTATAGTTCAAGGTACTTATTATTCGGAACCTCTTTTTGTTGATTTCCAAACCAATCAAGCTGCTGATCAACATGGTGAAACTACAAGTCAAGAATACCTTTCTTGTACAGCAACAAGAGCTGTTATTTTTATTGAAAGTGATAATCCAAAAATTGGTTTAATGGCTTTTATCGGAATTGGTATGACAGAAGTTTCAACTTGTGATACGACTGTTAAGGTTGGACAACATGTGAATAAAGGTGAAGAATTAGGGTAAGTCATTCAAGATTTTTTGATGTTGAATTCGTATTACTCTTTTGCTGATCAACCTATCTAATTGTAGTATGTTCCACTTTGGTGGTTCAACACATTGTTTATTATTCAGAAAAGGAGTCAAGCTTTCTGGTTTCCCAGAACCTTCTGATCACAACGTTCCTATCAGAAGTAAGTTATGTGTTGTAGAATGAGTGACAATTTCTTGTTACAAATACACGCATCTTATTACCTAAAAAGACACGCATTGTAGCTGGAAAATCATGTATATTGAATCTAAAAAGTCTGCTTAAGATCTTGCATGGCACGTGTATGCATAAAATACGATTTCTTAAAGATTGGATAACAACTTGAAGTGTGATGTGTATACAAAAGAACCAACGACCGACACCAAGTATAGAACTCTACAAATTCCCTCCATCATGTTTTTTCAACGACCACGATCTACTTCTTTCCAAACAGATGAAATAATACACTCATCTATAAGACATATCTAAATGCAGTATTCTCTCTATCCGTTTTATCACTAAGTCCTTCTAAAGCACCTTCAGTTTCCATTCTTCTATCTACAAGTCCAAATTTCTTATCTCTTTTGTTATTATTTATAATCATATAAATTCTAATTGTAACAGCAATTAAAGCTTGAATACAAAAGAAAACCAAAATAATTGCTAAAGCTTTTGCGTAATTACTTGATCCAGAAGGGAAAATAAATGGACCAACAATATTTGCAGCTGAAAACATAATTAAAACTGAACCATAAATAAAAGATCTTTTTGTATGTCCAGCAAAATTTACACCTAAATGAGCTTGAAAAAATGGCCAACAAACAGCATAAGAATTAATTAACCAATATGCAACTGCTCTACCCCATTTTGGATGATTTCCATGTGTTGTTGCGTAAACTGCTGCAATACCTGCTATTGCAGGAATTAAAGGTAAAACCATTCCAAATGTACGTAAACCACCATATTTTCTTGCTAAAATACTCCATAAAATTAAACTTCCTGCTGAAACTATTGAAGAAGGTAATCCTGCAAGAAGTGTATTAAATTGATTAAATCCAAAAGAAGAAATAACAAGTGCTATTTGTTTTAGAAAAAAAATTTAAAAAATTAACAATTTTCAATTTAATTAAAAAGACTCCAAATCTGAATAAACAACTAAACTCACTATTGAAACTTGAAAGACCATTTGGTACCATTGCGAAGAATGTGTATAATAAACTAAGGTAATACATCGGGTCTTTCAAAGCATCGATTACTTGATGAATTTGTACTAAACAATAATCGTTAGATCAATCAATTATGACGCTTTTTTTTAGAATAGGGTGATACTCACCTGAAGTACCTTTAGTACCAGTCATATTTTCGGCAACCCTTTCAAGAGCAATGACTTTCTCATCTTCAGTTAAGAAACGAGCTTTCATAGGTGTATCAGGTAAGAATAACCATCCTACTCCTAAGAGTATCGAAATGAGACCTAGAACAAGGTAAATCCATGCCCATTGTTTGAGTCCATGATTAACGATATGACCAAGTCCATAAGCTACTAAAGTGAAGATCAAATAGAAAGTTCCCTGAAATCGTTATATGATTAGTATCGACAACTATCTGATCTGAGTATCTCTGAAAGTTTGAGCTTACTTGCATGGCACCCTGTAATATGATAATAAAATTAGCTCAATTGTGATATGATATTTATTTTTCTTTTGATGTGAGAAGACTTACCCAAATCAAAGTTCGAGAAACGTTTTCTTTTTTAGTGTAGAACAAAGCTGTATAGCTGACAAGTGAAGGTACAAGAGGAGCTTCTGCCATTCCTAAAAGAAATCTAACTGCCATCATATCGCTAAAATTTCTACAACCCATTGTTCCTAACATTAAAACTCCCCACAAAATACAAGTTGCAGAAATAACTTTTGCAAGTGGTAATCTAGCAGTACAATAAAAAGCGGGAATTTGACCTATAAACAATGAGAAAAATTATATGATCAGAAACTAATTTCGAAAATTATCAAAATCAAATACTTTTTAACTTACCAGCTAGATAACCAAAATAAAACATAGAAGAAACCCAAGAATATTGATTTCCAACTAAACCCAGATCTTTTTTTAAATCAAATAATACAGCCCAAGCTAATGCCGCTTTATCAATATAATTCACACCTATATATCATCCAACGAAAAAAAAAGAAAATCAGTTTTGGCTTTTGACTTTGTTTTACAATTACGGTTAATGTAATTTTTAAACATACCAACAAGGAAACACATCATAGCTAAAAGATGTATATCAAATTTTGTAGCGATTTTTTTACTTTTCTTTTCCCAAATTTCTTGCTCTTCTGGAGTTCGATCTCCTTGAGTATCAACATTTTTAGCATAAATTTCATATCCATCATCTACTTTGCCTTCTACAGCAAAAGTAGCAATTGGTGCATTAGTGATTTTCTCTTTATCGTCTTGATACTCCATATTATTGACAAAATTATCAAAAGATGAATTCGTATTGTTCAATACAAAACCAAAGAAGAGGGATGGAAAACCAAGTCTAATAAGATAAAGGTCATGCTTATATGTCTATTCATCCTATAATTTAAACTCCTTATCTTTTATAAAACACATTGGGCGATTGAATCGGGTTATGATATTCTGTTTTTTCGGTATACTTTTTCGGGCCGCATCTCAATGTTAATCACTTGCTTGAAGGGTGGGGTGGGGTGGGGTGATAGACAGAAATTACCCTTATTTACCAATAACATGGTATCAGTTCAATTGAACAAGGTAGACGAAAGGAAATAATCGCATGGTCAATCCGTAAAAAATCCGTGTGAGACCTTAGACTTGAAATGGATAAACTATCCGGGTTAACATCGGGATACGATTCAGTTTCAAGTTGATGTATTTAACCTATCAAATGACAAAGATTCAATAACAAAGAGCAAGCTCCAAAGCTTTGGCGTTTTTCTAGTGGCTGATTTTCAGCTTACCCTTGCTTTTTATGGTTATTTTTGTAAATCATGGAATCCCGAGAATAAAATGGGAAAACATTAGATAAGGTAAAAGAAGGAGGAATAACCTGGACGGCGATCAGATATGATCGAACGGTGTCTAGATTATAACGATTTGATCCGACCAGGATAAATCCGAAACATTTGGCAAGGAGAGAACTCCGAGTAGTGTTTACATAATTCATTTCAATCATAGTGGATAATGATGTTTCTTGTGCTTATCGTTATATTTTGAATGATATCTATCTATCAATCAATTAAGTGGTGACGAGGTGACAAGTGAGAAAATACAACTTCACTCTTGAAAAAGAAGAAGAAGAAGAAGAAGTAAAAATGACAACTTCATCTGTACCTCCTTCATTCAAATTTCCAGAACCAAATGAAGAAGAATGTTTAAAAGCATTACAAGGATTAGTAAAAATAAAATCATATAGTAAAACAGATGGTGAAAAAGAAGCAACTGAATATATGGTAAAATTAATGAAAGAAATAGGAATTGAATCTGAAATTAAAAAATTTGATAATGGAAAAAGACAAAATGCTTTAGGAATTTGGAAAGGAAATGGACAAGGAAAATCATTACTTTTTAATGGTCATTTAGATACTAATCCAGTTACTGAAGGATGGACTGTTGATCCATGGGGTGGAATTATTAAAGATGATTGTATTTTCGGAATAGGAGTTTCAAATATGAGTAAGTAAAAGTATTTTTCTAAAATCATAATAAACCGTATTGCGAATTTCATCTGACATTTTTTTTTAAAAAAAACCTTCCCTTTCAGAGGCAGGATGTGCAGCTTATTTTTGCGCTGTCAAAACACTTATTGAATCAGGTTGGAAACCTAAAGGTGATGTAGTACTTACACATGTTGTTGGTGAATTACAAGGTGGACCTGGAACAGTTGCTTTAATAGAACAAGGATATTGTAATGTTGATTATTTTGTTAATTGTGAACCAACGGATTTAAAAGCAATTACAATGCATGCGGAAAGTCATATTTTTCGTATAGAATTAACAGGTATAACAAGACAGTGAGTGTTACTTTTCTCAAGCTCAAGAAGGAAATATTATTTTTATTATTTAAGCTAATAATATTTGATAAATTTTAGTATGAGTAAAAGAGAAGATGCTACAGATGCTTTATTAGCTGCGAGTTATTTAATACCTAAATTAGATGAATTGACATTTGCAAATGCGAAAAATGATGATGTTAAAGCATGTAATAGATGTCATGTTGGTGTTGTAAAAGCTGGATTAGGTAAAGAAATGGCAGATTGGAGACCACCTCAAGTTGCAGATTTTGCTATAATAAGAGGTGCAGCGTAGGTTTTTTTTTTATTAAAGAATTTAATAAATTAATTTGTAACTAATTTGATTATTATTCTTAATTTTTTTTTTAAAAAAATTAAATAGTCGATTTGGTCCAGGACAAACTTCAAATGATGTTGAAAATTCATTAGAAATATGTTGTATAGAATTACAACTTAAATTTCCTTTTATAAAATATGAAATTTTTCATGAACGTTCAGATAGTATGCCTTCATTTGAAGTTTCAAAAAATTCTTATATAGTTAAAACTTTAAATAAAATTTATGAAAAAGTTCGTTTAGGTGAAAAACAACCTACAGGTGCTTTATCTCCACAATGTTTTTTTGGTTCAGATGCAGGTCATTTATATAAAAAATTAGGTTTACAAGGTATAGTTTGTGGACCTGGTGGTAAATTTAATACAATGCCTGATGAACGTGTTGAAGTGAGTTTTTAAAATCTTTATTTTCTTTTCCTTCTTTCATTTTTCGAAATTTTCCAATCTATGTCAATTATAGTAACTAATTTCAAGTAATATTATTTATAGATCGTTGATTATATGGATTGTATAAAAATTTTCATTCGTTTGATAGTTGAAATTTCAGGTTAAGCCATTAGTTAAGTTGTATCTCAGTAGAGTAACTAAATATGATTGTTTAATGTAATGAGTAAGGATTTAAATCAGAATCATTTTATTACGAGGAGGAGTCGCGAATGACAACGGAAGATGCAAATACATAATTCTGCCGATTCTGTACAATGATGATAACGCATACAACCTAGGTCATTTACCGATACCTATCTCTTGTTTTGACCGATTTCTTAGTTGAAATATCACAAAACTCCTATCTCCTGTAAGAACTGTGAATAGATTCATTATTAGTCATTATGATGCCTGTGTAATGACCAAACAAAAAGGTTCACACTCACAGCGTTCATATCGAAATCGTCCCATTCTAGATTCACAGCATTTAGACTTTGCTCGTCGAGCTGAACACAATGTACATGTGATCAGCAGAAATCACAGACCACTTTCAGAATGGAACAATCTTTCTGAACGATTCAAGCGAAAGAACATACCGAAGTCGACAAAGGGCCTGAAAAAGGATCACTGTTCATGTCAATGATTCCATGTCCTTCATCATTATCCACTTTATTCGTCGGACCGAAAGAATCGAGACTCCCAACATTATCAATGAGTGGTAAAGTAGGATAAGTAGTTGGCTGATTATAAAGGTATGATATATTCGTTTCCTCATCTTCTTCCTCCCGCTCTTCTTGCTCATCTATGTTATGATTCGGATATTCCATTGATCGCGAAGGAAGACCGGCTCCGGCTCTTGGTATACTTGAAGTTGCTCTAGTCAAAGTTGTTCCTTCTCCAAGTAAATCGAAATCTAAATCTTCACTTGATCCTCCTTCATGGTATTTTGAAGGTGTTGTTGATCCCGAATGTTGAATCGCACGAGTCGCTTTCTCTCGCAATCTTTCGACAGTTTCCTAGAATTCAGACAGACATCCATGTTAGTAAAAATCAATATACCCTTCTGTGGCCTTTGAGAGCCAGGACTGACCAATTCTTCCCTTTCTGTCATTCTGAAAAGAGCTACTCCAGATTCCAATTCTGCCAGAACGGTTCTAGCAAGACTTGATGTCGGAGCACGAATAACAGCAGCCGCTAGACAAACACATGCTCCAAAAAGATGAAAGAAAAAATGCCATCTTCTATGAATAAGTTGACCTTGAAGTACAATCATATTTCTAACTAAGCTTACGATCGCTCGACAAGCTTCTAAACAAGATAAATAAGATTGTTTAAGCGGTGAAGATAAAGGTTCGATAGGTGATTCTTTCAAAGTTCTTATAAACCATCCTCTATGTAACGTCAATCTAGCTTCATTTATATATAATAATAACATATTACGTTGAAAAGCTTCTTTATGTCTTATTGGATCTATCAAATCATCTGAAGAAGGTGGAACTACAGGTGATAAATGATATGGTAATCCATCTTGAAATGTTATTATCATCTGATCAATCTCTCTAACTTCACTGTATATCCAAGGTTTCACTCTTGCTTGCCTTTCATTTATTTGTGACCATATTTTCGTTAACTCGTAAGTCTTGGCGTGAAATCCATTCAAATCACTTTCTGTTGAGATAGGAATTTCAACATCGATGGAGGAATCATTTATACACTGTCCTCTACCCAATGAGACAGATTGAAGAACATCCATACCGTGAATTTCCCAGAAAACTATTCGGCGTTCTAAAGATGTATTGAGATTCCAATGAGATCCATCTCTATGAAGACCTATAGCTTCACAGATTCCCATGCCCATTCTGAGTAATGGCCAGAATGTATCTCCGCCTGAAACATCTGTTCCTCCATTCATAAGGTATAATCCATACAGGAAAATACATTGAACGTAGGTCATGGAGTGCGACGAGTCGAGTAGAAGACAAGCTCTTGCTCCGTTGAAACATTGTCTTGCCAATTCATTATGAGGCGGGCGAGATAAATCCATAAGTGCTCCTGCCGCTAAAAGTAACAGGCTGAGAGCTAGCCATTGAGGTTTGACTGGTCCAGGTTCTATGGCACTTGGGTCCCTGTATATATGGGGAAATAAATATTCGTCCCACACGTGCCGTTGAACGATATTTGTAAACCATCCAAATGTCTATACTGTTAAATTAGCTAGATTCTGTTTCTGTTGAAATCGACCCAGCTGACCTACCTGGTAATATGTCACAGCTATCGGCAGGGCTACTTCAGGAGGAGGCAAGAAGGTAGCCATGATTTCTTTCATCTCTAAGCGGGGTACGCGGCTGTAAGGCGGAAATAGATCTGAAAAGTCAGAAGGAGACGAAAAATCGTATATCGTTGAAGAGCCTGCAGGCGAGGATGAATGATTGGATGAGGGTGGTAGGTAGTGTTTCTATGCACATCAATTAATGATGAGAGTATGTCCTTCCATTCTGATTCGATATATCAAGCGAAAAGGGAAGCTTACAGAAAAATAAACGCTACTGGCCGCACCATAATATCTAGAAGTATGAGGATCATCTCCCAATTGTAAATGACTTATACTAGGTAAAGTATCTGGGGATTCCCTTGAAGTTGATTCTCGATTGGGTGGCGGTGGACTACGACTTTTGACTTCTTTCCTATTGGCATAAAGGCTATTCTCGAGCAAAGGGTGTCGGGACGATGTTGCTACCTTCAACGCTTCTTCTAGAGACGCTATTCGTTTATGCAGATCCTATGATGTATACCGATAAGTGGAGTTATTCATGTGAGTAGAATAACTAGTCATTTACCTCTGTGCTGGCCAGAATCTTACTACAAAAAATGTCAACAGCGTGTCCCTTCTGATATTGCGATCAGATCAACTCACGTCCTCCGTGAACCATTCACTAATTCTCCTTCTGGGCATATGCTGTAGTCATTCGAATCAGCGAAATCGCTGGCATATGGAGAAAACAATTACCTCGCTAGCCCTCTTTTTACGCAATGATTACAAGGGAATATCAATTCGCATTTCAACTTCAGTCTCCTGCATTCGGCGCCTATCATACAATATAAGTGAGTAATTGACTAAGTGGAAGTAGTAAGACTGGTAATTTGACTTACAGGATAAAGGCTTTTTCCTCTTTACATTCTTGACGCTCGTTTCGACTGGTGGCATTGCGTTGTATTATTGACAATGATAAATAAGATAAAATATGTATGTGTTTCAGATGAATAGTAAAGGTTGTCAAGGTTGTCAAGGTGGACATGACTGTTCAACATGTCCGTCCTAACGGGAACACAACAAGCGCCACTCGTTTGCCTATCTTTTATCTAATCATATTTGAGAGACAGCCAAACAACTCCACGGGAGCCTAATTACCCCCCTAACTTTGGTCTTAACCACGTGCTAGATATCTTTTGAGTGACTTCCGGCAGATCCCACCAATTTGAAAAAAAAGTTGAGAATTAAGAATCACCAATTCTACAGTTTATTAATTGGAGTAGCTTGTTATGCTTGTTCTTTCAGCATATCTATAATAAAAAACAAACCAGAAAATCAGACGAAATGTCATCCGAAGCTCCTATCGGTATGTATATCTTGTGGTTTGACATCAGAATCATACTGACATCGAGCTGTTCAAATCGTATAGCCCTTCTTTCCGTTTACGATAAGACTGATCTTCTTCCCTTCGCCAAGGGTCTCAAGGAATTGGGATTCAGATTATTGGGTAGTGGAGGTACTGCAAAATTAATCAGAGAGAATGGTTTAGACATTGAGTAAGTTGTGATCATTCGCAAAGTGTTACTAAAGGTTTTTCAAGCTTGTCCAGCTGATTAAAGTGGGACTGCAGAGATGTATCAAGCATCACTAAGGCTCCTGAGATGCTTGGGGGTCGAGTAAAGACTCTTCACCCTGCCGTTCACGGAGGTACGTCTTCACTTCTTCATTTGTCATATACACCAAAAAAGTCTCAACGCTAAGATTCGCACAATTTTAGGTATCCTTTCCCGAGACATCCCGTCAGATCTTTCCGACCTTTCAGCCAACTCAATCTCCCCAATCACCTTAGTAGTTTGCAATCTTTACCCCTTTGTACTTCAAACTTCTAAACCAGATTGTACTTTAGCAGGAGCTATAGAAGAAATTGATATTGGAGGTGTTACACTTTTAAGAGCAGCAGCAAAGAATCACGGAAGAGTATCAATAATTTCAAGTCCAAGCGATTATCAAACTATTTTAGATGAAATTAAATCTAATGGAAAAGTTTCAGAGGAAACTAGAAGAGGATTAGCTATTAAAGCTTTCGAAGATACTAAATCTTATGATGAAGCTATTAGTGATTATTTCAGAAAAGTTTATGCTACTCCAGGGGTAGAGGATAATATGAAAGCTTCTGCTGGTGTTGGATATCAAAGATTAGGTTTAAGATATGGTGCTAATCCTCATCAAAAACCTGCTCAAGCTTTCGTTGAGAAAGGTGAAATGCCAATCAAAAGTGAGTCCTAAATCTCAACATTTGCCCAATTTTCCTCAGCCTTTAATACAGCCTTATTACATCTATGTGTATGCAGAGACGAGACTGACTCGCATTTCGTTCGACTCTCAGCCCTCTCCGGTTCTCCTGGATACATCAACCTTCTCGATGCTCTCAATTCATGGGCACTCGTCAAGGAGCTCTCTGCTGCTTTGGACTTACCAGCTGCCGCCTCATTCAAACACGTGTCCCCAGCTGGTGCTGCTGTTGGTCTCCCATTAGACGAGCGAACTGCCAAAGTATTCGGTGTAGACGACTTGAAGGATCTTTCTCCATTGGCCTGCGCTTATGCTAGAGCTAGAGGTCAGTCAATCATCCAAAAACAGACCGTAATGCTGGGCTAACGTTAGGAATGACCTGATGCAGGTGCCGACAGAATGTCATCTTTCGGTGACTGGGTCGCTCTCTCACACACTGTCGATGTTCCTACCGCCAAGATCATCTCTAGGGAAGTATCAGATGGTGTGATCGCTCCTGGCTACGAACCCGAGGCTTTAGAAATCTTGAGCAAGAAGAAGGGTGGTAAATACTGTGTTCTTCAAGTGAGTGCACCGTGGCCAACAATTGTGTATTGATATTATATGATGAACTAATCTCAAATCTTGTACTATTCAGATGGACCCCAAATACGAACCAGCAGAGATTGAAACTCGACAAGTATACGGTATCTCTCTTCAACAACGACGAAACGATTGCAAGATCGACGAGTCATTATTCAGCAACATCGTCACAGAGAACAAGGATGTAAGTGTTCCATCAGACTTCTGGTATACGATACAAGAAGACAGCTTATGGATTTCCTTTTTTAGCTTCCCAAATCAGCCGTCATCGATCTCATTGTCGCTACTCTCGCTCTTAAATACACTCAATCTAATTCAGTATGTTACGCCTTGAACGGTACTGTCATTGGTCTTGGTGCAGGTCAACAGTCAAGAATCCACTGTACACGATTAGCAGGTGATAAAGCCGATAATTGGTGGTTGAGACATCATCCTAAAGTACTCAATTTACCTTTTAAAAAGGGTACAAAGAGAGCTGATAAAGCCAACGCTATTGATTTATACGTTACTGGAACTGCTTTTGAAGCTGAAGGTGGTGAAAGACAACAATGGGAATCACTTTTCGATAATGTACCTGAACCAATAACTAAAGAAGAAAAGAAAGAACATTTAGCCTCATTGAAAGGAGTCGCATGTTCAAGTGATGCTTTCTTCCCTTTCCCTGATAACGTTCATAGAGCTAAAAGATCAGGAGCAACTTATTTATGTGCACCAAGTGGAAGTATAATGGATAAAGAATGTATCAAAGCTGCTGATGAAAATAATTTAGTATTTGTTCATCATGGTTTAAGATTGGTAAGTCTCTATCCTCTCTTTGTCATAACATAATATCTACTATTGTGAATTCTCGATTCTGATGAATTTCATCTTGTACTTTCAGTTCCATCATTAAATACATGAATGAGATGAGAGGAATGAATGGAAGTTTAGGAATAAAAATAAGATTGGTTGTTTGATAGATATTTGGATTTTTTGTACTCAACGTATAAGGTAAAAAAGGAAAAATACCTTACATTCAACATGTATGAAATTAGTTTATAATAAATGTAGTGATCATTCTTCAATATTCGTTTGTTTTTGCATGATGTGAAACATTTCACAGCTTTCAACGGTGCGTGACTGTTCCTTGATAAATTTTATCTGTCTGTTTGATTTCCATTCTTCACTGGAATACGAAGAGTTGGTAGATAGATAATGGATGATTTCCCTTCCGATTTAGGGGATCAAAAACCTTCCTAACGCGTGATTTTCAGGGAAAATGATACTAAATTGCCATGTGGGATGTTGGGGGGGATTTTTGTTTTTACTACTTACGGCACGCGTCAAAAGCTAAATTCCAATAAAGAAGAACAAATCCATATCCATATCCTCCTTTAAGATTACAATTTGAATGAATTGTATTTCAATTGATATTGAAATTTGATTTCCTGGAAAGAAAAAGAAATTTCGGTCTATCCGAAGGATCGCGTCTGCGGAGTGAATACCTTCTCACAGCGACGTGATTGCTTTCTTCCACTATAATCCCAAGTCCATTATCACTCTTTTACTTCAACAGAGTTAATGATACTATTCAACAATCGTACAAAGATCTGATCGGACATTCCAATATCATCAACCACAATCTTCAACATAATCATAAAGATCATACTAAAGACTTATTCGACCTCATCATCTCGCATACGTTCTATCACTAACAACAACAATCTTCACTATTTATGAAATCAACCTTGACCGTGTCAGACTAATCACTATTTAATGAATTATCAAGATCAAAACACGCATCATCAAACTTTGGCTACTCAAAGAACCCCACCTCAATTAATAATTGATACCTCTACTTCTCCACAGAATATTACATACCCTTCAACAGAATCACGATCAGTAGAAGTATCTTTAACTTCAACAAATAAAAGAGGTAGAAAATATCCTTCTCCACCTTCTTCAATATATGATAATAGTCTTCCTTCACCTTCTTTAAGTAAAAATAAATCATCTACTTTTGATAAGTGGTTACCTTCAACAATGTTAAGAATATCTCGTGTGAATGCGAAAACATTTTTAAACCTTTCAATAGCTTTTAATATTCTCCTTTTAATTGCTATTTTTTTACCAAGTGAACAAGCACATGATTATTTAGGTGATGAAACTTGGAATAAAATTGGACAATATGGTTTAATTAATAATAGATGGAATAATGATTTAGCTCTTTCAGGTGGACAAGCAGTATTACAAGTTCCAAAAACATGTAGTATGTGTGAAGTGAATCCTGAATTTTGTGAAGAATTTGGGTAAGTCAAACTATGTTTTCCATCAATCATCCGAAATAACTCGTTATCCACTTCTTAATCTCGATGGGTTTCGGAAAATCCAGCTGACGTTGATCTTCTTTTCATAGGGAGGAAAACATGATCAAGTCTCTTGGTTACACAGGTAAATCATTTTCATCATCCGGTTCAGATGGATATCCTTGCTGACATGGCTTGTAGGGACGGGAAATAGGCTTCGTAGGGCATTAGCAAAAATGCGAAGTGGAAAACCTTTCTCAGTTGGGGTAATTGGTGGTTCAGGTATGTCGCATTGAATCCTCATGATAATACCCCTGATAATCGAGATCTTGTACTTATATCTGCTTTGTTGTCACACAGTGTCTAAGGGTCACGGTTTGGACGCACCAGATGGTGATAACCCACATACTCCTAGAAATCTAAATCGGATCATCTTTGATCACTTGAATGAACGTTTCCCAAATCCAAATGGTATCTCGCTGGGTAAAAGCGGGCTGGCTGAAGGGAAGAATACGTTTGTGAATGGGGCTCAGGGTGGTATGGGTAAGTGTTCAATCGTACAACCCATCGATCCCCTGCGCTGGAGACGACATTCGTTGCATCCGAAGCTGTCCTCCTTGATTGCTGAGCTTCCTGTAACAAATAGGTTCCGACTACTTTTCATTATGTTTCAGCGAACACATACCTGATGAAGTTGACTTGGTATTGATCGAATTGGGTATCAACGATGAAGCGTAAGTCTAAACAAAGCATGAGCTAATCAAAGTATTGGAGGCTGACTTGTTAAATTGCGATGTAGCTTGATACGAAATATGAATACGTATGAATTACTAGTCAGAGGCTTATTTGACATGCCAAATAAGCCTGCTGTCTTGAATCTACAGTCAGTATTCTAAAGACTCAATGCCTGATTCTTCTGAATGACAATCTGTGACGGCCGCTGACTGTGTGAGGTATATCTAGGGTATTCGCTTTAATGTTCCAGTACATAAGTAATGGAGGCGACTTGGTGAGTCGCTCCTATTCCTATTCCTCCGGGGGATGTGGCTAATGCGAATGGAAACCGCATAGCACGATGGTATTGCCCAATTTTACGATATACCAACCGTATCAATCAGAAATCCACTTTTACCTCAAGTTTTCAAGAACACCACTGAAGTCAGGCATTTGTTCCATAATCGAGTCAAAGATCTAGCTTGGAAAGACCCTTTGGAAGAGATCGATCTCCGACATGTGGGTGTCGTAATGATAGGCGCAACACTGTGCTGTGGTTAACGGGTGTGACTGAGCTGACTATATCTGCGAATCAGCTGTCTTGGCAAGGACACGAAATCATGGGTAAATTAGCCGCGGCATATATTGATACTCAATTGTGCGAGATGGACAAGATCGAAGCCAAGCTGGGCAATCCTGAATCAATCGATTACGATAAATTGTATCCTGTTGAACCTTTGCCTAGGGTAAGCTTGTCCCATAATATGATGGTATGAGGAGAACTCGCTGACCTATGAATTGCGATTGATCAGGCACAAATAATGAAAAAGTACGATCCAAATTCCAATTTACCAAAACTTGCACCACAATGTTATTCTGCCAATGCATTGAAACATCCATTGAAGCCATCAAGTCAAGAAGGATGGAGACATTGGAATTGGAAAGAAAAACATTATTTAATTGCTGATAAACCTGGATCGAAAATATCTTTCCCAGTTTCAACAACACTTGGTCAAGTTCAATTACATTATTTAAGATCTTATCAATATAATTTAGGTTCAACTAGATGTTGGATAGATGATGAAAAAGATAAAGGAATAAAACTTGATGGATATTGGAAAGAACCTTATAATATTGGAAGAGCAGCTACAATTAGAGATGATTTAACACCTGGATCTCATACTTTACATTGTGAATTATTAAATGAAACTGCTGATCCAAAAGGAGGAAAAGAGTTTAGAATTATATCAGTCATGAGGTGAGTTCGATCAAAGCAAAATGTCACAGCAGAGTGAATTTCAAACAGCTAATCTCACCATGATATTTATAGTATTTAAATTGATGTTTATCGAAAGTATAGAACGAAATGGTATTTCATATAAATTGTGTATTTTGGGATCAGTAGAACGTGTGAAGATGGGTAAAGGTAAAATCATTACCTGAAATCAGATTAACACTATTGAAATCGTTATATTATGTATATTTTGCTTGCTTTCTTAGGGTATCGTTGACCATAGATCAGAATGGATACATTATCATAGAATCTGAATTCACAAAATGCATAAAATTTTGGAATATTTGCGGATCGAAATATGATTTGACCAGAATACAATCGTCGAAAGAAACTTGGTAAGGTAATACGGTATTACCATTCAATCATGATCATAAAAGGACGATCAAAAAAAGAGATATGTGATGAAATGGCGTTTTAGCAAATTCAAATGGTGTACTGCCCAATCCTGACTTTCGAGCTTGGTATTATGAAATCATCGAAAAAGAGAATACCAAGAAACCCAGATGATTCCTGGATTGTACTTGAAAATGTAAAAGATCCAGAAGAAGGTTAATTAAGTCAAATGATTATCCTCTTCGTAATTTTAATTTTAACATAACATGAGAATATGATACGTTACATTGATTTGAAAGTAATATGAGGGTGAATATGATAAAATAAATATAAAGTACAAAGAAAAAAACCCCAAAAATTCTTAATTTCTAAGAAAAATGTCCATCCTTATATAATTAAAACATAAAAACAGAACCAAAAAAAAACCCTTATTTCTAATTCAACGTGCAAAAATACAATTTTTTACTCCTTCGAAAGGATATTATTTTTTCTATTTTGAATTTTTTTTGATAATCTTTCAAATAAATCAATAAACATTTCTTTATTTTCTTTATATAAATTATTATGATATTCTTTCCAATTTTCTTCTGAATCTGAAAAATTTGATTCCAAAATTTGTTTATTTAATATTTTATTATTATTATTATTATTATTATCTTTAATTTTTTTCATACCTAATGGTAATTGTTTTCCAAAAGATCTTGAATGAATTTTTTTTCCTAAATCATATTTTGGTAAAAGTGGTTTAATATTTTTTAAATCTTTTGTTTTTGTTGTTGTTATTGATTCAACTCCTCCAATTTTAGAAATAGGTTGATTCGTATATGGATCAATATTTTTTCTTAACATTTCAATTGCTTCTATTTCTTTTAATCCTGGTGCATGAAGTATAATTGATGGATCTCTTAAAAATTGATATGAATTAAGTAATAATTCAGATCCTAATATTGGAACCTATTAAAAAAAAATTCCACAAAAATTGTTCAAATTAGTTCGAAAATTACATTTCTTTTCAATCATTATTTGTCTATTTCCTTACTCACCTTGCTTACAACTCCAGCTGGTATCGCTGAACTTAATTTCTTTTCAAGATATGTCCATCCTATAAAAGCAGGTAAGATTAAATCCCTATAATATCCACCAATTAATTATTCAGTACTGCTAATCACATTATATAACAAACCACTTATAATATAAACTCACATTGATCCTAATAATCTATAAAAATCAATATATTCTAAATTTGAATGAATAAATACCATATCTTTCATTGATTCAGGTATTTCTAATTTAGCAGTAGGTGCTAATGAACCGATAAAATGAAGTGTTACAGGTGGTTTGGAATCGTCATTTGCTGAAATATAAGTTGAATTGACTTCAGAAGATAATGGTAAATAACCCCATGATGCTGGATCGGCTGAGAAAAACAAATAACAATAAAATCGTTAATTTCAGCTATTAAAAGTAAATTTATCATGCCTACTCACCTTGTATAGCTTTATGTAAATCGCCTAAGATAGGATTATAATTTCTTCTCCAAGGTTGAATGTTACCCAAAATAGCTAATCTTGAAGGTATACGTTCAACACGTTTTGGAAAAAATTCAGCTACTTTAACAAATTCACTATCTGGTAATATTGAAGCATCAACAGGGAAGATCTATGGAAAGAATTCATATTTTCGAAATCAGTTCAATAATCAATTTAAATTACATTGAAAAAATTGAACTTACAGGAACGAATTCTTCTACATCTACTTTACCCCAAGATAATTGATTTAAACTATGACTCCATTTTAAAACTTCATTCTTTAAATAGTTTTTAACATGTTTACTTAAAGTTAAATAAGTTAAACGTTCTTGATATGCTGCAATTTCCCAAGATTTTCTTTCATTTTCATTTAAATTTTCTAATTCATGTAACATACAAATTATTTCTAAATTTTTATTTGATTTCATTGATTCATATGCTTTATTATTTCTTGGCCAATTCCAAAATCCATTATCACATGAAATATGAATTACAATATCAATTTCATTTGAATCTACAGCTTTTGAAAATGAACCATCTGAATAAGGTGTAGGTTTAATTGTATAATTCATACCACTTTCTAATATTTGATCATATCCCCATCTAAAGTGATCACCTAAAATCATTTCATTCAGCTTTTTTTTTTTCAAAAAACATTTCGTATATTAGATAAACTCACGATATAAAGTGAAATTAGCTCCTACATCTCCTAAAGTCTTGATTACAGCTCCAACTACCTCTAAATATCATCGTTTTAAATCAGTATGATCCTTGTTTTATCGATTATTCAATTAATTCATTCGAACTTACCTTCATGAAATCCAGCATGTTCAAGAACAGCTATTCTCAATCCTTCATATCCACGATTTTCTTCGTTAGACATATCATTTTCATCAAAATTTTCTTCTTTTAAATCTTCTTCTTGTTGTTCTTCTGCTGATGAATTTCTTTTAAATCGTAATTTTCTATTTTTCGATTTAATTAATTTTGGTAAATCATATGCAGAAGTTTCTAAAAAAGTTCCATGTTCTCCAGCTGATTTTGTGGTTATTTTATTTTCTACTTCTTTTAAGCTTGGATGAGGATAATATTCATTAGGAGATTCTTCAAAATTTAAATAATTTGATAAAATTGAATCTGGAATTGCTTTTTGTGAAATTTCATTAGGAAGTGATTTAAATAATATGAATAAAGTTGAAATGAATATAAAAGGAAGTAATCTTCTACTGGGTAAAAATTTTGAACGAGGTCTTGACATTTTTTTTTATTTTGATTTTGTGCGAATTCCTTTAAGAGTGAGCTTTCAGGTAAATTCTGTTTAGATGTTATGATTTAGGTTAAAAGAAAGTAATTAAAATATTAGTAAGGTTATTCAGATCAACTGAATTCGAATGATATTAGAAAAGAATGTGTTATCCAGCACAGCTGTTAAAAAGAGTGTGATATCGTATCAAACGATTGAATTAGAAGTGAAAGCGTATTTGGAAAAGTGTTAGTGAACAACAGAGAAATGAAAGAAAAGATTACAAGTCATGATAATATTGATCACTTTCTTGTCAGCTTCGACCACTCGTCGAAGCATACTATCTTCCATAGTCAAGTTAGATCTCATGTAAGCTTTGCGGTACAATCCATACAAGTGAGTAAAAAGCCTCCTTCTCAACCACGGCGTAAATTTGGTAAAAGAAGGTTATTTTCTTTGAACCTCTTACTTCAATTTCTCTTCAAGCGTGGGTCAGACCAGCATAAGTGAGGAAGTCAAAGTCTTGAGAACATTTAGATTCCAGTCCGAAGTTGGGATATTGATATGGAATATTTTGAAGGCGTTTAGTGGCTTGGTATATGTCTTTGGTATGACATGTCAACTTGGAATTTATAGTTAAATCACCATAGACTCTATGAAATGGTTCAAGCCAACTCCGCTTCTAGTAAGATAGGATCAGGGCATTTTAAAAGAATGATAAGGCACGGAGTTTATCTTTACGGGAAATAGCCGTTTCGGAAATTTAGGTTTGGAGGAGGTTACTCGCTTTTTTTGATCCGCAAGAAATTTGTAGCGAAAGTAGTCATAAAAGACGATAAGTAGTGTATGATGGAGAACCTCGGATTATGCTGAGTGTAATTGTACAGGCCGAGCTGATTGAAGACTTACCGAGAGGCTGACGAAATATGATGCCACTGTAGATAATGGTGACTGTCCGAGTATTCCCTGCACAAGACCAGGTTTCGCGGCGCACGGTAATTATGAACCTCGCCAATGCCTATCAACCAGGTTAGATTGCTTGGATTGGCACCAGTTCGAATCGAGATATCCAGTTCGACCTATGTTTTCTCTTTGATGCTGGTGATTAGGCAACAGGATAAATCTACGGAGGATGACGGCAGGGCAGGTACATATCTGTTTACGACGATGAAGATGCAAATCTCAAAGTAATGAATTCTCAATTCTGATGCACGTAGTCCAGCATCATTGTATCATAGTATCATGCGAAATGAGTATGAGAACGGACTATGACTTTTCAGTCATATGTCTCTCTGCAATAGCAGCATGGGCTTGGCTGTACGCCTATTTGCAGGAGCAGTATTGAGAGTTCTTCAGCGTGTTGTAGGCCAAAACGACAGTATGCATCAATCCCTATTGGAAAATGATACATCAGTCTGATTGTAGGATCAAGCCAGACATGTATGTGTCGATCTCAGACAAGTCATTCTGAATCACCTATGAGAAACATCATAAATCTGTATGCTTCAGAGACACACGGTGATAAACCCAAAAACGTGGTAATCTTCCTACAAATAGCTCAGGGCAAAGGGATGTTGATCGTGCCTTGTTCGGGAACTTTTGTTTTTCCCATTCATTTGTTTACTCATTTACCTTGATATTCTTGTCTTTTGTTCGGCATTCATCTGTTTCTACCGTTCATTACGCCTTACATTCATTCGTTTATTCTGACACTCATTCAATCATTCAATACGGCCTAAGATCATCGAATAACCCCTTTTTCGGCAAAAAGTCCCTCTCTTCGAAGGATAAAAGATCGCTTCTTCCCCTTCCAGACATAACAATAACGTTTTATAGACAGGGATAACGCCATTGATTGAACTTTTTTACAAGAACCAGACCGATCGACTGAGTGTAGACGAAACACTTCCTGGAGCGGTAGCGTAAGTGCCAATTCGCTCTGGGGCCGGTCCATGCTTTTTTGAGAACACATTCATATCACCTGATCTCATGATATTCCTTGAACCAAAAAACCGTTGCTTCAAATCGCTATTTTTACCACCAAATCTTCGCCCGCTAGGTATCACCTCACCACCCTCTTCGCTTCTCTTTCTTCCTACATCCACCTCCCGCTGGCCGGTTCTGCTATCACCGACCATCGTCGCTCTTTCGCTCACCGATCAAACAGTCGTTTACATCTTTCTTGACGTGCAAACACCGTTATTCGAGCCACAGATATCGTGTCAATTGTAGTTGCCATACTAACAACGATTCTGCCGATGTTCAGCACACAGTCAATCCCCACCCCTGCGACTCCTGTTCCTCAGCATCGAGGACCCATCCGTATTGGATCCCCATTCTCCTCTCCTCCGTCCACTCGTTCCAAGCGCCGGATCATGCCAATAGCTATCAATCGACTAACGGCATTCCTACTGGCTGGTCTCTGTATAACGGTCTTCTTGACTCATACTGTAGTTCAGCAGACTACTGGACAATCGACCATCCAAGTGAGTTCAACAGAGCAACAAGTAGCGAATCAAGATACTAATGGAATCTTGGTAGCACATAAGTAAATTAAGTAAATTCTTACCTTCAAAAACTGTTAATCGTTGGGCAGATTTGTATGTCTCCGAAGATGATTTCCCAGAAACCACACATATGAGCGGCGTAGCTGGATTTAGTGAGTTACTGTTCCTTCTTTTCAGGCTCCGATGGTAATTCTGACATTACGGTATTTTAGATTACTTTCACAATTTATATTCAGCAAATGGTACATTCTTAATCGTTACATCTAATCCAGAATCTCTTCCTTCGTATGGTATAAGCGGTATCTTATCTGCATTATCAGATCCTTTGGATAAATATCACAACCATGCACCTGCAGGAGAAGATCGTATAATGATTGTTAGTCCTCAAGAGGCCAAAGAGAGAATGTTATTGGGTAAAGCAGCTATACGTAAATCAGGAGTCAGTTTGATGTTTGCCGATGTCAAAGAAGGGACACTTAGTTCATTCTTAAATCATTATTATCATTTTATCGGAGAAATGTTTTTGGGTCTTTGGAGAGTTGTCACTGCTGCTGGAGAAATTGAGCTGCCTTCAAGGTTGATATATAGAGCTGAATCAGCTGATTGGGTATGTCCTTTTGATTTTGTCCAATGCTATCGACTACTACACGCTGTAAGAAGGCGATAGACTTACATTTTGATTAATAGCGAGATCGAGCTGGTATAACTACTTGGTTCCAACAAGCTGTACTCCCTGAAGCCGAGATTGAAGAAGCTACAATTTATGAAGATCGAAAGAAGAGCGGTGTTACCTTTTTGTTTGATAAAATCGCAATTGCAGATGTGAGTTCGCCTGGAACACCGTAGGCTGGGCTTGTGTGGAATACAGCTAATGAGTAATGGGGCGACGAGTAGCGATGGGCAGCCCATAGGATAGGGCAAGAAGTGAAATATTGGAATAAAGCCAATGCAGATTTACCTTTACTGGACGTACCTCTGACTTGGATGGATCCATTGAGAGATCAGATCAAAAGATTGGCTCTAGCCGAGGGGTGCGATGTCAAGCGAAAGAGATCAAAAGTACCTGTAGTCACTTATATCAATCGGTATGTGCTCTTCCGAATACCCTAATTTAATGGCTAATCAACAAACTTTCAGACAATTGACAAGTAGACGTTTGATCGATGAAGATGATCAAGAATTAATAGAAGAGATGGAGAAATTAGATGATGAAGGTGTTATAGAATTTCATAATGCATTTATGGAGAAATTACCTAGAGTAGATCAATTTTGTCTAGTAATGAAAACTGATGTAAGTCAATTTCTTTTTTGAAATACACAAGGGATTTGACTAATACCGATGTGAATTTGTAAGGTAATGTTTGGTGTTCATGGAAATGGTCTTTCACATCAATTATGGATGAAACCAAAATCAGCAGTTATGGAAATTATGCCTGTTAATGGATTTGCAAGAGATTATGCAATTTTAGGTGAAATGATGAATCATGAATATTACGCTATACATTATAATGAAACTTTCCCACCTGAAAAGTGAGTTTACTCCATTTCTCAAAACGAGATATATACAAGGATAGCTTATAGAGTGTTATTTGAAATTTAGATGGAGGAAAGAGAATGGTTATGGAGTAGATCAAGGTCCAGATTTCCATTCTCCTAGATATACCGTGAGTTTATTTACGCATCACAAACTTATGAAACTACTAAGAATTGAGTAAACAGATTGACGGAAAATGGATGGCCGGAATGGTTCGTGAGCTTGTATCAATTAGAATTAATGCTATTGAACCCCCTTTACCTTGGTGATTTGCTTCGGCTGTGTACCTAACATTCTATACCTTTTTACACTCTCACCTCTTCATTAGCATTGAACATTTGTATATTACTCAATTATCCCTCGCTTGATAATGCAGTTTTCAATAGTATGGCTAGAGACTTATCGATCCACTGTTTTCATGCCGAAAGTGAATCGATTAGTTTTTTGTATGAAGAGCGCATGAGCAATTTCACAGATACGTTTCATTATCTGGGTTCTCCTCTCCTCCTACTACATGCCCTTCGCATTTGGCTTCACGTCGACATTCTCATATCAACCTCATCGACTCCCATGATATCAAATTGCAAATGCGTGAAAAAAGGTAATACATTTTCGTAATACCTTAATGAAATCTACAAAACCACCTAAATAACCTATCCCCAAACCAATTAGAAACTAAATTTTAATCTCTTATTTATTTCTTGGAAGAGGCGGCTTTGGCTTTAAGAACTCTCTTGACGATGGTAGCTTCCTCAATCAAGAATGCTCGGGTGATTCTGATCATTGTCGCAGAGTCATAATGAATAATTTGCAAGATTGAATTAATTTTTGAAATATTATTGAATTATTGGATAATCGATCAAAATGAAATAATAAATTGATTTGTGAAAGAAAAGAAGAATAAAGAATAAAAAATCAGTATTTTACACATATCAAAAACAATTTGTTTGAAATTATGACTAACCTGGATTTAACACATGGGGCGCAGACTGATCCACCGTAAGCTCTGTTAACGGTCTTTTGTCTTTTAGAGAGAGTAGCGTCTGTTTTGAGTAATTATATGTCAGCTTATTATCCTTTCTACATTATCTATATCCATTTCCTGCTATTCCTTCTATCCCGTTACAGGCATTCCAACTACCTTCTCTAGCACTATCATCCATTTTTTAAATCTCAATTCCATTGTGCCTTTTATATATGTCCGTAAATTGTATAAGAGAAAAGAACACTAACATTGTCTAGGTCGAAGAACGGGGATCTGTTAAAAGTATTGAAATATCAGCAAATGCTATGATTAAATTGAGATGATGTTCAAATTAAACTTACACCTGGAAGGGCAAGACCACAATCACCACATTTAGGAGCGGACTATTAAGTTAAAATGATCAGTAATCAATTTCCTTTTTCTCCCAAAAATCCATATTCTTATGAAATCTAAAACGCTATTCATCTTCCACTAATCTAAGTAATCCTATATTCTCCCTTATCATATAATGCTATTCATTTCTTCAAAATCTAAGGTTCCAATTAAATTCGTATAACATCTACCTCTTAAACAAATTTCCATTATATCTAAACTTTCCATATTCTTCTATCCATTCATTCGTATTTACCCATCTCTTTACACTCTCACAAAATTCCAATTACAATTCAAAATTTACAACTCACAGCAATCTTCTTTAAATGGTGAACTACCAATTTACCACCTGGAGTTTTAACTACTCTCCTTCTGTTGGAAGTAGTGTTATAAGGTTGGCGCTTTCGAAGAGTAACTCGTTGGGCCATTTTGAATAAGATTTATGTTTTAAAACTTGAAGGATAAAAAAGTAGAAACCTTTTTATAAAAATGTTTTGTTGAATTTAGTACAATTGCCTCCAACAATCCTAGACTGACGGATTGACAGACAGACAGACAGAGCACCGAAGCAGAGCAAAGCAAAGCAAAGCAACAATCCAAAGCGACCAAGCAACCAAGCAAGCAAACCACCACAAGCACTAAATCAGTAAAACACCATACAACCGATATAACTTATATTGAATTACCGAATTAATCCCGTTCACACCATATCATACTCAGCCAATGTGGCACCTTCCCACCGTTCTGATCATTTCAATTAAACGCCGAACACGGGTTAATCGCCGATGCTAACGATTGCAGTTCGTAGTTGCGTCCGCTTTTATGCTTCGGTAATAACTAAACATCGAGACTTCTCATCGTCAAGGGAGAATGACGCTTAGTAAAAATATATATATAGGCCATTTTAATGTAACACTGATTCAGCATAGCCTTATTCATCATTATTACATTCATGAAAAATAGTGTAAAATTATGATCATTCTTAATGAATTAATATCTGATTCGTCGTATATAGTGTCCGTATAAATATAGATAAATGATACAACATAGATAAAAAATGCTAATGTCCTTATAAATAAATAAATGAATGATATATCTTAAGAAAGGTATATATTATATATCAACAACTGAAAAATTCTCAAAAATATCCGCCTGGATTTGATACGAATCGATTTCTCTAAAGTACCAATATCAAAACAATAATAATCGCTACAACCACTAATATAATAGGAATAGAAATAATAGCGGCATATCTACATTTCCTAATCATTGAATCGGGATGATCGAAAATTCCAAATCTTCTTCTTGTTGTCGTCTTTTCCATTTCAGACGAAGACAAATTTGAATTTGGAATTCTTGTTATTCCCCATCCACCTATAAACCATAATATCGGACATATGAAACCCATTATGAACATCGTATGACCCGTTCGAGATTGTTTTTTCGATTCTGAACCTTGTGGCAAAGCCTTCTCAATATCATTTTGATCAATAGCATGATTTCGAAGATTGGTATCTATCTCAGCTATAGTGGAAGTTGATGCATCCGCCGATTGACTGTTTTCAGTAGAAGCTGAGGCAGCAGGGTAAGAAGGATGATCTTCTCTTAGAACTTCAATCGTTCCCATACCCATCTTCATCGATGCGATATCTCGCCCCGTATATGGAAGGTAAGAAGAGTGGACGTAATTTAGGTGTCGGTTCAGTTGATTCGGAAGAGGAACAAGTGGTTGATCTTGATGACATCCAACTCCAACTTTGTCTGATCCTTTTATACTCTTCAATATCTCTTGATCTCTCTTCGAAGAACTTGAATTGATCAGCAATGGTGGCGTTGCACGACGGTATTTCGGTGTAGGTGGTAAAGGGGGTAAGTTCGGTCTTTGCAGAGATATTGGCGTTCGAGGGGGTGTGTCCGTCGTGGTGATTGTCGGGGACAAGGGTAGAGGTGGTAAATCTTGGAGTCGAGGTATATTCATCGTCAGAGTCACCGGTGTTGTTCGTTCCTGCTGTGATTGTGGCTGGAAGGGAGGTGAGATTTTGTCGTGGTGTTGTATCTTCAAGGGAGATGTCCGGTGAATGTATTGATATTGGTATGATGAGATCTCCGATGAATCCCAGGATTCCTCCTGGTCCGCTTTGCTTTTGGAAACTAGATCTTGATTTTGTACTTGCAGATCCAAGGGATTTACTTCTACTTCTACCTCCAAATCCCCATTCCCAAGACTTTGAAGGTTTTGGAGTTGATGCAAGGTTCGATCGTTCAGATTCATCGTCGATTGAAGATCTAAATGTTGATATTGTTGTGATTGAATTTGAGCGGGAGCTTGAAGATGTAAGATGTCCGAGGGGGTCGAATAATTCTGACGTGGGTAAGGGTTCGAGAGTTGATATTCTTTTGCTATCACTATACATTCTTCTGGTTGTTTTGGGCTTATCATTTCTTTCGTTTGTCCTGTTTGTTGAGCGATTATTTCGATTTCCGGCGTGGGGAGGGGAGGGGGTAATACGAGGTTGAGGTTCGAGTTTGTGCTCAATGGAATCGATTCCATCGAAATCATTTCGTCCATCTCTGTTGTGATCTCCTGTTGTTTTGGACTTTGAAGTGATTGTTTTTGTTGGTGGTAGATATGGTCGTCTGAATTGGAAACGCCTGCTATATCTCCTTCTGCTAAGAAACTCGAAATCTTGCTGTTCTGCCTCGTATTCACTTTGTATTCGGGTAGTTCCCGATGATACTTCAACCCTTCCTCCCCGTTGTGAAAACCCTCTTGTGCTTGAGGATCGTCTTTCAGCTCATCTTTTAACCAGTTTCCAAGGAAACCTAAACCCCAATTTGTCGGTGCGGAAGATAGTCCAGCTTGAGGAGCATCATCGATAGCAACAGGTGCCCCGAATTGCTGATCTTGGGCTTTCATTCGATTGATGTTATTATTCTGCCGCCTCAACGTTTTTTGGTCATGCGAGTACGAAGGTACACAAGCGAATTCAGCGTCATTTTCACTGGATTTACTGGGTGATTCATTGGGCATCGGCGAAGGTATTCTGGGAGCCATTGAGAATTGGCCTACAGGTATTGGGGCTGAAGGTGTATTTGCATCGAACCATGTTCCTTGATCAAATAAGGGCGACTTCAACCATGCTTTCTCACTCATCAACTTATTTCCATGTTGAAGAGCTTCTGCGAATGCCAAGTCATGTATACTGCTCGCGTAAGAATATCTGAACGGATTAGAACTTGCATAACTTTCGTTAGAATGTTCATCGTATGATCCCCCATCTTCAGGGTTAGGAGTGCGGTGTTCCAAGTTGGAAGATGGAACGGGAGAATTTGATGCTTGTTGATTCGTATCTACAGGACTCAGTAATGGAGGGGCAAGCCATGCTGGGGGAGCAAGGTAAGGATCAACGAGTCCCGTTTGATTTGGTCGAGGGGGAATTGGTGGAGGTGAAGTGTAGATTGTTGATGGAGACCAAATAGCTTCTTGAGGTTGCACTTTACCCGGTCTTTCATTCCAAGCTTTTACAAGTTGATGATAAAAATTCGGATCTTCTACATCTCTTGATCCGATACCTTCAAGTTGACGAACAGTATGAGCTATAGCAACGATACGTTTTCTTCTTCTTTTGACTTTTTCAGGGGAATCAAGAATCTCTTCAACTTCTTCTCCTGTCTCAGGAGTATATTGTTCTTCCGAAATAGAAGGGACGTAATGTGCTGCAGTTCGAAGTTCAACAGTTTCACCTGAGAAAGATGATGCCCAAGAATACGTTGACGATTGAACAGAATTATTCTCGTCTAATTTGGCAGGTTGAACTTCCTGTCGAGCCTTGGATTTGACGGGAAGAGGTGGTGGAGATTCACAGCCTAGTGCCAAGCCAAGTTGATTCGGTGTAATCAATGCTAAATCAGGAGAATTGATATCAATCTCAGAGGGTAAATGAGAAGATAAATCAGGCGTATCAATTTCAGTAGGTGTGTTGATATCTGTACGGTTCGAATATCTCCTTTGTCTTTGATTTTGATTTAATGGGCGTATAGTAGGATTTACAAGTAATGTAGTAGGTTTATTTGAAGGTTGACGACGAGCAAGCAGACTAAGAGGTCTCCATCCAGCATGAGAATCTATATTTTCCTTATCATCTGAGTATGAAGATGAATGGTGAGCCATAGTTTGTCTTTTAGCTCTACCTATTCGCCTAGCTTCTTCAAGTTTATCCCTTTCAACAGCCAACAATTTTTCTCTTTCTTCTGAATTTTGCGGTTCTTGTTCATTCAAATGAAGATGAGCAAATTCATTTAGATGTTGTTCTTGAAATAATCTCATTGATGAAGGCATTTTCTTAATATTTGATTTCGTTCCTATTTTAGAAGAATTAGGTGAAGATTGAACTTGATTTTCAGGATGGAAAGATAATCGGATTGAAGAATCACGTCGACGAGAAGAGGAAGAACAAGGAGAAGGAGGCAAAGGTGGTAAGTTTGTTATTTCAGATAACATCTTCGAGGTCATCTTAGATCAGGAGATCGTAAAAAGCGGCTGAGTAAAGGAATTTATTGTAAATTAGCGATGTTCGTCCGATAAGAATTCCAGCTAAATGAGTTGTGCATTATATGCACTAATGACTCACACACAGAATAAAACTGTCCACCTTTTGACCCTTACTTGTGTTGAAGATATCTGAGTAAATTAAGATGGCGTTGTAATGCGGATGTTCTCAATCTACAGTATGAATGGACTGATTATGTGCGAGACCCAGTGAGCAATCTGATTGAGTTGACATTATGTTTCTGAGCTTGTGATTCGGGTATCTTCTGATGATATATGTTCACCTTGAGGACTGTTGAGAGTCTCAATGATGATAGCCGAACATTGAATTTGAAAATTATACTGAATGGAAGGCTTCGAAGGATTGAGACAGTGTAGCAATATTATATATATATTTGTGTCGGTCTAATTATAAGTACTATGGATGCACCAGGGAGGGTGTGACTCGTATATGGTCAATCGTGGTAATAGTCAAGAGGTTGATGGAGTGTCCAGAAGGTGATGTAGGTGATGAATGAAGAAGTAAGCAGTAAAGATATAAATGTGCATGTGAGATGTTTGTTTGTCATCCCTTTTGAGTGAATTTATTGGTGACGACCCGACTGATTTCTTTTCAGGGGGGAAATTAATTACTACAACTGGCAAGTGGCAAATATATATCAATAACATATGACTCCCGGTTATACGTAATACCCCTCCAATACATCTGCTTTTAACTATTCAAACCACATATATGTGCATTGCTAATGTTACACCCGTACAGTACAGTTTGGATTCGCTAGCAAGCTGTATGCAGGAATAACGTTCTGTGAACCGAATTGAGAGCATATGATATGCAAAGGACTGACTTCATTTGGACAATCTCAGGATACGGTACAATCATACTAAGGCTACTAGCATGAGTGCTATTAATAATGAACTCAATTCTGGCACGAATAGATCAAGAGGTAACAAAGCAAGTATATATATATATGCATCATCAATTCAATTAGAAATTCGATATTACACTATATTCAATCGTGCTTGATTCTGTATATAATTGAATTTTTAAATATCTTTAACCCATCTATCTTTATTCTTATCACTGAAAGCAAAGAATTTAGCTAAACCAACAGCATTTTCAATTTGTCCACTAGGATCTTTTGTTTTTTCAGGATGAGCAATACCTAATCCAAATAAACCTTTAACTTTTTGTTCATTTAACCAAAATTCAGTCGTTTCTTGATTAAAATTTAATTCATTTTGTTTAATTTCATTATCATTATTATCAATATAAATTTTAGGATAATTATTAGATTCATATCCAATTGCATAAATTAAATGTGTACATTCTTTTAATTTTTTTTCATATATTTCTTTTTCATTTTTACTAATATCAATTTGTTCAATAATCAATTTTTCTTCTTTATCATTATTATTATTATTTTGATTTTCCATATTTTTTTTAGACCAATTTAAAGTATCACCTTTTAATCCTGTATTATCATTAATTATTCCTCCATCTTTTTTATATATAGCATATTTAATTTCATTTCTTTTAAAATTAATTATTTTTAAATTTCTTTTTCTTTCTTTATTAATTTCAAATAAATTTTTTATAACTAATATACCTGAATGTGAATTACCTATTACTCCAACTATACTGCTTTTATTTTTAGGAAATAATGAATGTAAATTTGATTTTATCATACATTTATCTAAATCTAATATTTCCAAATCAGGATTATAAGATTTATGAAAAGATGGTATTATAGGATGTGAACCTGTACATAAAAATAATCTAGAAGTTAATAAAGTTGTCGATGATCCAGACAACCCAACTTTCCATGTTGATCCCTAAAATTCCAGAAAGTGAATTAAAATAATGAATGAAATACTAAAAATCAGACTCACTTCCAATCTCGCTTCTTCTACTGTATCAACCAATTTATCTACTCCTTCGATCTCTAAAAGACCTTTTTCAAGCATTTTACATATATCTCCAGCTATACTTAATTGACAAGTTTCATCTCGATCATACTTTTCAAAAGCAGTTATCGCATTTGGTTTAGGTGTCGAATCGATAATCCGTTGACAGGTAGGTGATGATTCAACAGCATCAAGGTAAATACCTACTTTCGTATTCCTTCATGAATGTAACAAGTTTGTCAGTCTATCGTATACTTTTCTACATGATCCCAGTCAATGAACTCACGACGAGATTTCTCTATACATTTCATTCAATCTCCCTCCACCAAATTTCCTATCTATCCAACATATCTTAGTAATACCAGCATCAAGTAATGATTTAACTGCTGCTAAACCACCTGGACCAGCACCTATGATAATAGCTCGATATGTATTTGAAAGCATGTCATGAAAATTTCTTCAAGGTTAAACCGGTATTTCAATTCCGGTTGACAAATGTTATCCCAAATGAGTATCGTTTCGTTTTCTAATATCCAATGCTCAAATCCCACAAAGCAAGATGAATACCATAGAGGTTTATTATTCCACAATGATACATCGTTCAGTCGTAAAGGAGAGTATCACTTCCCTTTTCAGAGGAGTATTATTGCTTCTCTCCTAAAAGGGTTTAGTATATTGTCGATCTCAAGCTATTTGTAGGTCATATTTGATAATGATCTCATATATATAGCTAGAGTACTCGTAAACAAATGATGCGTGTCACGTGGCAATTCTCCTCGATTACCCTTTTTACCCTGAAATAACTGACATTACCACAAAAGACGCGAATCACTCACAAGAATAACATTACTCACACTTATCTGATTTCCTTTGTTCAATCAACTCTCCTTATCAATCAACCCATCGTAAACCCAATACAAAACAGGAAGAGTCAGCCGATATGGCTCCTCCACCCACATCGCCAAGAGATGATCGTGATCGAGATTGGGATAGAAGTAGATCAACATATTATGATAGTAGGCAACCTCCTTCCAACTCAGGATGGTCAAGTTCAAGACCAGAATACAATCCTTCAAACATGAGTACAATCAATCCTCGAGATTTATACGGAGGCTCCTCTTCATCATCCTCTCATATGCCTTACAGTCCAAATCCGCACGCTGGAAATCCAAGGAGGAGTCGAAGTCCAGAATCAAGGAATAGACAAACAAGCGTCGGTGGATCAAGGGCAACATACAACAAGTAAGCTTGATTTTCGATTACCGTGGAACAAGGGCTGGTGTCTTTGGATCCTATAAATGTCTAATTTCTAAACTTCGTTGTTATGTAGCTTTTTCCCAGATACGGAACCTGGTCAGATCGTCTCACCAAATCCCGGTTATTCTACTACTGTTCCTTCTTATCCTCCCACACAACCTAGAGATCCTAGAGCACCTCAAACTTCGACGTACCCGAATAGACCGGCATCGATCTCTTCTTATAGGCCTCCCGATAGACCGAGGGTTGGATCTGGCGATAGACCACTTGAAGGAGGTAGATCGCCTTTAGCTGGTCCATCAACAGCAGGTTCAAGGGATACCCTTGCTTCGAGTAACGGAAACGTCATGGCAGCATTAGAAAACTTTTCCAAGTAAGTCAAATTAAACCTACAAGATCAATGATATCCCCAATCCGTGTATTGTCCCATGCTGACGACGATATGTACAATAGGACGATGCACTCAGCTCTTATCACTACTTCTCAACATGCTCTCACTGTCAAGCATTTTGCCCGATTACAAGAATCCCCTCAAGTGAATCGACAAACACCTACTTTCGAGGAAGCCGAGAGGAGAGTAGGCAAAGCTCAAAAATTAGTAGATGAACAGATGTTAATACTCAACGCAAGTTTTATTGAATTGATGAGGCGTACAATTGGTATCACCAATAACAATAATTCCTCGGAAGCCATAAGTGCCTTAGAATTAGATGGGCTGAAAGAGCGAATGAGGAAGATTGAAGATCTAGCTCCGAGTTTAAGAAATTCAGATGGTCGACTACCGGAACCTACATCTACTATTCCACCTCCTCCGCCTGCACCACCTCCACCACTTCCAGCAGAAGGGGAAAATTCAGAACAGCCCACAGATGCAGAAAGAAAGAAACAGAAAATTGGAGCTATATTAGATAGGATAATAGAGAGAGTAGAAAAAGTTGAATCTATGAAAGCTGAATTCGAAAATAGGATTGATGATGTAGAAACTACTCTCATGACGCAGGATAATGCGGACATTGATCGAGAAATTCGAATTGAACAGAAAAGAAAGTACGAAGATTGGGATGATTTAGAAAATAGGCGTGATCCAAGCGGATCGCTCAGAGGTGTCAAGAGGAAAGAACGAGATATAATAGATGCGACATCAGACAGTCGTCAAGATGTGGATATCACGGACAATGATGGACACATCGTTAATAAACTTCGAAAAGAGGTAGCGAGGTTATCTGGCCGAGTCAGAAGCCTTCAGGACGCATCATCAACGACGATGTCCGATTCGGCAAATGGTGGGGCTGGAGTTCAAGAGGTGAGAATGCAAGAACGTCAAAGCCCGAATACAGTTCAAGAGGGATCTTCAGGCGAAATTCAGATTCAGATTATCAATGCTCAGCTCAAAGATGTGAGAATGGAAGTTAGCAAATTATCTGAACAAATCAATAATACGCAAACCCTTTCTAATGATCATACTTCCACTCTAACACTATCGACCAACGGTCTGGCAGGTCAAAGTGAATTAAATAACCTACGATTCTCAATGAACGCAATTTCCAAGACAATTGATCGTCTATCCGGCGATGTCAATACCTTAATGAATGACAAGAATTCAAGAATAGGTGTATTTGAACAGATATCAAGTGGTGTTCAAACTTTAGCTGAGAAGATTCAACAGTGTAAAGTGGATTATACGAATCTCGTTGAGACCCAAAGAGCATCTACAGCCACTATCACATCACTTACTGAGAATTTCAGAACAATTCAAAATGGAATTTCAGCTATTTACGTACAGATTAACGAAATCAAACAAAATGGAGCGAACGGATCTTTCAATTCAACAGTCAATCAATCTAAAGATCAAGAAATTCAAGATCTAAAGAATAGCTTGAGCAGTTTGCAAAATGAGTTGAAAGAAATGAAAGATGGCAGAGAAGCTTGGACGAAAGGAGTTATGGCTGCTTGTCTTGAGGTAATTAGGGAAGAAAATGAGAAGAGAAAAGAGGATTATGCCAAGATTGCAAAGCAGGTAAGTGAATGTTAAAAAGTTTACATTTCAATGACAAGAAACGCTGATTCTGTATGCTAAATAGGAAATCTCAAAGACAATAAAAGATTACATGACGAAACGAACTTCCACGACTCCCTCAATCTCACAAGCAGGCAGATCGAATTCTGAACCCAATGATAATATGAATCTCTCGTCTACTACAAGTGCACGAAACCAAGCAAATGATACTATCTTAGCTCAACAATCATCTTATCCTCAAATCCCGATTTATCAAGTTCCTTCAGCAAATGGTAATTGATATACGATTATAAACATCAGCAGATGATGTTGATGGTGTAAATGATGATTGTTACATTTTGATTTGTTATAGATATTGTATAATAATCTTGGACTATGCATCGAAGCATTTCATTATATGTTGTAAAGATCGTTACAATTGGTTGTTATAATCCTGTCACGATTATTTATGCATCTCGAACTAACGGTGAAGTGTCAAACGAGAATAAACGCGAGTATCGGATTTAAATATATCTTGCCTAATTGAGTCAAACTTATCGCCGATAATTCTGGTCGTCATACTGATGTGCCACATTCATTCTTTCTTACCTCTAAGGTTGGATTTACCCTTACTGTTTGGGAATTGTCACTGTACTGTAATTCTCCTGTTGGTTTGACCGCTATTCGCCTGTAGTCTGTCTGTCTGTCCTGTCTGTCAGTCTGTGTAGTTGGTCCTTGCTTACTGCCTCGGTACGGTAGGATTACACAAAACATTATCAAAAGTAATCATTTATCATAAATCTACTTAGTTCATCCATCAAGTCTTTAGATAAAAAAGAGGTCAAAATGGTGAGTCAATCTTACTGCTTAGCACGAAGAATAGACTAGACAAAAAGAGGATATTATATTGTGGAAAATGAGAGAGAGATGAGACAATCGTCATAAAGTTGTATAAAAGTCAAAACAATGAGGAAGTGTTATAAATGTATTAGGATATAAAATGGATTTGATAAAGCGAAAATAGGAGATCGATGAGAAGGATGTAGATCTTCGTAGACTACGATTTGGAAAGAGCTATATTCAATGTGAATAACAATTTGAAGAATGTTCAACTAATCTTGTTTTAACTTTTCATTTAGGCTCCCACTCAAAAGGAAAGAAAGGTTAGTTAATTTTTATTATGGAAGATTTGAAAGGAGAGAGAAGTCTGCATCTGGGTCTTTCGTTCTTTATGGTGTCAACCAATGGGTTCGGGAAGGTTATTTAAAGGAAATGGAAAATTGGATTTGATTGAAATTAGTTCAAGGAATATTTACTATCAGCTATTACTCGGAAAGAAAAGACTGCTCGTCAACAGCTAGAGTGGATATATGATCATGGACATTATACGATAACTGTTGGTATTGTCAACCATGCTCTCCAATCACTTGCACCGATAACATCAATATCATTAAAAGATTATCAATTCAACACCTAGAACCGTTTCAAATCAAGATTCTGAATTAGCAAATATAAATTAGATCGTACATCCACTAAATAACCTTTTAGAACCCGTCACCATCTTAGCAAAGAACGCCAGACCCAGAATGAAGCGAGACTAGGAAATAAGAGATAGGATCATAGGGACTTGACAAGGGAGGATGCTGATGGTGTTATGTTCTTATAGACCCGAACCCCTCGATCCGCTTTACACGATGTTGTAACTCGAGAATACACCATCCACCTCCACAAACGAGTTCACGATTTGTCTTTCAAAAAGAGTGAGTGTTCATTTTTCTTTTATCGAAACCAACTAGATGACATATACTTGGTTTATTGGGATAATGCTGATAATCTGAGTTACATAATCTTGTAGAGGCCCCAAAAGCTATCAAATCTATCGTTGATTTCGCTCAAAAATCAATGGGTGTTAACGATGTTAGAATCTCACCTGGACTTAACCAAGCTGTTTGGGCTCGAGGTATTCGATCACCACCAAGAAGAATTAGAGTTAGACTTGAGAGAAAGAGAAACGATGATGAAGGTGCTAAGGAGAAACTTTACGTTCTCGCTTCAGTCGTTGAGGGTGTTACCAGCTTCAAGGTGAGTATTTCAAATAAAAATAAAAAATTTTCTCCTTTCAGTTTCACAGACTGATATTGATGATCTTTTGTTTTAGGGTCTCCAAACCGTTGTTGTTGAAGGTGACGAGTAAACTACTTACTATATAAGAACATTTTAAGGGTCTCTTATTTAGTTGGGGGTTCGGTTTTCCATATCCATATTTTAGGGGATGCACGCCATGATACATGATAATTCTGTGTATATGCACGATTCATCGACAGAAAGGGAAGGGAAAGATCAGATAGGTTTACTGACAACTCAAAACCAAAACACCTAGTATACAAGGTATTTGCTTGATAGGATTTCAGCTAAGCCTGACAACATACATTACTCGGAGAAAGCTAAATATGTGCTTTAAAGTTGAATGAGTTAGTTGCATGACTAGTATACTGAGACTTAATTGCTTTGACGAATGCGTAAGGTTGTCGATCGCTTATTCGTACTCAGCTTGATCTCCCCACTTGAGGCAATGCCGAAATAACTGGATCAATCATCATATGAGTCAAGGTACAAGCTAGTTCAAAGGTATCCAAGAAATCGGTCGATCAAATGGCTATCATCTTGTGTTAATGGTGTCATTATTGTGACCTACACACACAAGAGGAGCTTTTTTGCAGAGAAGAATCAAACCCGCCAACAATCATTTTGCGCCCGTGTTAAATGTTTAATAAACAATGAAGATGATGACGACGATCCATCGATCTAAATTCACCCTGGATCAGTTTAATGAAATGTTTGATAGACAACAAGTGAAATATCGCCTGGATTTATTATGGCTTATTGTCCATTCCAAACATGTATCATTATTATCCAAAAATACGGTCATACATATGGGACATTGAGTTTTGCGAACCTCTTACTTTCTCATCCATTTCCATATTTACAGCATAAATTGTGACAGTCATATACTAATTAGGTCAAATACCAATCGGATCCTAATTATGGGGTACATGACTATACTTTCTTCTTAACCATCAAAACGCCTTTTGCCGTTAACCCCCTGACCTCCATGCTTGTCAATGACGGATACTTAGTCAGCTTTTCCCCCACCTTATCATCATGATTATTATCATCCCTTTATATCTAATTAAATTCCCTAAATCACCATCAAAAAAGATAAACATGAGGCAATTAGAAGTCGCTTCAATTCACTTTCGCCACTGTAGGTAGGTTAATTTCTAGAAGGAAAATCAAAATAATCTAGGTTAGTGATATTTTGATTTACCGCCTTATCCTCGGTTCAACTCCTTAAAACTAGTTGAACCAGCTACACAATAACAGGGATACCCTTATCTTCGTCTCAGAAAGTAGTACACACTCATGAAATTAACATATTGGAACACGTTTACTTCGTAATACCTTGAAACAATACCCCTTCCTTTATCCTCATCTTTCGGCTTCTCCCTAATGATACTACCAGCGACCTTACTCACCTTAGGTCTAGATCTGTATGGATTTACCAGAAACGGGGAACTATCTTTCTGATTCAAACCCCAAAGGCTCTAATCAAAAACTTTTCCTGAAAAAACCATTTTCTCATTGATCAACGGCAAAAAGAAAATAGCTTAAATTGCGGTGTACAATTCCCACTGTCGAAACGACATGATGAAATATTCATCAATTGTACCTTCCCCTTGATCTAGATGCATACTTATAGACGGAAGTGGAAATATCGATGCCAAATAGCTGATGTAACAGAAGAGTCATCGACGAATAGGTTCAATACTGTATCTTCGAAAGGACAAATTTAGATTCTTTCGAAAATTAGTGAGTGCCACTTTTGATGATGTTGAGTAGTAGACTCATATAATCAATCATCTTCATCATTCGTCAAATTAATCTGAGGCATTGGAGGAGAGGATATACGAAACAGAATCTGCAAGAAGTTGACTAGATTCAATTCCTGAATGCACTATTGGATGATTGACCTTTCGGTGAAAAGGAAAAACAAAAAAAAACAGAAAGGAAAACCTTAATCACCCTTATCGATAGCCGAACATTACGATTACTCCAGTGTACCTTTCTCCACTCTATTTGGCCACCCACTTTCAACTTTTTTTCCTTCCATCCTTCCTTCCTTCTTAGTACTTACGTCTCGTTTGTATATTTAAACTCATAAAAGATGGAAATGATCCTTTGGATTGATTAAACTAAATGCAACGCTCATCAAGAATCGTTAGAGGAAGTATCTAACCCTATCTTCCTTCTTCTTTTTCCTTGGATTTTACGCTTTTCAGCTATCCACTCAGTACTATACCTTTAGATATATTGAATCAAATCATATAGCCATCAACATTATCCTATTCTCCACTGAGAAAGTGTTAACAAATTACCAGATCTGTCCATATCCTCAACTTTTCATTCGATAAACACACCTTTGACCCAAGTAAAGTTTCGATTTATTTTGATATAATGGATCGAATGGTCAAGATATTGAATTTTTCACACAATCCGGATCAGACGAGTATCTATTATGGATTCAAGGTATTGTTACTCATCTTCTGATCAAAGGACTTTTCAATAACAATTGATGATATATCATTACTCATCCTCTGCTCCTTCGCCTTGTCATTGAATTAAAGTTGAGGGTAAAGTATTAGGTATATCTATCGAAAGGGTCTGTGCAAATTGATGATCTGACTGTACCTCATGTATTTATGATCGTATCCAAGTCAAGTCACCTTCTAGGCAGTATCATACGAGACTACTACTTGGAGGAAGAAGGAAAATGACATTGAGGAAAGACTCATAGTAACGATGAGGCAGCTTACAGGATACTTTTCTGTCGTGTATTTATTCTCATATATTCTTTTCCCTCCATGAGGCTCTCAGTATATCTACTTTCATCCACATTTAAAATTACTTGCAATTTGTCTTCACAGTAAAGGTATACTTATCAGTTTTATCCATCTTCAATCAGCTGTTCAATCAAATCAAGAAACATATAATTCCCTTCTTTCATCTTCCTTTATCAAACGATCACTTGATCTCTATCTTCCTTTTGAACTCATCATAACAAACCTCTCTCTGTAATGAATTCCAATTATCAATTTCCCTTTGATTCTCTTCCAGAAACAATAAATCCTAGACTTCTTAATCCATCTTTATTCGATCAAAGTAATCAACTTATTCCTTTTCCCTCAAAGGATTATCACTATTATCAAACTCAATTAAGATCCTATTCAATTCCACCTTCAATCACAAATTACAATACAAAATCATCATTAAATTCACAATTTGAAATTCCTACAATTGACAATGTTACTTATTCTATGATTTGTGATCATCCATTTCATCCACTTAAGAAAAACGATAATTGCATTTGGTTAAGTGAAGATTGGAAAATTCTTCCTTTCCTTCCTACTCCTTCTATAACTCGTTATCCCACTTATACTCCTAGACAATCTATTCCACAAACAAAAAATAACGCATTCCAAATAACAAATCATCCGACTTACAATAGCAGCCAACATCAATTTGCTTCATCATCTTCAGACAATTTGCCACAACCCCTTGATCGACTTCAATTTGCTGCTTCTTCTTCTTTGCAACAGGATCCTTCTTTGGTACCTAATATCATCTCGCCAAATATAAATATGAATGACGGAACCGAATCTTCCCTATGGTCGATCAAGGTACTTCCCTTTCGCTGAAAACCCCATCAACGTGATTCTAGAAGATCAAATCAATTCACACCAAACCAGTCGCCACAATAATGTCGCTCAAAGTGCCCAAGGTATCATCGACTACTCTTCATCGACGCAACCATATCAAGATATGGGTTGTCAAGGTCAACAGTATCCACTTGGTCCAGCTATCGATTTTGGATCTGCCAATCATCCAACGCCGTCAAGTTCAAACGACCAAACAATCCAATCGCAACAAGTAAATCAAATTCCTATCTTTTCATCATTACCGTATTCACACAATACAACTTCACACAAAGCAACTTCAAAAGCAAATTTCCAGAATTACACGAAAGATCGAAATATTGTGAACAATGGAGATGACGAAGACGAAGAAGGAGAAGAAATCCCTTTGGAAATTGAATTATCCGAAAAATCATCTTACTCTCCAAGGAATGATCGATCTAAAACAACTGTTATATCGTTAAAAGAATTTACGAAATCACCGTCATCCACAATTGAAATGCCACTTTACGCAAACACACCAAAAATTGCAAATATCCCTCCTAAGCGACCTCATACCTCAAAGTTCAATACAGATTCTTCTTCTTCATCGCTTGATCATGAATATATAGTAAGATGTGATGAACCAATTAGTACAAACGGTAGATATCCAACTAGAAAAAGTACCATTAGAGCAAACGAAAAGGTTCAAGCCATCAGAAATTGTACAGAACGATTTAGCGGATCTGAAGATGAAAGAATTGAGGCAAAAAAAGATAAATCATTACGGAAAGGACAAGGAAAGGCCAAAGTTGGTGCTTACGGTGGCAGAAGAATCCCTGCTGGTGAAGGTATTTATAATGATGGAACGATCAATCGAAAAGCACAGAAAATACCCGCAGGAGCATTTTTATTTCAGCTGATGGAGTAAGTTTTGATTTTATCGATGGCCAGTCACTACCTCTTCCTCACAAAGTTATTCGCTGAGCATGATGATGGCTGAATTTGAGCTGATGTCGCATATTATATAGATACCTTGCATATGATAAGTATCCCGGATATGTAATTATGAAGAATCAAGTAGCTTTCATTCCTAATACCGAAGCTGTGAGTATATTATATCCATTGAATGAGTTCTTCAAAATGAGAGAGCTTGCGCTAAGTTTTCTATTGTAATCTACTTTAGTTTGCCAAATTTGGTGAGTCTACGCTTTTTACAATAACAAAAGCATCATGACCAATTCTTTCCTACTTAGTATATTCTAGAGATATCAAAGATCATGAAAAATCTAAAGCGATTACTAGACCTTGGGAATCTTTTCAGAGAAATTTGAACAAGTAAGTCTGATACAGATCAACCTTGTTTCCAAATATTCACTCAACCTTTTTAATTTATTTACTTTTTATAGTTATATTGCTTCTTGGCCTTTTCATAGATTAGCAGTACCAGGTACCAAATTAAAGTAAAATCCCACCAAAACAATTGATCATTTTTAATCCTTTCATGCTAATTGTAAATTATTCTGGTAGATCACAAATAATTGATATTCCAACTTTGAATGAATTGGCCGAACGATGGAAAGAATATGGTTTAGATGAAAATGTATTAGAACGAGAAAGAAATAGAATTGAACAATGGGCTGAAATTACAGTACCTGTTAAACCTTATATTTTATCTGCTAAAGAAAAAAAAACTTTAAAACTTGTTCAATTTAAAAGACGTTTTGGAAAATCATCGAAATTGATTGATCTTGATATAGCTTTCAAGTCAACTGATAAGAAAGAAAGAAAATATAAAATTGATGAGATCGATCAAAACGACGAGGATGAATACTACGGTCCGAAGAAGAAAAGAAGTCGAACGACTTTGATTGGAGAAAGCTCTGGTTATTACAATCAGAAGGAAGAGAAGAGTCTCAGTGTCACTATTGACGATGAGGAAGAAAACAATGAGCTGTATTCTGAAGAAGACACTGAAATGATGGCACCGGACCTCACCGTGAGTCATTCGAAATTAAACTTCATTTACAATCAAATATCACTAATACTAAATCCACGTTTGCCTATAGGAGACACGAGCCTCTTCGCCTGAGATTCCACTTTTCAATAGAATTCAAGCTAATCGAATGGGTACTCCCGAGAAAATGCAATTAAGATTATCGATCGGAGGTAAATCGATATCTATTCCTTCAACACCTGAAAAAGCAATAATCAATTCGGATAAAAGAAGTTTCGCAAGTATCAATTCCAATTCACCTGACAAAGGTCAGCATGGTAAGTCTGCTTATCTCGATTCCATTCGGTAATTCTCGACTTTAACCATTATACGTAGATCCAACTTATCATGAAATTATATATACTCCTTCTCCTACATTTTCTAATCCCATTGTCACCCCACAAACAGCGAATACAGACGTCCATTCATCAAGTAGACCGAATTCGATTATGAAAATTTACTGTGAGCTGTAACCTTGTTTCCTCACTTGTTGATCAGAAAAAGCGGTCAAACACCAGCTTGAGGCGCAACAAAAAGTGAATACGGTCTGGAAATGGCTTTAATCAGTAATTGATAATTTTAGATATCGGTTGACTTTTGGTAATTTTGTTAAAAAGTAAAGATTTCGGCTGTTGAGGAAGCGGATATGGACGGTGGAGGATTGGGAGACGTTTGGTTCCATAGGTGATAACGAATGCTATGTAAGGTCCGATATAAATTCGACATCAATTGTAGTATAATTCTTTAGTGTGATCAAAAATGTAATTAGTATAAGTTTGCCTTATGAATTTTGTGCATAACATATAGTCAAGAGTCGTTATCCATTACCGCGCAAAATCTTTATAGCGAGAGAGCAGCATCAGCACAAAAGAAAAAAAAAAGCCATTGCACAATATGCCTATAACTTACTGAAAAGGTTGTACTCATTACAATGCAGTAATCTGCTCATCTGTTACTCTCCATTCCGCTTTGCCAAGATACCATCCTTTCTCTTCACCTATCGAGGATTGAGTTTGATCTATATCATTCCCTTCAATTGCTATATCCACTTCTACAAGATACAGTGTCGGAAATCTCTCTTCTCTATTTACCCATACATCTTGTGTGGTTTTGCCGTTCTGCGGAATTGGATCTGACGAGATGGGACTCGGGCGAGAATGTATATTGCGTATCCGGCTAGATTGGAAGAAGGGTATTATCTCTTTTGCTGAAGGTAACGTGTAAAATGCTGTTTGACTGGGAGAACAGACATGTCTAATTGGTGCAGGTGGTGATATGGCTGAAGAGCTGGATAACAGGATGAAACGAGTGAAATTGTCTGTAGAATTGGATGTAACTCAATTGTCAATTCGTCCAATTTGAGAAATACCAAGAAGATAGTGGTGAATTACTCACTTGATATACCTTGTGTGCCTTCATATAGCACATCCAATTGGTCTTCATACAACTTAGCAGCAGCTTTAGAACATAAGGCCGCGCCTTCTCCTTCTTCCAAGTCTGACGATGTAGGATTCAGTAGAGAAATAGCAGCTCCTGCTGTTGAAGGGTAAGTTTTCAATCTGGCAGTAGAATAATGAGTTTTTATGAACTTTGATGATTGGCCTAATGCCTATTTAGTCAATCATTTTAGCTTGTCCCCTTTCGATAATACATTCAGATTTACCTGCTCATGACTCCTTATCCACTTGATATCTTCCTTCTTGACACCTTTCCGAACTACCAGAACATGACTTATAGGCAATGCTAAATCTGCTATTATCCTTCTGTGCTTTTTCTCCCTAACCAAATTCGAAGTTGACGAATGACTCGAGAAATTTAAATTTGATAATAAGCAATCTAAAGTTTCAGTGACTCCACCATGTATCGTATTCTCAAGTGGGAGTACATGAAATGTTGCAGATGTTTCCCATATCGCTACTCTGACGCATTTAGCTAATATTACGGTCTTAGCCATTCAGAATCACATACCAGATATACTGGGACAAGGTATCAATTCAATCGGTGCATCGTAGCAGGACTGAAAAGCGGCTGCTGCCTGATAGAAAACATTCTCGCATCAGTCATCAACGTTGTTCTGCGATACGCCTAATGAGATCATGCATTTGCATTGACACATACCATCTGGCCATATGTTCCAGGTGGTCCAAGGTATGCCATCTTATGACTTTTAACATTGTCACCTTCGATTCTAGGTCTTTTGGTAGAAGGCTCGCCATTGCCGTTGGTTGTTGTTTGAGCTGTCATTTCGAGATGTGCAGTCCGTTTAATCCACAGAGTCACTTGTGCTGATATGAGACTTGTTGAGAGCAATATCTCATGATGAAGTAGCTCTTCTCTTTAAATTCAAGCATACAGAGCATCAACTCAAGGAGGTATCCCGAAATCTCATTCGAAGGTTTGTACGTAATGATGCAGTGTGGGGTATCCACTTGAACAAAGCGGAACCAATTAAAGCCACTTTGATATAATTCCGCTTTATTCAAAACTCCGATGCCAAATCGACGAAATCCTTTGATGAAGTGTATTGTGGCTATACTCTCACCATAGCGCAATTAGTCCACAAACCATCGAATTATCATCAAATGAAAGATATCTTGAATATATCACTACGATAGACTTTCTTCATCCTTTCAGATACAACACATACATTAGGTAGGTTTACCTTTCTGAACATCCCCAACAATCAAATAGACGAGAAATAAGGAGCTGATCATAGGAATTTCTCTTTTCTTTTGTTCATCTCGATCCCGTCATTATCGTCAATTTTGCCGCTTCCCCTAATCTACTACAACCAATACTCTATATTCACCATCAAATAGTCAAGATGGGTAAGGTCCACGGTTCCCTCGCTCGTGCGGGTAAAGTCAGATCTCAAGTGGGTTACGTTTCGACAATTATGAAAGATGGATAGAGGATACATGGTTGAATTGTAGGCTGATGGGATTTGGCGTGTTTGATAGGCTCCTAAAGTTGAGAAACAAGAGAAAAAGAAGACCCCTAAAGGTCGAGCAAGTGAGTCATTTTGTTCTGTCAATAGTTCGGCCATCAGAAGAGTAGAGGTATTTGAGAGAAAATGAGATAGAAGGGGAAATACTGGGAATTGAACTGTCCAATGATTATCGGCGGATATAGCTATACGTTCGAAGGAGTAAATGCTGACGAACATCCTTACTCACCACAGAGAAGAGACTCCAGTACAACAGACGATTCGTTAACGTCACTGTTGCCCCCGGAGGTAAACGACGAATGTGAGTCACGATTTCATCTTGGTTTAAACGACTTGCCTTTTTCTTTACCCCATTCACCAACCCCCTCAACCATCATACGGATGATATTTAAATCAAGCATAGTTCACTCTGAATTAAAAATGAACGAACTACAACTAGAAATTAGTCTTTCGCTCCTATCTGAATCTCTTCTCACTCTTTATCCTTTGTTCCACATTTGATATTTGGATATGGTCGACAAACGGATGAACGAGAAATACTAATCGATTTTGGTAATTATAGGAACCAACAACCAGCTGGTAAATCCGGATAAACGATTCAACAAACTAGAACAAAATGGTTTTGTAGGATTCGATTGTTTGGAAGCTGGATTGGATTTGGATCTGGGATTGGGGGAATTTTCGAATCACATCAACATATCACAATGTATTCGTATTTCCATCTCTGATTGTTTGACTGGGCCAACTTTGCCAAATATCGGTACATCACTAATATCAGTTTCAAGTCTCCCATACTCTGCTAATGTCTATCCGATTCCCGGTGAACCCATCATCGCTGCATTTGGCCGTCTCCGGCGTGATCAGGCCTTTCATCGCTGACATACAGAGCTGCTCATGATGATCCATAAATTACATTACAAGCATCGTGTATCTGATTCAAGATAACAATTTTCTGTCACACTGATTGGTCCAAAGAACAACAAGCTAATAACCGAGATACTACTGATTCCACTGACCTACTTGCCGCCTACATATAACAATACTACCTTTCAGATAGACAAAGCTCTATGCCTTACTGTGCCAGTGGTCATTCGACTCTGAGTACCTACGACATCCCATTTCGAACTCGACCCATCGCATATAGTCTCTTCTGATGAATCTGATGGATCCTTCATATGTGAAAGATCTTGCAGATGTCTGTATCGATTTTCAACCGACGAAGGCGACTTGAATGTCCATCCCTTGAATGCGAGGCTGGCACCAGTTGATCTTATCAGCCATCACATCACCGCACATATACTCACACCTCACAGTACTCACCTTTTTCTGATCTCTAAAAGATGCGCACCATGCGTTTTATCTCTCAATAACGGATCTTTGGTAGCGTTCGCTGCTGCTCCATTGGCTGGTGCCAATGGCTAATGTATCCATATAATCCGATCAGTATACTTATTTCGGTGCATGTTTGTATTTCAGCCAAACTCACCTCATCTGGAATGTCATCATCGAAATGCCTCGTATCGTCCTCAGCATACAGATCAGGATGATACGGCGGAGTTTCTTTGTGTAAATCTTTGAATTTCAAGCGCTTTAGCTAATTGCATTTAATCCACATCTAACAAAAGATAGACTTACTATCCCAATCGATATTTGCGAACCATCTATGAGACTTGATTTTATCCGCACCATCATTACCCAAACCTTTACCGAGATTGGCATGTCGTCCATTCAAAGTATGATTCAAGGAACCTTTCGTACTTGTAGTAATTATCGAAGCTTTCTCGGTAGGGGTAGTACCTAATCTATCTTCAGATTCACACAATAAGGAAGTCATGAGATCTAGGCATTCTGGCGAAAGTCTAGGTTTAGGTGGGAATTTTAGTGTGGTTTTCCAATTGAGGCTACACCAATTCTAACAGCTTCAGTATTTTACCTTTCATCGAATTACACTTCGTGGCACAACTTACATCTTCTGACGAGTCACATGGCGCTATCATACCTAGGTTTAGCACATCGCAAGATGAAGTGTTTGTCTCAACGGACTCACCGAGGAACTGACAAACGGCGGATAGCCGTAAAGACACTCATACACTATGATATAGGATACTTGTCAATCCCTGTGATATGTGAGAGAAGCTACTGTGAAGGAAGCCTACTGATGATACCCAGTGACCACCAATCACAGCTGAAGCCGTATCCTTGACCACGTATAACCTCCGGAGCTGTTTACAGCGTGCCAGAGATCAGTATTATTTTCGCATACATCGGATGCTATACTCACCCATATACGAATTCGTTCTATTTCCACGACAATAATTAGCAAATCGTTTATCTTCTAGAGAGTTATACATAATTTCTGATATACTCACCCACAAACCGAATAAGCTAAATTTCGTCTTTTACCTTCTCTCCAAGTTAATAAACCTTTTCCTTGATCTAACCATTCTTTTCCCATTATTTTTTCAATATCATTTTTTTTCATCCTTTTAGTTTTAAAACTTGGATATTCTAAATCTACACCATGTTTTTTTAAAATTGCTAATCTTTGAAATTCATAATATGAAGTATCATGTGACCAATGTAAATCAGTTGCTAATCCAAAATCTGAAATTTTTATATGTCCATTTTTTGAAAATAAAAAATTATCAGGTTTAATATCTCTATGTATAAATCCTAATGAATGAGTTTCTTCTAATGATAAAATCATTTCTGCAATATAAAATTTCGTCATTTCTTCTGAAAATGTATCTTTTTCAACTAATAAATTTAATAAATCTCCACCACCCATAAATTCTAAAACTAAATATAAATGATCTATATCTTGAAAAGCGTAATGTAATTCAACTATCCATGATGGTTTATTTGTTTCACCTGATATAGTAGAAGATAATGACCTGGAAGCTGCTGCTGCTAGAATATCCTTTTCAGCTCGAACATGTCCTTCTTGAGATTTACGTAGCATACTAAGAGCAACGTCAGTATACCCAACTACAAATGTCTCAAATTCCATGCATCACCTACTCTGCTTTACGGAGCTGAAAATTCAGCAAAAAAATCAGCTCTTTCCCGCTTAAAATGTAACTCCCGCTTGTTCTGATATCTAACTTCAAAGTGCTGACTCACCTGTTTCATCGCAACCAGTCTACCAGATTCTTTTTCTCTAGCAATTCTTACAACTCCAAATGCACCATGTCCAATAACTCTACCAAGCTCAAAGCCTTTTACATCTACTTTCTTTCTTCTTTCTCTCAATATTCTATTTTCCTCTTTAATCAATTCGTCTCTTCTTAATTCCTTTTCATCTTCAGACATGTATTTGTTTTCAGGTAAATTGAAAGTAGATTCAAGATTCGCTAATCTTCTCGCACGATTTAACACGTAATTTCCAGGATGTGAAGGTTTATTAACTTCATTTGATCCATTTGTTGGTGTATATCCATTGATATGAATAGGAGGAGATTTAAGTAAAGAATGATAATATTGTTCAAAGAACAAAGCAATTGACATTGATTTTTCTAAAGTTTCTAAAGAAGGTTTGATTATTCTGAATGGTAATCGAGTAAATATCTCTTGAGCTTTAGGTCGCATATCTTTTCTTCGAGTAGGTGGTGTAGACGGTGTTATAACCTCTTCAGACACCTGACCTTCAATGATGACTTCTTCAGATTTCGTAGTGGGTTGGCCCTCGATCGGTATGGGTGAGGCAGATTTGGTTTTCTTCTTGATTTTTAGGGGCCGAGTCTTCCCTTCAGAGATACCATCAATAATGGGCGATGCGCGAGGGTTGTTTAGTGAATAAGTGGGTGTTTGGCCACCATCAACGGCGGCTGCAGCAGCGCAGGAGGAGGAAGATGAGGGATCCTCAAAATAACCTTTAAAATTTGCTATAGCTAATGGAGTTGATCCGCCTGTAAGCAAAGGTGATATGGAAGTTTGACCTGTTGATCGTGACTTATTGCTGGACTGAAGTTGATCATGACTTTGGGTGAAAACGGTAGGTCTGGCTTTACCTGTGACTTTCAAGAGTGTATTGGTAGAGGAATATATCGATGATGGTAAACCATTAATCACTCGCAGTGTACCAGGCGGTTTCCTGCATTTGTTTTCCTCATTAGTTTTTTTCCCTATACCGCTTGGCTCGGGCCTCATAGGCTATGTAGCTTACATTTCGTTCTCATCTATATCTCTGAGCTCTCTCGTACGAGCAGTAGCTTCGACGACGGCTGCTACGGCTCGAGCTTGCTGTTCTCGTGCTCGTGCTTTGACCAATAGTTTGACTGGATATGCCCATCCAGGATCTGAAAGTCTAACGAGTCAGACAGAGTCGTGGTATAGCGAGTACAATGTAGGCGCAATGTGAGAGGTATATGATTGCGAAAAGTCTAGCTGATGGACGACTCACCCCCAAGTTTGTCCCCTAAACCCTCTATAGACCACCTCAATAGCAATTCTGTCGCTTCTTCGAAAGTTGAAGCGTGGAAGATGTGTCTACAGTAAATCATCACGATCAGCTTGGTCATATACACAAAGAGCTACGATGACAAGACAGGTAGAGCGGTACTCAATGTGCTCACCTGAAATCGGTAGGATTGCTTATCATCTTCTTATCGACTTTCCTCTTTTTCAATTCAACAGCCTTCCATTCTTCCCTATCACCATTTGCGCCGATCCTTCCACCTCCTCTGGCATATCGTCTAGCTCTACCACCTCTGCCAGAAGGCGGTATGACTCTAGAATTGGCGCTGGACTGTTCAGCAATAAGTTTGACATATGAATCTGCCCTAGGTAATCCATCTGGTAATCTAGTTCCCAAATTCGAATAACGACCTCTAACTTGAGGCGCATTGTACAACCTTGGATTAGAAGCTAGATCTGTACCCAATTTGGACGGTGTAGAAGCTACCAAGGAAACAAAGTCGTCGTAGCCTGAATGAATTAATGGTGGTTGTGCAGGTCGAGATAGAGTCGTCGTCATGTTGCGGTACTCTTATTGACGGGATGATCGATCACTGTGAAAGGTCGATCGTCAATTTTTACATATTTGTCTACCATCTTATTCTATAAATTCAGTGCGAATGTCTGATTGAATAGAACGTGAAGGTAAGACTCGGGATGTCTCACTTATCACTTGTGACTAAGATTCCAGCCTTGGGCTTGGATTCGCGAATTGATGCTCACCTTGTATTCTGTAGTCATTATGACTTCCTAACCTCCAAGAATTCAATTGATCATATCTTTAATCGTTTTGAGAACATCCATGCGATGGCCATGACTTACCACCCGTTCTATGATATTCATATCGTTGATACTTTCAGTTCAAGACTTGATGGTCACCCACTCATCCATTCCTGTACCTCGATGATTATCCGAGCATATCGGGGCATTGTACATCTTGCTTCCATTTCCTTTTGTTCGACAACGTCATACTGAACTCTGTGCGTGTGTGTATGGCTGTGTAGCTTGATGTGTGATGTGTAGAGGAGAAAGGGGAGGTTAACGGTACCTGTTACAAGAAGTTAGAGCGATTACTCTCAAAATACCTGTATCCCTTTTTAGTATTCGTGTCGATGAATGGATCTGGAGCTCGACATTGATCTCTGATATAAGCATGCAATACATGTATGTATGCTGATGGCAAAAGAAAACAATTGCAGATGGTAAACAATAATATGTGTTCAATTTCAGCTTTAACGACAACAAATTCGGGATATCCTCCAAGTAACCGAATAATCAAAGCAGCGGCGTAAATGCAATACTGATTTCATGCTGACCTACTTTCGACATGCATATGCAGCGAATTAACGATGTAATGAGCACGATGCCATGCAATGAAGATGCATTATGATTAAATGCGAAACATCGTGACATTTGCTTATCTATGCAGAAAATGAGATACCAAAAAAAGTGGGAAAGCGCAAAAACAAAATGAATATGGACATCTAAATTACTGTATTCCAGCGTCATCCGAATTATTCGAGTGAACGATTATTCAATCTCCTGATAATCCTTCTGACTTGGTCCGTAACTACATGAGCAGTCACTCTAATATCATCTCGGTTGATAGCTCTTGGTCCAGGACATCCCCTTCCTGGACATTCTTCAGGTACACAGAAACTGGTTTCATGTACCAGGTAATGTTGGACACCAGCTGCGATTGCAAGTGGGGAGTAATCGGTCTGTGTTCATCTCTCGTCAGTATATACAACAGAATGTACGAGCATGGTGAGGAATTTCAAGAATATGACTCACGACTGTACATTCAGCAGGTTGCAATTCAAAGACTGATCCACCAGGATTCATCCATAAAGTATGAGTAAGACCATTACCATGTACAGAGATGAGGATCTAATGCGCACCGCATAATGCATCAGCTAATTCAGTCAAAAGGCGCGAATTACAACTCACATCTACAGTTGAAATCTCCGCAACTTGATCTTGGAAAGGTATACTCGAGCTGAATCCTTTAACGGTGACTTTTGCCAAACCATCCTCTTCTAACTGCAATACAGCGTTAACAAGATCTTCGTGATCTTCAGGTACTAATTCTCTTCCACTACCTTGTCTTTCAAGATACATGACATGGGGTTTGGTACCTCTTTTTATATTGACAGGACCGTTGTAATCTTTCAATACTCTATCTCTGAGGTTGACCAACCAATCAAGTGATACGGGCAATCTCAAAGCATCTCCCCATGGTTTCCAAGCGTTCGATGGTCCATTATGTCCACCTCGTCTATCGGCAATCAGACCCAGGGGAATTCGATAGAATTCTTTGGTGGCTGCTCGTTCTTCCCAAATTGGCTTGGTTTCGTAAGTTACGCCAGGGCTAGAGGCGAAATGCAGTCAGCCAGTGTAAGCCACAGTAGCTCGAGTGACTTGCAGAGTAAGAGGTACATATCGAAATACGTGAGAGATATAAGAAGGATCGGGGTATTGCACTCACAAGAACTTGGTGGTGAACCACCTATTAGCTCCTGGCGTGTCTTCCCACCAATTTGCACCATTACTTCCAGGAGGAGCTTCAGCTTTGTTATATTGTTTTGGGAAAGCGACAACTTTGATATTTGGTAAAGTTTGACCTGTTCTCCATGCGTAATTTGACCAAGTTCGCCATGCACCAAGGAAAGTTTCGCCTATCCAATGGTAGTAATGGGATACGAAATTATCATCATTGTTAATGATCATGGGTGATTGTAATTCTTCAGCTCTTCCAAATAATGCTATAGCTTCATCTAAGGAGATAGTGTGTCCAATCTGATTCGCTTCTTTCACTTCTGGACTGACAGGTTGTAATCTGATACTATATATCTTGACTTCTTCATGACCTTGTAATGGAATTCGAGTGTCGACATGTTTGTTAGCGATATGATCAAGTTTGGGTATTGACCAGGGTTGATCTGTCACGAAAACGTATGAGTAGTTGTGCCAGTATCTGTTGATTAGTCAGATGGCAAGTCAGAATTGCAAATCAATCGTGACACATCAACGAAGGTTGAGACATGGGAGTTGACGAGACTCACAAGTTCTCCACAACAGTATATCCCGGAGCATGATTAACAATCTTTGACAACTTGAAACCCAACAATTTATCTGTTTCAGTGGAAGTTGACCTTATTCCATTGTCTCTGGTATTTCCACCACCAGAAGCCCCCCATCCACTGCTAATGCCATCTGGTAGGAAAGGAATATGTCCCAAGCCTAAAGGACCAAGGAGAAGGTAAACGGCAACTGCTGCAGCGGCATACGAGCCGTACACTCTTGAATTTGCACGTGCCATCGTATCTGAAGGGGAAAGCGGGAAACCTCTGAATTTTTAGGTCAAGATTAGCTTCAAAGAGAATAGCTTCGGGAGATAAGAGTCGGGACAATCGAGAAGAAATAATCAACCCCTCCTCGTAATGTGAATATGGGCGCAAGAGGAATGTAGAAGAGCTAAGCTAGTCGACTCGAACACTTACTTACCCTTTGATGACTCAAATCCAAGACAGGCTTGAAGTAGACAGTGTTTCCTCAACGCGTTTGTTTGAGCTGTTAAATTCTGGACCAACACCCGTAAACAACGAGCCACTTGACAAGTCAAGCTTCTAAAATCTCCACGACGAGGCGGATTGTCGTGATTTCTGTTGAAATGAGATCAATGAAATGCGATACTTGAAACAAAAAGACAAGATTCTAATAGATTCAAAGATACTTCCCACTACCGTGACTTGCTTAAAGCTCTGAGGGATAATTTACGGCAAGACAGAGTCGCGTGGGAGGTAGTTACACCACTTTGTTTATACGTTTTTATTACCGGTTTAGGCCAAATCTGAAAGTTGGAAAAACCTTATTTCGTATTCGGTCCAATATATCCTACCTCGTACTTCTCCATCAATAGCTGCTGATCCTTTTAAAATTGCCATATGACCTTTTTGCATCGCAATCTGATCGCCGATCGTGTTCAGGTGACAACAGACAAATTCGATGACTGTCTGACAATGATCATGCCGATCCTGCGCACGTACAATCTTCACACATAGTGTGCGGCTCTCGGAGATTTGTTTGAAAGAGCTAACCATGATCCTTCCCCGATATCGGACTTTTTTGTAGGAATGCGATTGCGATCAGAATGAAAGCAGGAGTATCTCTCCATACTAGCTAGGTTAGGCTACCGTGGCTTAAGTATCTGTCTGGGATTGGGCTTGGTATAGGACCATGTATAATAAATACTGATCAAAGCACCCTCATAACATCGGATTCAACAATGACGAGAGTTTATCGCATTCACGGTGTGCGTCAAATCGACCTGGACGGCGGAAATCGATATAATACCTCTTCTATTTCTATATATAGTAGGACTCTGATTACATCTGCATCGGCCAAATCACCAAGACCAGGATCATTCGGGATCCTTACAAAGCCAGTAGACCTGTAAGTCGAATGTTGGAGTGACGAACTGAGAAACGCAGACGGACCATGACCGGGCGTATTGTACAGCTCAGTTGCCTACATAAACCTACAATTGGTTCTGCTATTGCTCAACACGTCACAAACCTCATTAATCAGTCCACCTGCATTGCCACAATTTCGTTCAGACTATCGCTCATGTGACGCCGTTCTCTTTGCACAAGCGGGGTCACTGACGGTAGTTTGAATCTAGTGTATGAATGCGCTGATCTTTACCTTGCCCGGTCCCTCAGATGACGTCTCCCTCAGCAACGAAATACTTCACCAGTCAACAGCTAAATTTTACGGTATCACTCGATCTGATGTGAGGACCGGACACATGAAGTCTTCTTTACCAGGCAATATGCAATCACGTATATATGGTATTGAATGAGGGTGGATGATTTCGCCACTTGAATCTGGGAAAAGAGTCGCGTGTCGGAATCAAAAAAAAGTCAATTATCCAAAACAATGTTTACGTTTACACCTCGTACGATTTTTGCTTCAATTTTATCGTTTTATTCTCTTTCTGATAACAAGCATACAACATTCCAACATATATGATCACTCGGCTTCAACAACGCCGTCCCTAGCTTCCCTCTTCCCATATTCTTTCTTGTTACTCATTCACAGCCCGATCGCACCATGACAGCTTCTCATAAACCTCGAAAGGGGGACAAGTCCACCTCCACTTCCAACTCAGATAGCTCGACACTCAGAAGATGGGGTTTCAGGGCTATTTTCTTGGCTTTATTCATTGGATTCTGCCAATTTGCTAATACTATTAACGTGAGCTCGTACTAGACTTCAGAAGTCTTTGTTGGAAGCTAACATTGCAATGCGTTTTTGCTATAGGACCGATTTTATGTTTTAACTCCTGCTGAGCTTAATGAGACGGTTCAACATTCACTCAAGCTCGCTGCTGCACTCAATCCCAACTCCACCAATAATTCCGAAATCATCATCTCCACTCTCATTGATCAACTCGTAGAAAAGCACCCGGAAATCAGCTGGCAAACCGATTTTAGGAATAAGAAGGATTGGGTATTCAACAATGCTGGAGGTGCGATGGGTAGCATGTACCTCTTACACGCCAGTATCACAGAGTGAGTCAATGGTTTCGCATAGCTTCCGTGCGCCTATACATAGACTTTCTGGGGTTGATGCAAGCTGTAAAATCACAGATACATCATCATATTCGGTAGTGCGGTAGGAACAGAAGGACACAGCGGCCGACACACCGCAGATGATTACTTCCATATCCTGACTGGTCAACAAACAGCCTACGAAGCAGGAGATCTCACCAGAGAGATATATAACCCTGGAGATGTCCATCACATGAAGAGGGGTGTCGTCAAGCAGTATACAGCTGCTCCGGAAACATGGGCTTTAGAATACGCTAGGGGTGAGTTTCGGTCGCATAGATCAGATGAATACACTTCAAATGTCAGATAAAGCTAATCAATTTCGATATCGATAGGATGGATTCCTCTTATGCTTCCATTCGGATTTGCCGATACATTCTTCTCCACTCTGGATCTAATCACTCTATATCACACAGTCAGAGTTACTGGTAAAGAGATGATCAAGAATCTACTTATGGGTAAAATATAGAAGATTCACACGGCGAAGTCTTATTGAGTAGGATGAGTAAAGTACATAGACAATAGAGTACATAGATAGCTCACCCAAGGCAAGGTGGAGTATCATCTGCACACATATGCATAGAACGAATACGAAGTCACCTATCGTAAGGGTTCGAGGGAATATTATCGCTCGGTGTTGATGATACTTGTCGATAACAACGGATATCTCTTACGATCATCCTGTGTACCATCTTGCTTGTTCTGCAAGGGGTACATCAGCACGGCAGCACGACAGCCGCTCTTTCGCTCGCCTCGGACGCCGAGCCCAAGGGGGCCGTGTCTATCAGATTATAAGGGGCGATCTGGTATGACAAGACAGAGGGCGACCGACGGCTTCGCCGATTTACGAGATGGCTGGGTCGGGACGGTGTCTCCATCATTTTCTTGGAACTGCAGCAGATCGAACTCTTAGATGCGTATGCGAGCCAAAATACGATCGATGCCGTTTGCATCACTTCGAGGTATGCCGCGTGGGCGGCTTCGGGTTACGGCTTCGGTCATTGACCTCTGGTCCCACTGACATCATTTTCGTTATCTATTTGGGAAAGTAGGATTTCATGCTACTATATAAGAACATAGCGGATGAACACAACGTCAATACCCGTCGACAGCTACTGAGTTTCGCTTTTTTGAGACTTTAGTCAGGTACTCCAGTACAGTACTTCGAGTACACTAATTCGATTCGACCGAAACTTATTCTAATTATCCACGACATGTCCGCTTCCTCTCTGTTCCTAGTCCTCGGCGCAACGGGCGGTACTGGCAAACACTTGGTCAAACGAGCATTACAAGATGGTCATCGTGTACGAGTACTCGTCCGATCACCGCAAAAACTCGGTGATCAGGCGGCAGATCTGGATGTTCGCCAAGGGTCGATCGAGGATGTAGATGAGATAGATACAGATAAGCTCGTAGAAGGGGTGGATTACGTAGTGTGTATGCTGGGTGATAAAGAAGCTCAGAGGGATAAGAAGATCAATTACCTGTTCATGCAAAAGTTTGTCCCTTCAATGCGTAAGCACGGCATCAAACGATTCTTATATCAAGCAGGTGGATTGAGTAAACCATATCAAGGATCTCTCTCTTGGACACTTTGGTTAATCAGAAATACAATTGCTAGTGGATTCAATGGTCAACATTTGGATAACGAAGCTGTAATGGAATATCTAGAAACTCAAGCTAAAGATTTAGATTGGATAGCTCATCGTGCCGGCATAATTTCAGATGGAGAATCAAAGGGGACTTTGGAAAGATCCATATCAAAATTTAGTATGGCACCTCATAGAGATTGTGCGGATTACAGCTATCGACTTATGCTAGACCCTTCGAAAGACGCTATACATACTAGTGACTTCAGCTGCTATGTCTAGACCAGAGGTGTAACGCAATTCACTTCTGCAGAGATACATTTTCAGGCGGATGAAGGAGAAAACGGGGTCTCGAAGAAGTTAGAGGCCGGATGCAGTCAATGGCATGTGTAGTAGATGGGAACGGGATGAAGTGAGTAGGCCGCAGGAAGTGTACTTAATTCTTTGGTTGTATTTGGCATCCTTGTCACACTATGTAAGCTTATAGCTTTTTCTTATGTATGTTCATTCATGAGGCTATAATGCTATACATCAGTATTGAGCAGAACGCTTTTGTCAAAGTCCTCTATTTTTGGATGCCTCTCTTCGAATCTTCCGTCAAGATTTGATTCAATTTGGTCCTTTGTTTGCAGCTCTCTGCGAAGGCCATCATCCAGACTGTTAGAGAATCCAAGCGGAAACGTCAATTTGGCATGACTCACCGAAGGAGAAACTCTTAGCTAACGCTTCGAGTTCATCGAAACCCAAACCTTCGAAGTATTGTCCAAACTCGTGACAAAGTTCCTCCTATCAGATTTATTAGCAAATACGAGCCAGGCATGGAAGTAGAGTCAACACTCACGGAAAGAAGGATATTCCTAACGAGTCTTCCGATATGAGTAGCAGGTTTCCACGTTCTTGGGTATCGTTGTGATAAAGAAGGAACAGCATCGAGGAACCATTTCTCGAGAGGATCAAATACCTCTCTGACAGGGATATCATCACAACCCCACTCGTCTGCTGCGAGTTTCTGCGCATCATTACATCAGTGACAACCTATATAATCATATTTCATGTCCGCTTACCTTTTTCTTCTCAAGGAAAGGCTTGAGTCGTTGCATATAAGGTGTATCTTCGTCAACATATACCATCCCTTGGAAACCAATGTCTAAGAAACCAATCTATCAGCAAGGGCAGAGTGTCAAGTAGTGCCGCAGCGCGTACCTTTGTACAACCATATAGACCAGCTAGCCTTGCTCTTAGAGTAGATATCTAATTGGGATTCTAAAACATTATACCGCCTTTCGTTGATCTCTTGCCAGTCTGACAGCCCATCATTGGCGTTTTGGTACACGGGCCCGAACTCTCCGTTCCAGATTGGACCCTTTGCAAACAGCGACTCAGCTGATGCACCGAGTGTAACAATCAATAGCGACGCGAAAACTCACGCCAATCTTCTTCATGTACTCCACTTTTCTGTTAAAAGATCTTTCCAGACTGGCAATTTGGTCAGGAGAACCCTATGAGGGACGAGACGATAAATTTAGCAATCGGTACCCAATCTTTCTTACTAAACTCACGGTGAAATCAGCTGGCGGATTAGGGAAGCCATAACTGTCAAAGTACAGGTCAGCTTGGGACTTTTCGGAAATCTTGCAGGTGTAGATACATACTTGGAATAATCATGACAAGCATATACAGCATTGGGGAGAGGTTCACCAAAGTGACTGAAGTCAGCTCCGAAAGTGCTAGCAAAGAAGTCGACATCAGATTCGCACGATTGTATGTATCAAAGCCCAAGAGCCTGACTCACTTGCCATCCAAAAAGAGTATGTGGTGAGGATCAATATCTCTAATAGCTTTCTCCACCCGACAGTAGAAATCAAGCAAGCGGGTATGTTCTATGTCTGTGGGCTCATTGAGAGGGTTATATCCGGCAACCCAGGTATTGCCTTTGTAATGCTGCGAAGTAGACATGTGCTTTAGCCTTTGTGCAGAAGTATCGTCACAAAGTACGACTTACACGAGCAAGATGCTCCCATATCAAAATCGTACGGTCCTGGAAATCTTTGTGATCCCAGACTAACAAATTTCTTTAGCCATCTAAACAGGTTTCTACAAGCATCTACATTGTCACTCACACAAAGCTTGATGACCTCCAGCGTCAGCATGCCAATCTATGTTTTGACCACCGGGAGCAGCGTGGAGGTCAATGACGGTGTAAATGCCATATTTGGCGCACTAGAAACAGAGAGGATAATTCAGGTCTATCAGTATCAATTAACCGATGGACTAACACCAAATTCACCAGGTCTATCACTCGATCCAGGTGTTTCAATCCTTCTTTCTTGAAGACTCGTGGATTCATATCGTCCTCAAAATGACGATAGTTGACCTGGACTCAGGACTTTAGCGCTATTTTACCCTTGTTCCTGTGGACGGACTTACGGGTAGTCGGATACAATTCAATCCGAGAGAAGCAAAAAACTTGGCATCTTCTTCACCGAAGAAGTACTCCAAGAACTATGGTGTCACTCAAAGTTCAGCTGAAGGCTGCTATTGAAGTCGAAGACACTCACTTTGTCGAAGAAGAACTCGTACTTCTCCTGACCTATGACCTTTTTAATAGCTGCCCTGGCTTGGAACTCGTGACCTGGATAACCGGTGATGAAGTTCTCCATGTTCACTATAGCGACCATTTCGTCAGAAGACGTGCAGATAAAGCTCAGTGATTTGGGTCAACACTCACTCCATCCTCCCAGACCAGCTCCTGAGAAAGTAAGATCAGCACTGTATCTCCCATGTATTCGTCGCTGCAGCTTACCCTTGAGCAAGATTGGCTTCCCATGAAGTGTGATGTCTTCACCGTTGACGACCAAGTAGTCACTTTGACTCGAGTCGCTCATCTTGTCTCGTGAGTAGAATGTTGAAGATCTTGCTAACTTGTGAATGAACAAGATGACGAAAAGTCAGACACTTCATCACAATGACCTCTGTCGATGAAAAGTCAAGTAACTGCTCATATTCGGCGAGATTGATCTCTCCTTAGATTCCGGCCTAAATGATGGTTTCGAGTAAGATATCTACCGAGTTATCCGGAGGATTGACGTGATAAACACGGTGTTGATGACTTCAAACCCCAGGCAGTTGGCGATCACATGATGTGACGGCGTGATTGATCTCGTACAAAGCGAGTCAATAAGCGGGCCGGAGCACCATTCGGGGCCTAGTCTAACTTGGGAAAAATTCAGGAACGTCCACCTCCGGGAGATTGGTTTTACGCTGGTTTTAAGCCTTTGCTAATCAAGGAATGTTATCACATGTGATAAATCAAACGGCGCGTTTAACAGCTCAGATGTTTCTACCGTCAGCCAACTGCGGCGATGTTGCCCCTCTGGAGCTGACCGGACGAATTTCGGGGCGTTGATCATCTGACGTTATGATTACAGAATTAAGACTCTTTCCGGTTAATAGGCTATTATTTCGGAAGATTTGTCGATCATGCAAAGATGTCTAAAAGGATCCTTCACCTGAATACCAAGACATGACTTTTGTTGTCTCGATCATCTCACTCGTCCATATAAGTAGAACAATAGAATTCGAATCGTGTAAAGATTCTTTCTTCCACACGAGTACATCAACCAACGCCACAGCACAACATGGAACACGCAGTACATGAACCCAACGCTAGCAATGCAGATCTCGAAGAGATCATGAAGAACCGAGATACACGATGGTATCGAGGCTACCTTGGTAAACTGAACTTGATTTGTTTGCTCTGTATCATCACGTCCATGAACAACGGATACGATGGTTCCATGATGAATGGTCTTCAGTGAGTAGTATATCGGATCACCATTCACAAGATTTGCTTACTTACTCTCGGAATCTCAGATCATTAAACACTTGGAAAGACTACTTCGGAACGCCCACAGGATCGACTCTTGGTATTTTCAACGCCATCCAGTCTATCGGAGGTATCGCTGGTCTACCTTTTGCCCCATTCCTTAACGATCGATTTGGTCGTAGATGGACCATGTTCATAGGTGCTGCCAGTAAGTCGGAGTTGAAGCCCGCAAGGGGTGTAGGCTGACATGATACGCAGTCCAATGTGTTGGTGTCGCCCTTCAAACAGGAGCGCAATCCGTTGGCATGTTCATCGGCTGTCGATTCTTGATCGGTTTCGGTCTCGCTTTCTCCTGTCTGGCCGCACCCACTCTGCTCACTGAACTGGCTTTCCCAACCCACCGAGGACCTATCACCTCCCTCTATAACTCGACTTGGTACCTTGGATCGATTATCGCTGCTTGGACGACTTATGGTACTTTCCGAATCCCAAACACATGGGGTTGGCGAATCCCCTCTCTCCTTCAGGGTTTACCATCAATAGTTCAGCTCGCCTTGCTCTTCTTTATCCCCGAATCGCCAAGATGGCTCGTTGATCACGGAAAAGATGAACAAGCAATCAGAGTTCTTACAAAATATCACTGCGGGGGTAACACTGAAGACCCCCTCATCGCCTTCGAATACAACGAAATCAGAGAAGCTCTTCGACTTGAAAAGGCCGCCAATAAATCCTCTACCTACTTGTCGCTCTTCCGAGGTCGAGGTAACTTGAAACGAATGCGAGTGATCATCGCCATTGCATTCTTCTCCCAGTGGTCAGGTAACGGTATCGTATCTTACTATCTCAACCTGGCTCTTGATGGTATTGGAATCCGATCCTCTGGTCAGCAACTTATCATCAACGGTGTTTTACAAGTATACAATCTAGCTACAGCTTACCTTGGTGCTCTTTTGGTCGACAAACTCGGAAGAAGACCTCTTTGGCTCATTTCAGTCGCGGGAATGACAGCAAGTTACACTCTCTGGACCATCTGTAACGGTATCTACGCCAAATCAGCTACAAACCTCGATGCTGACGGAAACCCAATCGGTGCCAATCTTGCTGCCGGTCACGGTGTTATTGCTGCCATTTTCCTCTACTATGCCTCCTATAACCTCGCCATGTCCCCACTTTTGGTGTCCTACACGGTGGAAATGTAAGTCAACTCGGCCTAGGATGCCTTACATGCTGGTGGAACCTTAGTGCTGAACAACTGATAAATTAGCCTTCCGTTCCGAATTCGATCCAAGGGTCTTATGGTCATGCAAATGAGTGTCAATGCCTCCCTGGTCTTTAATCAATATGTCAACCCTATCGCCTTGGGTAAATTGGGCTGGAAACTCTACATTGTCTACACTTGTTGGCTTGCGTTCGAGTAAGTAAGACTCCCTCACCGCATTGAATCAAATTTTCTGACTGAAAATGCCATCCAGATTCGTGTACCTCTACTTCACCGTCATCGAGACTAAAGGTAAAAACGGTCCTCTTCCTCTCGAAGAGATCGCTGCTCTGTTTGATGGCACAGAAGCCAAAGACGAGGTCCAAGCTGCTACACACAATCAAGCAATCGTCCAGCCCGATCATGGTCTTGGCTCTGATTACGACGAGAAGGCAATGCAGTCGAAGGATATCCCAGTTCACCAAGAGCACCAAGAGCTGCAGACAGCTCCCGCTCTGTCCAGGGATTACTAGGTTCAAAGAATGAGTAAGTTTGGTGGCACGAGATGTCATGATCGAGAAAAAGGATGACTTGAGAAGCAAATCTGTATAATGTATTCAAAGGGGATGGTCGCTCAAAAGGGAGCATAGCGGAGCGAGTTATATAGTCCATATCCTGCACCTCTTAGTCTCTGTATTGTAATTACGTGATAGCGAGAAGTCTATGCAAAGGATCCTTCTGCCTCGCAAAAGCGGCTGTAATGGGAGAATATGTAGAGAAAAGCGCGAGCTGGCAGACGTTTGTAGAACAGACTGTATGTTAGTACCTGTCAACTGTATGACTGAACAATTGATCGCCGGTATCTCGTAAGAAAGACGGCCCGATTGACGGCAACGTAAAGGTATACATGTGGTACCCCATCAAGAGATCACGAGTGTATGCGTGAAACTACGGTTATTCTTGATTACGATCCGGCGCATATCCCATCTGTTTTCATCTCACAACGCTCCGATGACAATTTTATTGCTTGTTATCGCGCCGACTCTCTCATTATCGCTCACGACGTTATGACAAGTGAAATGTGACCATGTCATCATTCTTGAAACCTTCGAAAACCTGCGATCAGTGTAGAGTGAGAAAGGTGAGTCACAGCCGATATACGTGCCAAGACCGCTCCGCATGAACTGTTCACAACTCGTTGAGATCGAAACAATTGTGACGTCCCTACTGACTCTTCGCCCTTACAGATCAAATGTGTCGGTAGCGATCGCGAAAGATCGTCATCTTGTGAAGGTTGTGATAAGCTATCGGTAGATTGTACATACGACTATATTAGAAAGAAGCCTGGAAGGAAGAATTCGTGAGTCGGTCCAAGGCGTTTATTCTGTGGTATCACTGACAATGCAAACCGATGCCTGTAGCTTGGGCTTGAACGTGAAAAGACGTCAATCGTCAGAGTCTCAATCCATTCAGAATGAGGCTTCGATCCAATCAGGTGCTCAACGACCCAGAATCTACTCGCAGCTTCCCGTGCAACACAACTCCAACGTTTCTCGAGCATGGCTAACTCTTAACGACCGAACATCGATTGCCGCCCCGCATCTCCCACAGGCAGCATCACCAGCTACCGTGCTTCTTACTCCCCCAACCCAATCACTCATGGCGGCGACACCTGATTCACCATTCAAAACTTCTATGGACCCTAGCAAAAGCTGGCTAGACTCCCTATTAGACGGTACTGGATTCCCTCCCGTATCGACGTCCACAGAACTTGTAGTAAATAGCGGCGATAATATGCCGCACAATACGGATTTGAATATGTCTTTTGCGTCGGATCAAGCACAACTCCTGTCTCTTGAAAGCTTGGTTGGCATGAACGCATTTAGCAATTCACCCGGAAAGGTAGAAACCATGAGTAACTTAGGCGGTAGAAGGGAACCACAATTAGAAGATTTAACCAATTGGACAAATATTACCCATTTCATCGCGCTTTTCCTTAAATACCTCTATCCTATCTTGCCTCTCGTACACAGACCCACCTTCTCTGAGTATTTGGCCACAAGGAGGGACCTCATTGATACGGATTTTAGGGCATTGTTACTGAGCATTGGTGAGGATCTATTGCTAAGATTGTACGGATAGCGCTTACCTTACCTGTATTAGTCGCTTATGTGATCTCGCAACTCCCAACTAGTAGATTGATCAACGATCAATTCGATATTGAGGGACTGAAACGTTTACAGCGAAGATGTCACAGAACTTGTAAAGCTTTGCAAAGAACCTACTATGGTCCTACCAATTCCACCCAGATATCTACAATCATCTTGTGAGTCGTCACGTCCACCTTTCAGGCCATTCCTTGTCATTTTTGCCTTTCGCGTTCACTTATATTGATAATCATCGATTCCATAGCGATACTTTCTATCTATTGTCCATAGGGCTAGGACACACAGCAGGGGCAAGACTCGGTCAAGCTATACAATTGGCTTACTCGATGGGCATGCACAGTGATGCGAAGACAGAGGCTCTTGGACTGGACCCCATAGAAATTCAACTGCGACGAAGGGTCTTCTGGCAGCTATACGCTGCCGATAAGTGAGTATAGTAATTTTGAGTGTCTAATGAGATCTGACACTCTCGAAGAACCCGAGCCATTTCAGGTCTACCGATGATGATTAACGATTTTCAAGGCGTTTGTTCGTTGCCTGAACCGGTAGATGATGAATTCATTACGTCCCAGGGCTCTTTCGCACAACCAGCATCAAGGCCATCCCCAATTGCCGGGTTTGTAGCATGTTCCAAACTCTTCCGCATCATGTCGGAATGCTTCTTCCATCATCGTTGTATAATATCAAATATGCGGACAGTTGATACCGCTTGGACCGTAACGGTAGAAGACCGACTTCATCAACTCCTACAAGATTTCTTAGATGTCACGCAGGATCACTCGGTCCATGGTAATGATACCATCAAGCACATGCTGGCTGTTCAGAGGGCTAATATCCTGATAACTGCTGCAATTTGCAAGTTTGCTTTGGTCAGTCAGCTACATACTGCTTCAGGATGGCAGAGAAGCTGACAGTGGAGTACTATAGTCGGATCTTCGCATAGCTTTGCAAGTTGACAAAGACCAAATGGGAAAAGAACGCGAGGTCATTGCGAGGGAAATACATTCATCCTTGATGAAGTGGGTGCCCAAAGCCGGGTCTGCGTGTATAATGAGCTGACCTGAAAGCAGTATACCGGTCGAAGACCTAGCATCTAATGGTGAATCTGTCCGCTCAAAAATCTTCCATATCGTGTGTGCGTTGTGTGATCAGAATCCTGCAAGCGCGGTAGATCAAGGTCTGATATGGGATTGGTATAACATGGTGAGTTCATCGTCGAAGTGCTTGGAATCGTTATAAAGGCCATACTGACACTGTCAGTCGATAGTTCTCTGCGATTAGCTTTGTTCAGATGCCACCACCACCGCCAGAGGCCGCCTTGGACAGCCGCGCAAACTCACCTCCTCCCGCTTCCATGCAACAACAACAGCAGTCTCAGTACCCCTTACCAGGTCCGCTAACCGGTAGCTCAAGCGGAATAACCATGAATCCTGGGTCAATATAAGCCACAAGAAGCTATGAACAGATCAAAGATCGCTTTAGGCACGGATGTGCAAAAGCCTGACCACAGCAAAGTGATCCTCTCGGCGGAAGGCGAAAATGATGTTGTATGCATACAAAATGTATAAGTACTCAGAGGCTTTATGATGTCGGAGATCGCCTGAGGTCCAGCTTCGATTCCTAATTAGTGTTTTGTTGATTGTAAAAGCTCGCCAAAAATCCGTTCGCTCGACTCAATAGACCCTGGGGACTGGCATACTTCTCTCCCACATCGGAGACATCATCGGGCAAGCCGTAACCACCACCACCTGGAGTATCTGTTGGCGCAAGTCAGGTCAGCACTGATAAACCTGCTGATCGTGATCATAGCACATACTGATGATTATGTGATCTCCAGCGTTCATCACACATTCGTTGTTTCCTCCCAAATTGATCAATCTGACTACACCATCTTCTGTTTTTCGGATCCACTGGTTTACACCCTTCGCTCCGGGTTCTCCTCCGCACATACCGTACGGTGCGATTGCCCTCCGTTGAGATAAGATTGCTACGTCGACTTTCCTGGTGAATTCGATGTCCCGCACACACCCGTCTCCGCCTCGGAACTTGCCCGCACCTCCAGAACCGACACGTTGAGAGAATTCGTGAATGATGACAGGGTATTGCCTCTCAATAATCTCGACATCTCCAATCGCAGTCTACCCAGCGCCGTCAGCTAATCGTAAACTGTGTTATGAATCATATGCTCACGTTTGTCATGTGTACATGTACGCAATCCTGACCCTGCCAGGAAGGTCCTGCTCCAGCACCACCAGCGATAGTTTCGTACTAAAAGCGGGTTAGCCAGTGAGCTGCGCTTTCGAGGATGAGAAACTCACATAACCGAATCCTTCAATCTGCTTCCCGTCGACTTTCTGACCTCCATATCCAAATGTCAGATTATTGCATGTCCCTTGCGAGGCTCCACAAGCTTGGAAAGCTCTCAGAATGGTGTCAGTCACTCGTTGCGATGTATCGACGTTACCACTACGAGGAGTTGATCAGCAAGAAGTATATTTTATCAACATGCAAAGAACACTTACCCAACTGTAGCTGCATCTTCAGAAGGTGAAAGAATAGTGCCTTTAGGTAATATGATCTCGATAGGCAAAAGACAACCTTGATTAAGGGGTATATCTACAGACAATAGTGATCGAAGTACGTAGATCACTCCACTATAGAGAATAGCGGTCGGGGCATTCAAATTACCGTAGCTGAGAAATGCCAATCAGTAAACTTGGTCTCAGAAAATACTGATTTACTCACACTTGTGGACTGGTACTGGTGAAATCAAAGGTAGCTCCGCCTGTCTCTGGATTGATATCGATTTTGAGGTGAATTTCAGCTCCACAATCCATTGAGTCCATTGCCTGAAGGGGCTTTCCTTCGTGCTTTTTGTAAATCGTTCGAAGCATGTCTCTGACTGCCAATTCGGCAGTACGTTGAATAGCAGCCATGTAGAATTGTACGACTTCGAGAGAGTCTTGTTGTACCAAACTTTCAATGAGCATAGCACCTCGATGGCTGATTGCCTAGATTCAGTAACGTATCGCAATGCGAGGAATCTGAATTAGCTCACCAAGATGCAATTTGAGCTTTCAAATCCGAGATGTTGTCGGCAAGAGTTCTTGTACCTGCACATCCGGGATACTTTCCTGGCTCATCGTAGAAATGGAACTTGACACCAGCCTCGTCAAATACACCCTTCTTGACAATCTTGAAACTCTTGATTTGAGCACCTTCTTGCCAGATCTCCTTACTAAATGGCGGCATACTTCCGGCGGCCATACCTCCGATATCGGCGTGGTGAGCCCTAGCGGCGGTCCAGAAGACAATTTTACCTTGGTGGAATGCCGGTACGATGACGGTACAATCGGGAAGATGGGATCCTCCAGCGCTGGGATGATTAGACAAAAGACAATCTCCAGGTTCCAGTGTGTCTCCGTGCAGATTAGCTTGGAAACGGACAGCGTGGGACATAGCTCCTAGATGACAAGGGATGTGCGGAGCATTGGCGACAAGACCACCATCTGGAGAGAATAGAGCACAACTGAAGTCGAGTCGTTCCTTGATGTTGGTAGATATGGAGATTTGCCTCAAGATTGAACCCATCTGCTCGGCGATTGACATGAATCGGTGACCCATCACTGCGAGCTTGACGGGATCGACGTGCTCGGGATCGAGAGCAGCAGGTGGTGCAGGTGGTGTGTGTAAATCAATGAGGACATGTTCGCTCAGCACTGTTGCGATATATCCTGGTTCAACCAGAATGGTCTGTGTCGTGTCGAAGAGGATAGCAGGACCCTTTATTACCGATCAAATCCTCAGCTTCTGTGCTTGGCCCTTCTCGTATGGCAACGGACTCACCAGAACTTGATTGCCAGAAACAATACTATCCAGTCGAACTACGGCAGTATCCAGATACCCCGGTCCTTCGAAGAAAACCTTTTTAGCAGGATATTGCGAGCCAGCGAAGGGCGTGAGACTGGCTTTCTTGAAGTCCGCATAGGGACTGTTGATATCGGAGATCCCAGAGACCCCGATGGCTCTCACTCGAATGTCATCGCACATAATAGCCCGATCTTGCAGAGTGAAGCCAAATTGTTGTTGATGTTCAGCGATGAAAGCCGCCGTAAAGTCTTGATCTTCGGGTTGAGCAATCATCAGCTGTGTAGCACTTCCTTGATATCGACAGTTGAGGTAACGCTCGAATCGAATAGACTTGGAAGAAAAGCCTTGAGCAGAGAGTCGCCCCGCTCCGGTATTCTCAAGCTGTGCGAACCGATCCTTGATAGCAGAGGAAACATCGTGGCCGAGATTGAGGGAGGTCGGCTCTTGAATCTCGCTGACTACATCGGCTAGAGACATACCATAGGCTGAAAGGATGGATGAAAATCGAGGTATGATGATCCGACTGATACCAAGAGAGCTGGCGATACCGGTACCGAGTTGACCACCCGCACCTCCAAACATGACCAAGTGATGTTTGGAACTTTCATGACCTCGGGCTTCCGTCAATCTGACATGGTATCAGTATAATGTCTGCCAAGCGTCAACTCACGTCCTGATAGGCCTGCATACAGCTTCACTGGCCACCTGCAAGAATCCAGCGGCGATTTGTTCGATCGACAGCTTGTCTTGCGTGACACCTCTCGCAGAATTAATCTTTTCGGCCATTTCGGTAAACAACTTGCGACTTGCCTCGACATCCAAAGGCTCATCCTCATTTGGACCGAAGATAGCAGGGCTGTAATGCAGGTCAATCACAGGATCCTGATTCCGCGCGCCGGGCTGCGTTCACTCACAAATGTTCAGGCAACAATCGCCCAAGAACCAGGTTGGCATCAGTGATGGCCAACGGTCCACCTTTCTTGTAACATGCTGGACCAGGGTGGGCTCCAGCACTTTCTGGTCCAACGATGAACATTCCATTACGGTAAAATAATCGAGATCCACCTCCAGCTGCTACAGTATTGATATCCAGCTGAGGCGCTTGGACGATGACTAAGGAGGAAGGGTCAGATCACGCATGAAACGGAACAATCCACAGCGCTCACCCTGAGCCACTGCGGTCTCAAACACATGTTCTAGTTTGCCATTATATCTAGACACATCGGTACTAAACAGAGGCAGGCCTCAGCATGTTTCCAGTGAATCTAAATTCGTTGTACACTCACCTCGTTCCTCCGATATCACACCCAATGAGAGGAACACCTTCAGTTTCATCATAACAAGTTCTAGTGAAACCAATAACACCACCTGCTGGACCAGATAATATAGCTCGAAGTCCACTGAAGTTATTCCAGGTACACAATCCTCCGTCACTTTGCATGAACAGTAATTTGTTCCCAAAAGCATCTATACCGCCTTCAAATCCCTCGCCGAAAGACTCCAGATATCGACGAGTAACAGGGGTGAGGTATGCATCTGCAGTCGCGGAATTGGCACGTGAGACGATTTTGATCTAGTCAAAGGTGTTAGCTCGGCTGGGCGTGCGAGATCCTGGTGAACGGCAGATCAGCTTACCATAGGTTGAAGCTGATGCGATATCGATACTGAGAAACCTCTGTCTTTTGCCAAAGATGCAATCAACTCTTCATGTTTGGTGAAAGTGTACGAATGTACCAATGCGATAGCCAAACTCCTGAAGCCTTTATCCCACAATTCTTCCAGTTGTTTCTTCACCACCTCCAAGTCCGGTTTCCGTATAACCCTGATGATATCTCCAGTCACACCACGTGTCAGTGCAGTGTCTGCTTCGACATCTATGGGTTGCGGATTTGGATCTTGTGCGAAGGTTTCTATAGTGACACGCTCATCCACTTCTACTACTTCTTCGTATAAAAATGCCAGTTTCTTGATACTTAGATCGAAGATAGATGGACGAGCTGCGGCAGCATTAGCTGTATAGTTGCAGATCGGAAAGTGCAAACGACGCACCCTGCATCCCGATCTTCATCACATCTCTATAGCCCTTTGTTGTTATGAGTGCACACCTCTCTCCTTGCCTCTCTAACAAGGCATTTGTGGACACGGTTGTACCCATGCGGATTGACTCTACTTGATCTAGCTTAAGCTTCTCACTCTTAGGGATCGCTCTGCCAGTCACCTTCTCGAGGATTCTTCGAATGCATTCTGTCGGTGCGTCTTTGTAATTGCTGGGATCCACGGACAGAAGCTGGGGCATTGTTAGATAAATCTTCAAATACTGAAAGACCACTTACTTTGACTACGATATCCTCATATCCTTCTCCTCTAGTACATATCGAGTCTGTGAAAGTTCCACCTCGATCTGTTGCGCGTGAATTGCTCAGCAACCCATTGTCCCGTGTTGAGTAGACATCTCATGCTCACCTATAGCAATTCGAGCGAGCACGGGTCCAGCGGTCATGGTGAAAGAAGTTCTGAGTTTTTTAGAAGTAAAGCAGGTACAACGATCCGTAACGGTTTGAAAAAGTATATGGTTGAATGATCATTGTTCGAAAAATAGGAAGATCTTGCTTATCTATCATTATCGCTGGTGGTCACAAAGTAATCATGCATTCAGGGATTTGGTAAAAACAGTGTTCCCGTTATTCCTCGGGTTTGCATCTGAACCCCGATTCCGGGTTTCATTCCGGGTTACTTATATACCTCCCGATTGCCTCCCGAGCATCCCTCTAATTACATTAGAGTCGACCAGTAAGAAATCGGAAGACCGCCAGGAGTTGTTTCATAGTTTTGATGATATGTATAAAAGGCATAATGAACACCAGTCGAGGAGGGTCCAGCGACATCTTTATTTCAGCGTACTACCGCCTACTGATACAAGACCAACCAGAATGACCGCCAACTTAAAGGTGAGCGTTTTGAAATAACAAGCAACAAGGTAAGATTGACCAACCGGTGGATACAGAACGAGGTCATAGACCAAAAACACTTCGATTCTGAAGCGGCAAACGAGCGGACGGTCGAGGTCGCGCGATTCGAAAACGGAGACATCCCCGCGCTCGATCCAGTCGAGGAGGGGAAGCTTCTCCGGAAGGTCAGTGAGGATCATCTGGTCCGCATACATGACAGCGCTGATCTCCTTATGAAATATAGCTGGATACTGTAAGTGTTGTAGCTACAGTCACGTTACAACTCTGACTCGCATGTCACAGTATGTCATAAGCATCCTTGGTATTCTCTATCTGCTGTCCTTCTTGGACCGATCCAAGTGAGTCCAAACCGTAAAGGCAGAGGCACTTCTCTGACTGAATTACTGCCAGTATCGGAAACGCAAATGTCGCTGGTATGTCTGTGGATCTCGGTTTGGTAGGCAACCAATTTGGGACTTGTGTCTCTATCGTCTGTGAGTACAATGGAATGACCGGATTGTCACATCGCTCACATCATATTTCGCAACAGATGCTACCTATGTGACCTTTGAGCCTGTCTGTAAGTTCTTAATTTGAGTCGTCTCAAGCGATCACGCTGACTTCCTTCTTAGATGCCAATCTGTAAGTTGCGGCTGGCCAACACCAATGATTTCCTATAAATGGCGCAGCTGACCTCGATGCAAAGTTTGAAGATAATTACACCAAAAATTCTCCGTGAGTGAACAGTCGGGTGTAAAGCGAAGTATGTCGACTGAACTTGAGACGGCCGCAGTCTCCATATCTACTTTCTTCTGGGGATGTCTCACCATCGCAACCGCCTGGGCAACCAACTATCATGGTCTTGTCGCCATCCGGATATTGTTGGGGGCAACCGAGGCCGGCCTGTTCCCTTGTGTAAACAGTATGTGATCTCCCCTGATAGCATACGGATGTTATCGACATCGGCCTGACTATCTTCTCAGTGTATCTCTTGATGACTTATCGACGAGAGGAGATTGGCCGCAGGCTGTCTTTCATCTACGTATGCGCTGCGCTTTCGGGAGCATTTGGAGGTTTGCTTGCCTATGGTCTGACCCAGATCCATTCCTCAAAATTGGCCGGATGGCAAATCTTATACATCGTAGAAGGTTGTGTGTCAACCGCATTCGCCCCAGTCGCCTACTTTTTGGTGCCCAACAGAGTGGACGAGTCATGGTTCCTTAACGCGAAGGAGAAGGACATGTGTAGAACTCGTCTTCAAATCAACAGAAGATTCTACAACCCTGATGAGCACTTTGACTGGAAGCAAGTCAAGAGAGCTTTGGCGGATTGGAAGACTTGGTGCCAGTAAGTCCAGCTCTAACCGACCGAAAGATCACCACTGATGATGACACAACAGCGGTGTCAATCAATTCCTGATCGACATCACCTTGTACGCTTTCACCACTTTCATGCCCACCATCATCAAGGGCTTAGGTTATTCTTCTTACTATGCTCAACTCATGTGAGTGACACTACTGGAAGATCGGCCATAATGCTCATGTTGAACCTTTCATCCAGGACTGTTCCTGTCTATGTGGTCGCAGCCATTTCTTTCTTGATATTCGGCCACTTCTCTGACAAGTACAAGATGCGAAGCCCGTTCATCGTGCTTGCATGCTTGTTCATCATCGTTGGCTACGTAATTTTACTGGCTGTGCCCAAAGTCGGAGCTCGGTACTTCGGCTTATACCTCGTCGCTGTTGGACTTTACCCTACCACGGCACTCAATCTTGCATGGGTAAGCTTGACTCTCGAATAAAGATGTACACAGCTGACCCTGAGATACAGTGCTCTGGAAACGCTGCCGGACACTTCAAACGGGCTACTGCATCAGGTACTATGCAACTTATCGGTAACTGCGCTGGGGCTGCTATCGGATACATCTTCAATTCACAAACCGCACCACGATACTTCAAAGGACTTTACGTCGCCGTTGGGGCTACTGTCTTGTCTATTATCCTCACGATAGTTCAGGTGGGTCATTGTAGCCGTAATGATCCGAGACAAAAAGCTAAATGAACTATGGATGCAGGCTCTAATGATTAAACGAGAAAACGAGCGACGAGCCAAAATAGTTGCAGCTGGAGCCCAGGATCTGCCTGAATTAGGTGACGACAATGTTCACTGGACCTACTTCCTCTAGGGTCAGTTGTGCTTCCGATCTTCCCGTCGGTGTGATAGATGTGGTATAGATATTTGACAGGGCAGATGGAGAATTCCCGGTTGGAATTGTCGGGTATGGTAACTTGCTTTTGTATATACGTTCTTGTCCCGTTGAAAAGTTTTTGTACGCGATCAACCTCTGGTTGCTGCAATGCAGTCCTATTCCTCCATATCTATGAAGCATTCGGAGCCTTCTGCCTACTTAATGGAGCAATGAACATGATCGTGAAATTCTGCATCACATTGATCGCCACTTTTGCATGTTAATCTTTACTCTCGGTTATTCGTCAGAACCGCTTCGATCCGTTTGCAGCGCAAACCAATGTTATCTATCTTTCTTTCTTTTCATTCGTAATCCCAACTTTCCTATGTCTATGAAAGCATCATGTCAGCTGCTGACAACATACTTTCGTCATCCTCCACCGCTGCAAGCCAAAACAAACGCCAGAGCTCACCTCTCCGTGTCTCGCCGGTGGCCAGCACGTCCAGTCATCGAATACGGCAAGACTCAACCTCTTCACCGCCAGAATCATCCTCCGGACCCAAACAAAGGACGAGGATACAGCGCGCATGTGATGCTTGCCGCAATAAACGACTCAAGTAAGTGTCGTCACTACTATGCTAGCTTGCTGGCTGATTCGGGCGCAGATGTGAATATGAGAGGGGGTCATCCACTTGCATTCGTTGTCAGAAGTCCTCAGTACTTTGTCAAGCCATCCGACCTGCACCTACAGATGACCGACCTAGGGCCAAACGGCATAGATCCCAGAAAGTTTCCATGGAACGCAGGGATACTAGATCACCCACTCCTGAAGATGATGATTCGTCCGATGAAAGTCCATACAGCTCACAAGGCTTAGAACCCAGATTTCTTGGTGAGTTGCCTTTGAAAAGATCGCTTGCTTACCATTTCCAGGCTCCACCTCTCTGTCAGGTCTTACCGCTCTCACCCTCTCACTCTTGCCTAATAGTACTCGTAGCGATCTCAATAACCTCGACGACCGCTATGCTCACTTTCGTGTCGCTCTACGTTCTGATGATGAAGCAGTACTAGTTGGAAGAGGGGACATGGAGGATGATAGGACAAGGGTGAAAAAGAAGCAGCGGCTTAATGAAACCGTGAATGTGGTTGAGAATACTGGTCAAAGGCTAGGAGCTTCAGTGCTGAAGGAGGGTGTGATCCAATCTCGTGAGTGTATGCATGGTGCGGTACCATTGATCCAATGTCCTTACCTGCGATTGTAGTGATCCATTCTTACCGGTTGAACATTCTCCCTCTGTCTCCAATTTTATCTCTTGCGGAACTTTGCTCCATTGAACCTTCTTTAGGCTATGCTTTACAATCCGAACATATAGGACCACCCCCACCAAACCCCCTCCCCAAAAGCCTGACTAGGCTTGCCGTATGTACCCTTGCTGCTCTATCGCGACAGGTCCCTCGACATATCTATCATTCGCTATTCGCCCAACTGACAGCTACCTTGAACGGTGCGGAAGGATCAAGGTTAATGAGGACCAGCAGTCTGGGCAATGTGCAGGTGCTATTGCTGCTGTCTTCCAGCGCTGAAATGCATTCCTCAAATACCGATCAAGGCGGAGGATTGAGCTGGTTGAGATCAGGTTTGGCTATTCGAATGGCCCAGGATATCGTGAGTCATCTCACCATCGGCTCTTGCTGGATCCTGGGCTCTCACTAAAATCGTGTCTAGGGTCTTCATCGAGAAATCGCTCAAGACACCATACCCATGCAACAAATCAATCGCCGGCGTAGGGTATGGGCGGCATGTATCATTTCCGATCGATGGTATGCCATATCTTTCGGTCGACCCATGGCTATCAACCTATTTGATTGTGATGCCGCTGGACCTAGTATATATGCAGATGACATCGGGCATGGGGTGCGAGCAAAAGAGGCGCCTTATCAGGTGCATGCAGAGATGGCAAAGGTGAGTTTTCCTGGATCCGGTCGCGATCTGGCATTCGACGCTTATTGATGGCTTCTGTTGTAGCTGAGTATCCTGCTCGGCAGAGTCAGTGAGTTCCAGAGCTTCACCTCGATTATCATCGCGTAACTGATGAGCTGCAGTCCGATACACCTATAGCCCTCTCGGAATGGACATAACCATAGATGGGCAATTGCAGTCTCTGAGTGACGATCTGGCGACATGGCGTCATAATATACCAAACAGTCTGAGATTCGATCCCAACGTCAAAGGAGTCTTTCCAGGTCTCTTACATCTGCTTGCGACTTGTGTGGACGTGAGTTCCTTCGAGAATTTGAGCTCCATTTTATCCGCTGACTGAGAATCTAGTTTTTGTTTGTGAGTTTGTTGAATCTGCAAGAACTGGAATAAGCTCAGACTCTTGCTCTCAGCTCCGAGCATTCCTGAAACCTATCAAACCGATACCGTATCAGCTAGTATATAGACCAGAGGTCTCACAATGGCATGATATTGTATCTCATTCCGCTCAGGCCATCAAATGGTGTGCCGCTGAGGGAGCTTACTATCTCGATACCTGGTTTCCTGGTGAGTCGTCTCGTCTTCGTAAATTGCAGAATCGCTCACATCGTGCTGACCCGCCGACGCTAGTCATGTATTCACTTACTTGGTGTTTCATCGTACAATTACATTCTTATGTGGAACGACGCTCCCCGGAAACCATGGAATTGATCCAGATGGCCGAGTCCTCACTGCGTCAGTGGGCTGAAAACGTTGCAGACGAACCGAATTCGGATAATGCAATGCGTGTAAAGGTGAGCCTCAAAGCCAACCTCAAAGGACTGACCTTCCATAGGTTCTAGCTCTTGTCTCCTTGCTGTCATCTGCAGCGTCACGAATGAATGATCCGGCGAAGGAGACGAACAATACATCGAATCAGGTTGTAGTGCCATCATCAGCTTTTTCAGATTTCAGTGGTGAGATGAATCTATGCGACAAAGAACATCTAGCTTATGAATTATATCACCTTGAATAGGTTCACCCGTCGATCAATTTGGCTGGACTTCAATGATCAGTTCTAATACGCAGGGCTTAGGAAATCTCGCACAAGCCCCCCCGTCATTTGGGCACGATCTGACCATATTAAACCAATTGTTTTTTGGCCCACATGAAGGGTCATCATTCCAGTCTTAGCATGATTTCCTAAACGGCATCGCGCAAGCCGGACTGAATCTTCCTGAGTACGAGAACGGACCAAGCTGATCTTTATCGATCTTGGACAAGTCGTCGCCAGGCGAACAGAAGATCTCGCTTCCAAAAACAATTAAAATGGATGATCGGCGGGTCAACACATTTAACTCCCGCTTCTTCGGGAGGCGATCCCCGTGCGGGAGGCAATGTTGTACCCGATCCTCATATGACCCGTCTGTTTAGGACGCGGACCAGATACATGCGACATATTCCTATGCATGCATATGAACAATATCATTCTTGATGATCCGTGAAATGATAAGCATTCACCCATTCATGAAATCACATCGATAGCAAACATCATGACTCGCATCAACGGATACACCGAAGACGACATGCTCATCGCTTCTCGCCGCCGCTTGACAGCGATGAACAGACTTCATAGAGGCGAGACGATTTACGGTACTTTCATGATGTTGTCTTCAGCATGGACATCAAGGGTAGTTGCACAAGCGGGATGGGATGTAAGTGATCATATCTGCGGCATTCAGCTGAAGATTTCAGTATGTAATTGTAGATTGCGAACATGGTGAGTCCGTCACGGAGATGCACAAAACGCATTGGTTGACTGTTGGAATAGGTAACATCGGAGACAGTGAAATGCATGACAGTGTGAATGCTGTGGCTGACTGTGGTGTATCGCCCATTGTCAGAGTAAGAGGAATAGATCCGACATCGATCAAAAGAGCATTGGATACGGGTGCCCAGTAAGTTTGATATTCGAAAACAACAAATCGTAGACTGATCAAGACGAAAGTGGCCTGATGTTGCCAATGATCAATACTGCTGAACAAGCCAGACAAGTGGTGCGAGCATCTAAATTCCCTCCTATGGGCGTGAGAGGACAGGGGTCACCTTTTTCTGCCTCAGCGCATGGCCTTTCAACTCCCCAATATCTAAAATACGCCAACAAGAATCTCCTCACTATTATCCAGATCGAATCTCAAGAAGGTTTAGCCAATGTTGAGGAGATCTGTCAGGTCCCCGGTGTCGGTCAGTGCACAACCAATATAGCGCGAAGTTTCAGCTGATATGTCGTGTGTAGACGCTATATTTATCGGTCCAAATGATCTGAGCATGTCACTTCAATTCTACGCCCCACCAAAATGGGATGAGCCGGTCTTTTTGGCTGCGCTGAACAAGATACATTCGACTTGTAAGAAGCATGGAGTACCTGTAGGAATTCTTTACCCCAATGGCCCGTCCGCTGTTGCGAAGCAGAAACTTCAACACTTTGACATAGTCGCAGTGGGAGGTGATGTTAAGGCCTTGAATGGATGGATGGTCGACCAGCTCACTATTGCCAAAGCACCCCCAAGCCAATTCAACTATGACACTTACAACGAGATTGAACTTTCTATCCCTGACACGTGAGTGGTCCATTGGTGCAATGAGGCCAACGCTGATATCGGACGTAGCATGTTCGCCCTTAAAGCTAGATACGACGCCGATAAGAATGGGTCCAAGGTCAACTTGGCGCCAGGTACATATCGAGATCAAGACGGAAATCCCTGGGTTCTCCCTTCGGTTAGGAAAGCAACACAGCTGGTCATGAACTCGCCATCCTATAATCACGAGTATTTAGGTATTCAAGGTCATCAAGAGTTTCTGAAAGCTGCAGCTCAGCTTATTCTGGGCAAATGGTCGCCAGATATAGCTTCGCTTCACACTTCGGGCGGAACAGGTGCTTGCCATATGGGTGCCGTCCTACTGAAAAGATTGTTCAGAAACTCACCCAACCCACCTTCGATATACATTTCTGATCCATCATGGGAGAACCATCACAGTGTCTTCCGTCACGCTGGTCACCAGACGTCCTCTTATCCGATATACAACACCCAAGCCAAATCGCTTGATTTCAAAGCTATGAGGAACTTCGTTGCACAAGCGGATCCTAATAGTATCTTCGTGCTTCACGCTTGCGCACACAATCCAACTGGGTGTGACCCTTCACCGGAACAGTGGGACGAGCTGGCGCAACTCTTCAAGGAGAAAAGTCATATCGCATTCTTCGACTGTGCATATCAAGGATATGCATCAGGTGACCTTCAAGAAGATGTCTAGTAAGTCTCCGCCTTCCTGCAAACGGAAGCCAAATGGCTGAAGGAGTCCTTCCTGCTACAGCTCGATAGCTACTTTCAGTCGCCAAGGGGTGCAAATGCTTGTTGCTCAAAGTTTCTCCAAGAATGCAGGGATGTATGGCGAGAGACTTGGCGCTTTGCATATACCCTGTGACTCTGCAGATGCTGCAGCTAAAGTGGTTGATCTCTTGAAATACCTCAATCGAAGGGAAGTGTCCACAGCACCGAGATTTGCCTCTGATATCGTAAGTTGATCTGTCGTGGTCTTTGTTCCCAGCTGGATACTGACTATCATACCCAGATGACCAAGATCTTGACCAGTAATGATTTATATGAAGACTGGAAGGTCGATGTAGCGACGATGGCCGATCGAATGGCAGATATGAGGAAGCAATTAGTTGATCTATTGATTAGGATGAAGACTCCCGGTGATTGGAACCACATAACCGCGCAGAAAGGCATGTTCTCGTAAGTCCACCGCTTATGATCTGGCCATGTCCGATACATTATCTAAATGGATTCTAACAAACTCTTCAGGTACACCGGACTGAGCGCGAAACAATGTGAATACTTGACCGAGGACTGCCATATCTATCTGCCCCCCAGTGGTCGACTAAGGTGAGTCTCGTGTGGACAAGTCTTGCGCATTTGACTGAGAACGTTCATCTAGTCTGACGGGGTTGACTACGCACAACTTGGAGTATGTCGCGAAGTCCATTGATTTCGCAGTTCGGAACTTTTAGAGGAGTGTCCCGAAGCTACTTATGTTAGCGGTAATCAACGCTGTATAGCTAGATAGTTTCCTCTCATACCCTAGCATGTGATCGATCTTTTTCGATTTCGGCAAATGGATTAGACATTTTAAAGCAGCGAAATCGGGCCGTTTCCGTCCGGATCTCGATTATCCAATTTATGACGCGCATTTTTTTGTCACCATGGATCATTGCTACATATATATAACTGGTTGTGTTGTGATTCAAATAACTCACGCTCACTCTACGTGACAAATTGTTTTACACTATGAGGATCGTATTCACTGGAGGATCCGGCAAAGCAGGCAAACATGCCATCCCATACCTTCTATCGCAAGGACATAAAGTTTTGAATCTAGATCTAGTCCCTCTCGACAATCCAGATGTCTACACTCTCAAGACCGATCTGACCGACTCGGGACAAGTGTTCAACGCGTTCACATCGCATTTCAACATGTCCGAATACTCTCTACCTCATCCTCCTCCACTACCAGACGCAGTAGTCCACTTTGCAGCATACGCTAGAAATCTATTGGTACCAGATAGTGAAATGTTCGCATCAAACGTAAAGCAGACTTACAACGTGATCGAAGCGGCATGTAAATTAGGGATCAAGAAAGTGATTATAGCTAGTTCCGAGACGGTATATGGGGTGTGCTTTACACAAGGTGAATCGGATTATCATTCTTTCCCATTAGAAGAAGACTACGACTGTGATCCCGAGGATTCTTACGCTACCTCGAAATTATGCGGAGAAAGAATAGCTAGATCTTTCGCAAGACGATTTAAGGGGACTGATATCTTCGCGTTTAGAATTGGGAACGTGATAGAACCTCATGAGTACGCATTGAATTTCCCTAAATATCTCGCAGATCCACCAAGTAGAAAAAGAAATGCATGGAGTTATATAGATGCGAGGGATTTGGGTAAACTGTGTCACTGCGCCTTCAACACAAATGGGTTAGGTTTCCAAGTTTTCAATGCTACGAACAATACCATTACCTTGCGAGAGAAGACCAAGGATTTTTTGCAAAAAGAATCCCCCAACGTTAAGATCACTAGGGATCTGGAGGATTATGAAGCGCCATTGACAAATATCAAGGCAAGAAAATTGCTTGGCTTCGAAGAAGAGCACAATTGGAGAGACTATGTCAAGGAAGATTAAGCTTTTGTAACGGCGTGAGTTTGCATCGTTGAGAATAAGGTTCGTCCCGAAGCTGATGCGTTGAGTATTGATCCATAGATGCATTTTTTCCGACTATGAGCGGATCCACCGCTGTAGGCCTTGATTATCAAGCAAAGCATAGGGAAAGAACGACAGATTCGATCTATGTGCATGAATGGGTAGACACGAGCAAATCCTTTTATGATCACATCAAGCGAAGAACGCTTTTAACTGCTGCCAGGTGGTATTCTTTCCACTAATCTGTTCTTGTTCTTTGAGATAAGCCTGTCTTTCGGCATGAGTTACAGGCTTATCATCGACGATTACTCGACTGGCAACATCAGTCTTCTCGATAAGGTTATGAGATTTCCCGAAAATAAGGAGGGCGAAAAGGTACTCTTTATTTATCTGATATCGGATAGCGTCGTTTTCTGCGGCGCTGATTTCGGCCGAGGCTATACCAGTACAACCTGTTACGTTAAGTGGGGATTGAGACGGAAGAGCTCCGCAACCTTGAACCGCATTTGTTCAAGATATCGTTGTCTTCCAAGTTCACTCACACCTAGCACTATAAGCTTTGGTTGACGGTATCGGCAGCCAAACCGTGTCGAGGTGAGGCCAAGGCATATCAAACATTCTTTATATGCATAGGAGTTGACAAAGGACCGTATATCTGGATTGAAACGATCCGTATGGCAAACTTGCTGGAGGTTAGTCGGAAATCAAGATAAGTATTAGGAGAATTTTTCATTAGATAAATTGAGGGGCGAAGAAGGCACCACTCAATTGTTTTTTTAACCTTTTTATTTCTCTTTCATGTGGTGATATCTATTGAATCAAATCAATCCGGTTTTGCGACTCGATACTTCTTGAAGGATAGTCACTACTCTCCCTGTTGGACTGGCCAAAACCCTGAGTTCACGCGGTTTATGTACACGGAGCTGCAAGGTTAGACATGTGCCTGAGAATGTGAAACCATTTTCACATGAACATGTGTTCAGCTGGGTGTGATGGTATCCGAGGATCGAATTGAGCCAGAGCTCATCATGCAGAGATCGACAGCGTGGAATGAAAAAGCAAGCGGATCATCGTTCAAAGAAGGCTTAGCTCGCTGGGATCGAAATGCAGAAAGAACCCCTTCTCGTTTTTGGCTTGTCCACCTTCACAGGATCATATAATAATTGCTCCCTTTGTTCTCGCAAAATACTGTGTATGATCCAGCTATCGAGTTCAATCAACGGAGTCGTCACCAAACTTCTTCATTCTGACAAGTCACGATTAGTCTAGACAAATCCTACAATAGACCATGTCCCTTCGCCCCCACACCTATATCACCTCCTCTCTTACACCACCGACATACTCGCAATCCTTCCCTTCGCGGCCCAGATTACCTAGTATTGCCGAAGACAGACATCATGCTCAACTTGCTACATATAAGAAGACTTCGTCAAGATCCGCAAATTCAATCCGTCAAGCAAATTTGTTATCCGTATGGGCTTCAAACCCCCACATGAAAAAGTCTGAGGATGAGCTGGAAGACGGCGATGAGCAATCGAAATTGAAACGTAAAAGGTGGATACTGTTGAGTGGGATTGGCTTGGTGAAATCAGTTTCTCATCACAGAAGATGGTTATTATATGCCATAGGGCTGTTCCTGGTTTATCTGACATGCTTGCGGCCTCTTCTCACAAATCAACATGACAATAATCAAATACAAAATTTCCACCCCGAACAGCGAAGTTCTCCTTCACCGATATCGATCAAGCGATCCTCTAGCCGGTCCGCATTGCCCAGAGCACCTTTACCTCCAGCTATATTGGCCAAGAGGTCGTTGGAACATAAAGTAGCGGAGGATGGATTATTGAAGGTGAACCCCAAAAGTACGGTCCATCCTATACATCAGCTGATACGGGATGCGAGAGAGGGATGGGATAAGAAGGTGAATAGACAAAGTAAAACGTTATTAGAGGCTACGCAGGAATATCAGCGGAGGTATGCAAGGAAACCGCCCAAAGGGTTTGATTTGTGGTGGAATTACGTAGTGTGAGTTACATTTTTTATATTTCGCAAATTATATTGCTGTTGCTGCTGCAACATATGATCCTAACGCTTACTGTTGTCATCAGTGACAACGACATCCCCCTTCCAGACGAATATGATCAAATCCACAAAGACCTCCTTCCATTTCAAGCTCTATCTTCCAAGGATCTCAATAATCGCATCAAACAAGCATCCCAGCTGCCCGATACGTACACACTGCGTATCAAGAGAGGCTCAATCAGGACCAACATCTTCTATTCCTCCGACATACACGGCGCGGACGAGAGGTTGGAACAACAGACCGAGCTATTGAAACCCATCGCCAAATTCCTACCAGATTTGCAAGCTATCTGGTCAGTACATGACACACCTCGCACAATCATCAGCTGGGATTACAGAAGAGAATTGGCAGAACATGTTGAAGATGGAGAATGGTTTGATGAAGAAGAAGAGATAGATCTAACACTCTCAGGATGGTCTTCAGCTTGTCCACCTAGATCACCCATAAAATCCATCGATTCCTTATCATCGATTTCTAACTGGATGCCTAATACTTCGCTCTCGCACAAAGCGTTTATTTCTTCCCATTCAAAATCGATGGATCTGTGTTCACATCCAGATATGATACCCATTCACGGAGCTGTAGCGGGCAAATCCCCAAGGGCGAATCATTTGACACCTATCTTCACGTTATCAAAAACCGCTTTGCATGCCGATATCTTAGGTGTACCCGTGGAACAATGGACCAAGGGTCCCAGCATCGATATTCCATTTGAAGACAAAAAGATAGATAGATTGTTGTGGCGAGGAAGTAACACCGGTACAGAATATAATGTTGAGACCCCTTGGAGAAATTCTCATAGAACAAGGCTAATTTCCTTGACGAATTTTGCGGATCAAGAGGATACCGAAGACAATTTAGGTATTGATTATATACCCCCACCCAAAGCGATGAGAATGAAGACTCCGCTTGAAAAATTAGTGAAAAAGGGGAACTTGGGAGATTGGAATGACAATACTATGGATCTAGCATTTACAGGTGGTCCGATACGTGAGTTACTTGACTTCTTTCAATTTACCAATCATTACACGTCCAGTTGGCCTGAGATCTGCCTTGAACAATGGTCAATACTGATACGCCGAGTGCCATTGATAGAATGCAACGTCGATGATGGTACTTGTGATGATTTGATGGCAGATTTTGCTTGGGCTGATCAGATGACTCATGAGGATGAAGGGAATTATAAATATATTATCGACGTGTGAGTACCTTATGCCCCCGAAAGTGGGTATCTAAGTGTGCAACTAACAAGATTTATCATCTCCACAGTGATGGGAACGCCTGGTCAGCTAGATTCAAGAGGTTGTTGACTTCTGGCTCTTTGGTCCTGAAAGCAACAATTATGCGTAAGTGACTCTTACCAATTCGAGACCGTCCTTCTCCGTACCCATCGAACGCCGTATGCCTCCACAACCCTCGATCTGGGTTGATTTGTCTTTCACTTGAACAGCTGAATGGTGGAATGATCGAATTCAGCCATGGGTACATTATGTACCTATTCAAATGGACTATTCTGATCTCTACGATGTCATGGCATTTGTGAGTAGTTAATCCATACGATGAAATGATCAAATCGAACATCGCTGAAGACGAATGGTCAATAGTTCCAAGGTTTACCTTCGATGCCTGGGGAATCGGCTCTAGCACGAGATATAGCCAATGCAGGCAAGAATTGGTCTCTTACCCACTGGAGAAAGGAGGATATGATAGCGTATATGTTTAGGCTGTACCTTGAGTGGGGAAGATTGGTGGCTGATCAGAGGATCAGTATGAACTTTGAATATGATGAGGATATGGAGAGAAGAAGGGACAGAGAAGCCGTTGATCAATGAGAGTGAGCATACTGTATATTGCATTCTTAATCAGGATGGGATTCAATTTGTACGGTATATAGATGATAATGTATTTGGCCTGATATATACAAATTAGTTCAGTGTTTGCCCGGATATCCCGCACTCGTTCTTGCTGTATGACAAAGACTCGATGTTATCTTGCATTGCGATTTGAAGGCCTGTAATCATCCGTGTAACCCGAAACAATTTCAGCAGCCTTGAGTGACCGCTTTTCGAAGGTAAAAGAATGTCATACTGTGCAGGAGGAAAAGCCATTAGCTTGCAAGTTATTTTGAAACTTGGGGCACGCTGCACTTACTCGCCGAACAAATAGGTATTTGGTCCAAGCGGAAAATGTTGGTCATTATCATAGTACCTTTTCAAAAGTATGTCAGTTCAATCTCTTACGCAAGGAACCTAAGATAAACAGTCAAGACTTACTCCGAAATGCCTTCAAGCAAATCTCCCCACCTGAATTCCCTAACGTTCATCTTCTCACAAACTTCCCTAGCACCTTGATCGAGTTGAACGATTTTCAGTCCGCCTCCATATTTCATGTTCGACCTTATATGTCTTGTACGGAACATCAATGGCAAGTCTTCATGATAAATCGTTCGAAGGTAGGTGAACAGCTGACTTAAACGAATCTGGTGCCATTGGATCTGACCAAGCAAGAAACCTGGTCTGTGCCTGTGGTTCGAAGGTAAAGGGGTATTAGGCGGATATAAGAGTGGGTACTATACATCTTGAGTCATCAGCGTTGTAATACACTGATCAACTGGCTCAATACTCACGTCCCTTATGAACCCTTCATCCCAGAAAAGACTACTAACTACTACTAGATCTGGTGTTCGATCCAAGCCAGCTGTTGCCATGGCAGGCAGGAAGACATCCTTGATTCGGTTCTCGAACGTTATCGGTCTAGCTTCTAATTTCCGCCATTCGTCTAGATTCTCATCGTCGACGAGTCCATATCTTGCAATGATCGGAGCCATTCAGTCGGCAGATACCATAGAGTTTTACTTGCTCACTCACAAGAACCACCAAACGATCGTTAGGTCAATCCTTTCTACATGACAGTATCCGCCTAAATGTCCTCCCCAGGATTTCGATTCTCCGTGGATTTCACCACATAATTGTTCGACCTATGAGTACGAGTCCGGTTTGAATATCATCTCAACGATGTATAATGATTTTCGAATTGTACTTACATTATTTCGGTCATCTAGTTCAAGAAAGTCCACAGGAGTTAGATAATCATCTGCAAAGCACTGCAACATCCTTGAGAATTATATGATGGGAAACTCACGACTGTTAATGTAGGATAGCTCAGGGATGTCAGCTTATAAAACCTTCCCCCTGTGTTATGTAAGGTCATGAACTAACCTGGAGCCTGTATCGTGGTCCCTGATTAGCATAGTGAATGTCATAAGAGAGAATCAGGAGCTCACCAAGAAAGAGTACCATCCTCCCTTTCATCCACTCCAACTCTTCATCTTCCGTTTCTACCTCTCTATTCAGCTTCGCGGTCAGCGGTTCGGCTAATCCTTCTTGGATTTCAAGGGATATTGATCCAGTATAATCAATGTCGCTCAACTTGATCGGTTCGAATTGACCAGTTTGATGAGCTGACCCAATCGCCGGCAGAGGAATCCATCTTGTTTCATTATACCTCTCAGCTGAAGAGAAAGTCAATATTCCCCGTTGTGAGAATGGGTCTCGCGAGCATGTTTGTGAACACTTCGAGGATAAAGTAGAGGAGAAGAAAGGGTTTTGAGGTATTGAGAGGGAGTCGTGAATCTGTGAAAGGCTATGGGCGTCGATCACCATCAGCTCAAATGCGTGTCAAAGCATATCTCAAATCACGGTCTTGCAAGGATATGACTGAACGAAATCTATGAACAATCAAAAGGATTCTAGTTTGAACGTTACCTACGACGAGAATCCTCCTTCACTAAACTTCAGCGATACTATTGTTGCACTGCTGATTATTAGCACTCCGTACAATATCGCCCATCTCGGAGTGAGTGGTATTGGCGATATCATTTTGGTCAATTATATGATACTCTCATGAATAAAGACATACGTTGTCAGTAAGAATTATGATGAAAAGATGTATGCTTGTCATGACTGTGTTCTTCCTTTGTGAACTGACCTTGAAGGGACAAAGGAGGTCTATGTATACCCTGACTCCTGTAACAATGAACTCGAAGATCAACACCACCATGCCCGACCTGGTGAAAGATATGTGTACATGCTGCCTACTCGAGATAGTCTGGTATGTGGAACATCGCATAGCAAGCAGCTTGAGAATCAGTCTGAGCTTCAGTTTGAAAAACATCAGTGTATCAAGGATGTCATCAGTGATCAAAGCGTTGTTTATGAACCACACAAACTACCTTGTTTCACCCTGAGATCCTTTTAAGTATTAAGATGGCTAACAACTAACCACGCTTCATTCGAATCGGTGGGCAGCACATATCATATGTGATGATCGCGATCACTATATGTGACATGTTCATATGCTATCTTGCAAAATCTCTCTCAACTCCTTGATCCTCTCTTCCGCCAAACTCCACGTTTCCCCTAATACCCTTTCTCCACTTTTACCCTGGGTTCCACCTAATCCTTCCTGCCGTATTAAACAAGCTTGATTCTTCTCGTCCAATGCTATTGATATCGTTGTAGGTAAGAGGGGAGATTCATAAGAGGTCGGATCCGGAAGAAGATGGGTACTACGTGATAGTCAGAAGTCAGTAACTCACAAGTATATTCGAGCGTTTAGTCCAATTCGGCTTACCTGTCAAATATTCCAAAACTACATGATAGAGGGATACTGCCCAGCTGCAGGGGATACATCTCCGTTCTGGAACAGATGGTACGACCGCTCTCTTCATCATATCTTGCTTTGGGCAGACGAGCTAGAAGACAAAGGGATCAGAATTGAGATTCGCAAGCAATGTCGACGGAAATCAAGGGATAATGGCGAGTGAAACTCACTATTTTGTAAAGCAGCCATCACAGCTAGCACCGCCGCATCGAATGCATTCCCATCATAGTTTATACAGACCACATCTATGTATATCACCCATACTGCTTTACCATGTGAGATGACTAATGAAGAAGGAGGAAGGGTACGTGATCTAGCCAGACATAGCATATCAGTCTATCAATTCGCAAGGATCAAATTGAGTCTAAATTGGCTCACGACACTATCAAATCGTTCAACCAGTTGGAGTAGGTCTGCGCTTCATCTCCTGGAGGACCAGGTTTGAAATTCGGCGAACATAGTGCCGGTAAGTCAATATTGGGTACTATAATACAGATACACCATATATGAGCTTCATGTATACAGCTGGCAATCTGCGAAGGAGCTCACCGACATATCCTTCGTTCAGCGATTGAGCGGTGGGTTCAGCTACTTCAGCTTTGATGCCGCATACCATCGTTGTATCTCCCATTCTGATCAACGAAGACCCATGAGCTGTTGTTATTGAGCCTGTGGTTTCGTCAGCTTCAGTACAAGAAAGGGAAGTATTCTCGTGATTAATCGATCTACTCACCAACATTAATCGACACATCTCTCCAATCTCTGATCTTCCTTCCATCAGGCCTATAACCTTTGTTTAAGAATCTCGAGAGGTATTGAGAGGGATGAAGCTTCTTGAATACCTCTGCCGAGGCCGGAGTCGATGATGGACCGGCTGACGATTCGAATGCTTGAGCTGCTGGTTGATCTGCTTTTGTAGCTGCCATCTCTGTTAGTGTGAAATATGGCTTATGATAATGATGATAGTTGCGTTTTGTGTTGAAATCGATGATCTACGAGATGTCAAGGATAATATATATGGACATTTCTTTTGAATCTATTTGTTCAGGATGTGGAGACCCCATATATAGCTTAGTACGGTGCCACAATGTCGGGGATAAGCGGTGTTACTGTACGGTGGGCATACGTGTTTGAGCAGCCACGCGGATGACGCGTTTATGAGTATTAGTATGATGATATGAAAACAATTCATTCCAATTCCAATAAATCAATAGATAATACTTCATTATCATCATACCATATTCATATCCATCTTGCATATCATCATCATCATCATCAAACAAATCGTCATCATCGCATTGGTCAAGTACGCACACTCATTACTCAGCGATATCACCAGAAGAGAAAGCGACACTCCGCTGTTCAGTCACGATCATTGACCTTCCGAGACCCTTCAATGGCTCAAGCTATCTCAGCCTCATCCCCTTCACCAATCTCAGATAGATTACCATCACTTTCACCTCCGATCAGCTTCTCGACGCACAAGATCGCGTTCCTCTATCTCAGCATCCCTTTCCCCAGGTTCAAGGGACCCAACTCGAGTCTCTTTAAAAAGGTCAAACGAGTTCAAGGAGAACGATATACCGAAAATGATGAATGGAAATGCTGTGTCTTCAGCTTCCTCAAAAGGTAGAATTCCCGAGGTTGAAATCATCACCAATAGATCTCAGACATGGCGAGATGGATCATTGGAACCTTCGGATGATAGCCCAAATGGAGGAGTTAGATTGAGGAAAAATCCACCCAGATCAGCAAGACCTTCGGGCGCAAACGAAACTTTACATACTCTACCGACTATACCGGATCCTCAAACTGAAGAAGACGACTCAGCATTGGACACTTCATCGATAAAACAAGATGACACTTTTCCTAGTCATCCACCACCACCAGCACCTTCCACTCAGACAGGCACAGGGGATAAACCAGTAGTGACAAGAAAACGGAGATCGAGTAGTGTCAAGAGAAAACCTAGTCCCGGGGTCACGCCTACGAAAGCTGTTGATTGGGAAATCCCGAGAAAGACATTGCATTCTTCGATAGGTGAGTAACTCATGGACGTGTCTCGTCTCTCATTCACCGAAAATAATATCATACATGTCGACCAGCGCTATTGAAAGGAACGAGAACCGCTGACAATCCACGACTAGGTTTTTTAACATTATTCCTGTACTATATGAACCCTCCATCGCTCAAACCGTTGATAACTGTACTTTCCAGTGCATTGTTATCAGTCACTATAACAGACTTCTTCCGACTTCGCTTCCCCGTCTTCGCAGAGATATGGGAAAGCTATCTAGGATTCTTGATGAGAGAGAGCGAGAGGAACAAGATCAATGGTGTGGTGTGGTATCTGGTCGGTGTCATCTGGGTTCTGGGGCTGTATCCACGAGATGTCGCTGTAGTGTCGATCCTTACGTGAGTGGTATTCCCCCCAGGGTCTCTGTTTATTTGCTGATACAATTGTTTCCCTAAACAGCCTCTCGTGGTCCGATACAACCGCTTCCACTATCGGCCGGCTATGGGGAAAATACACGAAACCCCTCCCAGCCAACGTTCCTGGTGTCAAAGCTCTCAAGTTCGCGCCTAGAAAGTCGCTGGCTGGATTCTTAGCTGCCAGTGTTACCGGTTTCCTCATCGGTATCACATTTTGGTGGAATGGTAGTGGAGGTCGATGGATTGTGTTAGATGTTGAGGATTGGGGGCATGGATATTGGGGATTATGGGTCACTGCCGGTGTGGTCGGAGTGGGAGGTGCTGTAGTGGAGGCACTTGGTGAGTGGTACAAATCTCAGATCACGTCCACGAACATGTGTCCGCTGACGACGATGCAATGACATATAGACCTCGGAGTAGACGATAATCTGACACTACCGATCTTGTCGGGTGCATTGATCTGGGCTTGGTTAGCAGTCACCAACTTCCTTCTCAAATAGGTGGTCGAGCTCCATTTCCCTATCTCAATTAGTCGGACCATCAAACGTCGTGAAGCGTCAAGCAGAGATCGCTCTTTCGTTCGCCCTTAGGATAGATCCGACAACACCCAACTCAACCTACGAAGCATTCTACAATCACAACTCTTGCCAAATACTCTCGCGGAGACCTTCCCGCTTTCTGTACTCTTGTCATCGACTCCTCAAACTTTTTGATCATCCCTCCGACCTATATCACGCTCAACCGTATCTTAAACCTTATGGGCCTTTTTCCGTTTCCCGAATCAACTACAACTTTAACGACCTTCATGACTGATATACATTCACCTGTACTACGATTCGCTCTTTTATCCTACTTCTTTTCGGTTGTTCATGCTGCCACAGAGGGCGTCTCATTGGAATTATACCCCCATACAATAGAGTGATATACATATACATATATTATATATACCATACATAGATAGATGAGAATAATATGCTATCAGAATGAGACTAAATGGGAGTGAAATATAATGAATAATCGTATGGGTAAAACGTGTGGTTCACGTGGATATCGCCGCATTTCTTTCAGTTGATATTATAATATTTTTCTGAAAATCATCTTTAGCCAAAGTCACATATATTGATAGATCACCAAGATCATCATTCGACTAACTCATACAGCCCTCAATCGGATCTGAGGTGTATATCAGAAAAGCACGATGTCTTCCTCTGTCGACACCATAACGCCAACGCCCCGAGAGGATCTGTTGAAATCGCTCGAAAAACACAATTCAACCTTTACAACGTTATTGAGCTTGATACCTGCTCAATACTACATAGCGCCCGATCCAGATGTGGTGAGTTTTTCAGGTTGAGAATCGGTATTGGCCAAAAGGAGTACCAGCTGTTCTCGCTGCAGAGATACATATCGTGCTGACCTGCATTCTAATTTATCCAGGTTGACAGTAAGTGGATGAAGAATAAAAAGCGAAAGACCGGCGAGGAGATCAAGGAGCATAAGAGGAAGGTCAAGCAAAACAAAGTGAGCGCTTCTCAGGTATAGCTGTAGTGTTTGTCAGCCAATTCAGCTGCTTACATTCTCGTTCTCAGCTCGACCCGTCTAATCATCAATCACTTGATCAACTTCAATCAACCGACACTGCAGCAGAGGAAGTTGAATCAGAATCAATCTTACCAGAAGCTGGACCATCGTCTTTACAACCTTTACCACCAACCGCATCCATCTCGGAACTACGAAGTAAACTTCAGAACAGACTTGATTCATTCAAGAGACAACGAGGTGTCAATCCTGAAGATGAAAATGCTGGATCAAGAAATGCTTTGGAAGAAGAACGAAGGAGGAAAAGAGGGGAGATGAGGGATAAAAGACGTAATCTGAGAAAGGAGGAGAGGAGGAAAGAGGGAGAAAAGGGGAATGTAGCAAAAGTGAGTCATCATACGATTGTAGCTGTATTGTATCTTGGGCTAACGAATCCCTCTTGTCAGACCCAATTGATCGTTCCTCAACCAAGAGAAGATCCTTCGTCTTCCCTTTCATTCCCTTCTGTATCCTTACCTTCATCATCCTCTGCTTCTGCTTCCCTCGCTAAGAAGACTAAGTTGGGCCTGAAACAACTCTCAAACCCTTCTCAAGCTTTGGAATATTTGGAAAAGCATAAGGAGCACTTACAATCTTTACCTGAAGACAAGAGAAAGGAAGCTGAAGAAAGAGAGAGATGGGCCAAAGCCGAAGAGAGAGCTTCCGGTGCAAAGGTCGCTGATAATGAGCAAGTATTGAAGAAGGCTGTAAAGAGGAAGGAGAAAGCCAAAACCAAGAGTTCTCAAGCTTGGTGAGTGTTCGCTTTGTCGAGATTCCAGTCAAGCTTCACTCGGTTGAGATTGTATGTCTGCCCGTACGGCCTGCTGATCATGTCTTCTGATGCAGGTCTGAGAGAAAGAGAGATCTGGAGAAATCTGCCGCTACCGCCGTCAAGAAACGTAATGACAATATCGCCAAACGAGTCGACGACAAGAGAAACAAAAGATTGGGCATCAAGGATAAAGGTACCGGTGCCAAGAAGGGTAAATCTAGACCTGGTTTCGAGGGCAAGAAAGGTAAAGGTGGTGGCAAGAAGTAGTCTGGGTAATATGGAGATTGTATAGCATGCTTCTATGATGACATAGAGGGTGTTTGATGGGCGAGGTATAAGGAGGAGTGCTCGGCGGCCTCAGCTTCTCCTATGATATCCAATTTCTCTGTTCATGTATCTTGTGCATATATCTTCCCGCTATTCTTACCGCAATATGGCATGCAGTAGTACACCTTTCTGAGACTGCATATTTTTATGAATTGTTAATATGGTGGAGGAGACCGGGGCGATGAATGCCGGAAGTAAGAGTGAAGATGTTGACAACACTGCAAGTCAGCTACTCTACACTCCATTCTACGCACAACTCGACTGCTACGGTCTTCATACAATAGACTTCACCAGCGAGACAGGCTCTGCTCCTGTAGACCACTCTCAGCATGTCGGCTGCTCCGCAAGATCCTCCATCGGGGGAGGCCAACAATCAACGAACATCCCCTCGTTCCCCTCGACCAGCTACCATCCCTATAGGACAACCACTTCCTCCCGAACTGTTACAGCCTCAGCCACCCCCTAGACCTAATATAACCTCCATGCTCTTTCTCACGGCCTTCTTCTTCTTCATGAGTGGTAACAATCAGCCTATAAATTCAGGTATTGAGATTGGACCAGATGGCGAATTCCGGACGAGGATTAGTGAATTAGATCATGCTAAGACAATACGGAATGAGTGGGAAGGTATCGTTCATGGTAATATAACGCTGAGAGGGAATTTTACCGAGGTGAGTCATCGATGCTCGCATGTAGCCTGCTCACCAGAGCTATCAAACCTTGCTGCTCAATGTCTTCGAAATGATCCCTCTTTCGCCTATATACTACTGTCCTATGCTAAATCGATGTTTTAGCCTTCAATACCGCTCGCTCTACCATCATCTCTGTTACCTCCAGAGTACACCTACAACCCCGCTCACCATCAATTCTTCACCAATATCACAGGCTTTTTCCGTTCGTCTACACTTCATCCAATCTCCTTTGATCCGAATACCACCGCCCAACTTACCGATGATGGGTACTGGCAACATCATCCCGATCTTAATCTTAATTCCACCGGAGCATGGAACGCTACGTTGGCTAGCGAACTAAAGGGGACGTGGCAATGGGATAAAACGACCAAATGGGATATGAATCTGAAGGAGAGGAACATATCGTCTATTGCACCTGATCTGGAGGATGCTTATAAGGCAAATGGGACGGATTGGGATAGATACCAAGATTGGAACTGGATCAAAGGCTCTTTGACTCTCTCTACGTTATCTTCACCCTCGCATACAGATGACAACGGTGATAAATCGGAACTTGGAGGCGCTTCCATAAATTACGATTTCTTCGGACTACATTATCTTCCAAATGGAACATATAACCTGTATGGGTTGCCAGAAGGCATGAGGATAGATATTAGAAAGATACCTAGTCTCTGGTATGGACAACAGCAACAAAATGTAACAAAAGAAATTATTTTGAGGGAATTGGAGATGGAGGTTAGGAATATTGATGGTAACCTGATGATAGGGGATCTGCGGGATGATGGTGAGCTAGTGCTTTCCTATAATACCGACTTTCAACTGCACAAGATCGCCCTCCAGTCCCCTGCTCTAGCTCATGAAATGACACTTTGTAGATGTATCAGACCAGACGACCTGTCCGCTACTCATCCACCTCACCCTCCCACCACTTCCGTCCGGCGTTACTAAAGAAGAGATCGATTTCTTTAATTCCGAAGTACAAAACCCTACCGGGATCAAGGGCGCCATACCTCGCCCACCATCATACTGGGAAGTAGGAAGAGGTTTAGGCGGAGTCATTGTTGCCGATCAATGTGGCTGGGTGATGGGTATAGAAGGTGGAAAAGGCGTTGGAATTGACGAGTTCTGGAGTAGGAGCATTGAATGTGAGTGGGCTGAACTGAACTACCTCATTCCAGATGATATGCGAACCTGTAGCTGACTTAACTGGTCATGTAGATGCAGCATACGCCATCATCTCTCAGCTAACTGTCCTACTTCTCCTCGTTCGTCAGATGGAGCAGACTCGTACACCTTCGTCATTGTCCAAAGTATCGGTATACACCATCGTTATCATGTCAATCACAGATTCATGGGTCTTCTCCGCTCATGTGGTCGTTGGAATCATGAGCGACAACAAAGCTAGTCTACCTATGTTGGTCCCGGGGTTCCTGTGTCTGTGTACGGCTGTTGTGTTTGGACCGGTAAGCGATGCCAGTCGTTTCGATTGTAGGACTTGGTGCTGACTTCTTGAGCACTTGTCCAGAGGTATGCTGTGCTTTTACACCGGATACAAGCCCCAGAACGCAGTGCAGCACCCACTCCGGCAAGAATCAACAATGGTCAAGCGGGCACTGGACAGATCACAAATACAGACGCCTCTACAGCCTTGTCCGGGGTAGAATTAGCTGAGGATGGCACTGTGCGAAGGATTTCAGTCGTTGCCAGCATCAAGGCGTTCTTCAGCGAGCATCCAATGCTAAGGTGTGAGTGTTCCTTAACTCCTATCATTTTTTCCCATTCGCTGTCATCCTGTCATCCACTCATGCGTTCTCGTACCTACCTTTTACTCCATCCCCTTTCCGTATGAAAGTCCTACCTCTTACGATTTCCGTCCTGCCGCTTGCCCTCCTCCTCTCGTTGCTTATCCTGCACTCATCCTGCACATGACCTCTCTGTCACAGTCATACACTGTCCGCGTCTCGCTAACAATCCCTATGATATATAGGGTTCGCGGTACTCGGTCTGCTCTTCTGTCTCCTCCAATTCGCCTTCCTGCCTTCTGTCGTACCGTTCTTTCTCTTCGGTCTATACTCATTCTGGATACCGCAAATCTGGAGGAATGCGAGAAGAGGTACCAGCAGAGCGCTAGATGCTTGGTTTGTTCTAGGCACTACTGTTGGACGATTGGCCTTGCCACTGTGTGAGTACGTTACTCTACCAAACAACATCGCGTCTGACCAAGGTCTGTCGCCATAACATAGATGCGTTTGCCTATACCGAGAACGTCTTTTTCATCGACAAGGCGAGCTGGATTTGGGGGATTCTGTGGTGGCAGCTGGCTCAGGTGACCCTGCTGTTTGCTCAAGAGAGATTTGGCCCGTCATTCTTGTGAGCATCTCGATTCTCGATATGACACCTCAAATCACTGCCCTGCTAATCGAAATCCTATCGTCATAGCTTGCCCAAATCGCTCTCACCACCTGAATCCTACAATTATCACCCAATTCTGCCATCTCCCACTTCCGATCCGGAAGCCGCTGCATCGTTTCCCCTGCTTTCGACTAGCGAGACGACATGCTCAATCTGCATGGAAGAAGTCGACCTATCGCAATCGATTAATCAGAATCATTCGCACTCCACAGGTGGATTAGGCCACAAGAGAAAGAACTATGCGCTAGCTCCTTGTGGACACCTATTCCATACCAACTGTCTGAGCCAGTGGATGGCGGTCAAGGTGAGTTGTGATACCATCGACGTCATAGATCAGCGAAGAATGCGCTAATAGAATGTTAAATCGTCAGACTATCTGTCCCCTCTGTAAACGGAGTCTACCGCCGTTGTGACCCCTCCGTCATCGACCCATCAGGCTTCGGAGTTAATTGATCCGTATGCTCAACATCTTAGACCGATTTCTGATACCCTGCATCTCCATATCTGTTGTATCTCATTCACCCCATGTATCAGGATAAACCCTCGATCGCTGCGCCCCTCTCGAGAGGTCGATCAAATGCCTCCGTGATACGCCCTGGCATGGTATGCATGGTATGCCGAAATTACGATCGGTGATAGACTAATCCTCAGCCTAGACATCTTCGTCGATCTTTTTACGGTAAAACCACAAAAGGAAAGGCGCTTTGTGGTTACTCCGAACGGTTCGCAATAAATGCGAGACAAATAGAATCATGATTCGATAAGATCCAATTAGTTATGAATTGAATTTAAAAGAAAATGCGAGACATCTACCATCGGTCTCTGTAATGGTAAGTGCGGTCCTGTATCAGCTCGGAAGAGAGGTACGGTGATAAGTTACCACTTGCGTCAATGCTCATGCATCGGTAATATAGAATTCGACGATTCCAAGAGTGGTATAAGGTTTTTTGGACCCTTATTATTCCGACGCCGTAAAACGCCACCGAAAGAGGCAACAAGGGTCGGATTCGGTAAAAACGCAACTACGGCATAGGAACAATTGATCGACAGGCGCAGAAATTCCGGCATCCAGTCATTCTTATTTGGTAAGGGTTCTTCCCTGGTGTCTCGCCATCTATGGTTAATTCAGTGGCGTCTTCTGCCGTGCGGAAGCAAAGAACAATGGGTCTGATAGAGGAATTCCGACTGAACCTTCTGTTCGTCAATGACATAAGCAAGCGACCGATCGAGGGCTAATAGAAGATGGCGTGGAGTGGTCGATGTAATGTTCTCAAAATCTCGCAAATTATATATGACTCATCGGATGGTTTGCAATCGATGACATTCCTCTGTCTTCTTTCAATTTCTTCAACTTTATACCTATCCGATCATACTAAAGCATTTCACTAAGCCAGTATGCATCTCTCAACTGTACTCGTAGCTGCTGTAGCTTGCGTCTCAACGGTTAATGCCCAGTAAGTCACTCGTATCTTCCTTTCCACGCTGCTTGCTGACTCCGGTATAGCGTGGCATTATGGGACAAGGGAATGTTCGGTCTGAATTACCCATATCAAGCGGATGGTGAGTAAAGCTTATATGTAGTTTCGCATAGCTTGATCTGACATTGCCTACAGATCCTCAAAATCAGAATTACAACAACAATGAACCCGTTATTCCTCTTAAACAGGCCGATGGAAGAACCACGGCCCAATGGTTTGGTCACGGTCTGTTGGGTTACCCGCCAAAATCGGGCGACTTCATGAACTTGCCATCAGGCGGTACATACAACGGTGAAGTCAGTTGTAATCGAGCTCAAACCGCTCTTGGTAGTCCGTATGACTCCACACCGAAGTACCAGTACGCATGTAGAGTGAGTTCATCTCTGGCTTTCGTGATTAGAGATCTTCGCTGACTTGTTCGTAGCCTGACGGCGGGCAATACTCTGGTGTTGGTGCTTTACACGTCATGAACACATACAACGGCACTGTCGACAATAAATGGTTCGGCGGTTCAGCTTTGGCGATCGCTTATACCTCAGATGTTTCAAGTCTCCAACCAAACGACATGACAGTCATCAGTGTGAATCAAAACTCTGTCTGGGAGAGGGAAATTAGTTATGAGATTCCCGCGGGACTACCGCCATGCCCATCGGGTGGTTGTTTATGTTCTTGGAATTGGATTCATCAAGGAGGTCACGGTGAAGGATATCCTTACGAAATTGTAAGTGTGTTCTGTCGAGGTAATGACCTCAGCTGACGGTTGTTGTAGTACAACGTCGTTTACCGATGTCAAGTTACTGGGTCCACGAACTCTGCCAACAAAGTTCAGAAAGGAGCTGTACCAAACAAATGCGACGGCAACCCTTCGGGATGTGTCAAGGGACCAAAGGTTCCCATGTACCTCTGGCAAGCTGAGTAAGTGCTTGAGATTCGCAGATGTAGAGTCCTGCTAAATCTGAATACAGCGGAAACAACCTTCCAAACCTCGATACCCCTCCAAACTACCGAGACAACTGGGGATTTGCTGATGGTGCTCAAAATGACATCTTCACTCCTGCTGCCACCCCTGCAGGCTCTTCGTGAGTAGGTAACGTTTGATGAGGCGTCAGTTACTGATCAAATACATAGTGCCCCTGCTGCCACCGCTACGGCTCTACCTTCTGGCTGGTCTTCGGTCGGTTGTATGACTGACGATGTCAACCTCCGAGCTCTCCCTGGGTCATCCTACTCCGATCCCGCCAACAACACGATCCAAACTTGTGTCGCTTCGTGTGCCAAGCAAGGATACAACTTTGCCGGTGTCGAATATGGCCAGGAATGTTGGTGTAGTAACACCGCTACTCTCAACACCGCTCCAGCAACCGATTGTAATATGGTTTGTCCTGGTGATATATGGAGTGACTGCGGTGCAAGTGGTCGAATCAACGTTTACAAGAGCGCCCAAGCCCCTACCACCGGTGAACCCACGTTCTTACCCGACTCTGATGTCCCTGCTGGCTGGTCGAGTCTGGGATGTATAGTGGACGATCAATCCAACCGAGCTTTGAACGACGGATCGACATCCTCCGACACCAACACCGTCGAAGAGTGTATCGCTACCTGTGGATCAAGAGGGCTTCCATACGCAGGTGTGGAATATGGTAAAGAATGTTGGTGTGGAAGTACCGCTCGATTGGTCTCTGCTGCTTCTGGCTGTGACAAGCCATGTCAAGGTGATCCAGCACATATCTGTGGTGGAAGTGACCGACTCAACGTGTATTTCAACCAAGCTTTGAACACTACTTCAACTTCGACCAGCGCTTCGTCAAGAAGCGTCTCTGCTTCCGCTACAAGCGCTGTCTCATCGAGTGAAGTCCCGATCACCTCGATTTCGATAGCACCTTCGTCATCAAATTCGTTAAGCAGCTCGATTGCAAGCTCTGCCACCAGCTCTGTTGTCAGTGTCTTAGCCACCAGCGTATCACCAAGCTCCAGCGTATCACCAAGCTCCAGCGCATCACCAAGCTCCAGTGTATCATCTAGCTCCAGCGCTTCGTCCAGCTCTCCATCTTCATCGGTCGTTTCCTCCTCAGGTTCACAATCGTCCACTTCATCAAGCGTATCAAGCTCCACTTCAAGCAGTACGATCCCCTCGTCCAGCTCTTCAAGCTCTTCAGCCAAAGCAACGCTCAGTGCTTTGTCTTCAGCTGCCGCTTCCTCTTCCGCCTCGTCTTCTATCGCCAAGAGCTCCACCGCTTCTTCGTCTTCAACCTCGATGTCATCCGCCAAACCATCCACCACATCAAGCACTACGTCCACTGTCACTTCCACCTCCACGTCTGCCGCTCCTGCAGCAACCACCTCTTTACCCGCCGGATGGGTTTCTAGAGGATGCTACGTTGACTCGTCTTCCAGCCGAATCTTGGTCAGCTCAATCTTCGAGAACAAAGCAGACATGACATACGCCCAATGTATCGCCACATGTACCAAGAAAGGATTCTCCATCGCGGGTGTTGAATACGGAACCCAATGTTTCTGCGCGAGTTCCCTCACAAACCCAGTCCCCGCTGTAGCCAGTACATGTGATCGTCCGTGTGCTGGAGACAAGTCAACCATGTGTGGTGGATACAACAGAATCAGTATATTACAGAACACCGCTGTCAAGCGAAGATCGTGGGGAAACAAGGGTAGACCGCATAGCGAGATGATCAAGAGGAGGCAGGAAGTAGAACAATAGATCGGTATATGTATTGATTTGGGTATTGTAGCAATTCTGTATTATTAGTTCAACGACTACCACGTTATAGGTATTATAATGCATGTTCTTTGTATGATATTTAGCCGATGCAGATCCAGGAGAGCAGCTCGCGATGATACTCCTTCCTGTTTAATCTGCTCGATGTCCTAGCAATAGCGCGGCATCCTCATCTATCCGACGTATCCCTGGGATAACAGCTCCGTATGCTTCGGGTGGATGTTCGATGGCAGTCGAAAGATTATGCGGTGGATCTGGAGCTGGGTTAATGATGTCTTTAAGATGTGTCAAGCTATTGAGACAACAAATCAGCGAGTGCGGCGTGATTCCGCACTATTCCGATTACTCACTCCGCGGTAGTTCACGAGTCCCAAGCCCCAATTACTTGTCGTACACATGCACCCCGAATAAGTGCTTGACAGCCCAGCTATGCGGTCCGACTAATAAAGGTCCACCATAAATGAAAGGGACCGGATTCTTCTTCTCTCTCCGCTTGATTACTACCCTTTGCTGCCATGATCCCGTCTGAAATTCCTCTACCTGATCTCGCGAAACCATACCGTCAGCCCCTTTTGACCAGTTGGCAAAGCTCTGAATATGAGGTCGATCTAAGACAGTCCGCTGCCACCACGAAACACTTCTAAACGAGCTGTCTTCGTATATCTTGACAAGTTCATCCGGCGTGTATTTGGATTGAGTGAGCTGAGTATGCTGCAGGTGTGTCGGGCCGGCACTTCGTGGTATGGAAGAGATGTTCACGGGTCTGAACGGGTTCTGAGCCCAGTAGAACCGCATAGTGAGAGCGAGAACAATGGAGAACGGGACATTGAGACCTAGAGTGAGGGCGGCGCGGAAGGCTGAGTAAAAGGTGATACGAGTGCGGTCGGGTTGGACTGCAAAGAAGGTGAGATGGCGTTGAAATGGTGTGAACGTGGAGGTAGCCATGATGTCGCGATGAGCTTGCTTGAATAGCAGAGGACGAGATATCAAAGGTAATAGCGTATAAGAAGAACTGCATCGATGGTCGTATACGCCTAAGTGAGATGTCTATGACGCGATATACCGCTTGCATTAGGCATCGAACAGGCGGGATCTTTGACTGTAGGCATGGGAAATAACGGAAACAAATCCCTAATTACCAACTTGGCAACTCGTTATGCGTTCAAGTGAAGTTCCATGTTCTGTATGGTGGTAAAAGGGATGGATTCGTGTTTTTCTGTCTTGTAGCTGATAGGTACACCGTTTATAAAATTATGTACATGTTCAGTGTGATTGGGACAACGACTGTGGATGTCTATAAACGGCAATAAACACTTTTCCATCTGCATAAACAGGCAGTAAACAGCATTAAACACTGAATTTGGGTGATTCACTTAGAACAGACAACCAATTGATGCACGGAAACTGTTTATAACACCGTGTACATATAGTTCAGGCACGGGAAAATACTTGGGAAAACTCATAAACACTTTTATATTGACAGTAAACAGCAGTAAACGACTTTGGGGGTTAGGGGGGGTTAGGGGTTAGGGGGGTTAGGGGTTAGGGGTTAGGGGTTAGGGGGGGTTAGGGGTTAGGGGTTAGTTAGGGGTTAGGGGTTAGGGGTTAGGGGGGTTAGGGGTTAGGGGTTAGGGGTTAGGGGTTAGGGGTTAGGGGGGTTAGGGGTTAGGGGTTAGGGGTTAGGGGTTAGGGGGTTAGGGGTTAGGGGTTAGGGGTTAGGGGGGTTAGGGGGTTAGGGGTTAGGGGTTAGGGTTAGGGGTTAGGGGTTAGGGGTTAGGGGGTTAGGGGTTAGGGGGGTTAGGGGTTAGGGGTTAGGGGGGTTAGGGGGTTAGGGGGTTAGGGGGTTAGGGGTTAGGGGTTAGGGGGTTAGGGTTAGGGGGTTAGGGGGTTAGGGGGGGTTAGGGGTTAGGGGTTAGGGGGGTTAGGGGTTAGGGGTTAGGGGTTAGGGGTTAGGGGGGTTAGGGGTTAGGGGGGTTAGGGGGTTAGGGGGGTTAGGGGTTAGGGGGTTAGGGGTTAGGGGTTAGGGGTTAGGGGTTAGGGGTTAGGGGTTAGGGGTTAGGGGGGTTAGGGGGTTAGGGGTTAGGGGTTAGGGGTTAGGGGTTAGGGGGTTAGGGGTTAGGGGTTAGGGGTTAGGGGTTAGGGGGGTTAGGGGTTAGGGGTTAGGGGGGGGTTAGGGGTTAGGGGTTAGGGGTTAGGGGGGTTAGGGGGTTAGGGGGTTAGGGGTTAGGGGTTAGGGGGTTAGGGGGGTTAGGGGTTAGGGGTTAGGGGTTAGGGGTTAGGGGTTAGGGGTTAGGGGGTTAGGGGGTTAGGGGTTAGGGGGTTAGGGGTTAGGGGTTAGGGGTTAGGGGTTAGGGGGTTAGGGGTTAGGGGGGTTAGGGGGGTTAGGGGGTTAGGGGTTAGGGGGTTAGGGGTTAGGGGGGGTTAGGGGTTAGGGGTTAGGGGGTTAGGGGGTTAGGGGTTAGGGGTTAGGGGTTAGGGGGTTAGGGGTTAGGGGGGTTAGGGGTTAGGGGGGTTAGGGGTTAGGGGGGTTGGGGGTTAGGGGTTGGGGGGTTAGGGGTTAGGGGGGTTAGGGGTTAGGGGTTAGGGGTTAGGGGGTTAGGGGGGTTAGGGGTTAGGGGGTTAGGGGGTTAGGGGTTAGGGGGGGTTAGGGGTTAGGGGGGTTAGGGGGGTTGGGGGTTAGGGGGTTAGGGGGTTAGGGGGGTTGGGGGTTAGGGGGGTTGGGGGGGTTAGGGGGTTAGGGGGGTTGGGGGTTAGGGGGTTAGGGGTTAGGGGTTAGGGGTTAGGGGTTTGGGGGTTAGGGGTTAGGGTTAGGGGGTTAGGGGTTGGGGTTGGGGGTT